>NC_043701.1:81713418-81950531 GCF_006229205.1 Suricata suricatta | reverse complement strand
CGGCGGGAGGGCGTGGGGAGGCAGGCCAGGCGCGCACGCTGCCGGGCGGTACAGCCATCCCCGCTGCCGCCGGGACTGGAAGTGAGACGCCGGGGCCCATAGTGAGAGCGAGCCGCCGAGAGGGTCCTGCAGCCGCCCGCACCCGGGGCGAAGCATGGCGGCCGCCAAGGTAAGCGTCGGCCCGTTGCCCCGGGGAGCATGCCGGCCGACCGGGGCCCGAGGGCTCGGGCGTTCACGTGCCGATTTGGTGTAACGGGGAAAGCAAAAAGAGAGGGGCGCGGGGCAGCTGTTCCACCTTGCAACAGCGGGGAGGGAGGAGACCGATTCTCCGGGGCAGCACATGTGGCCCATGCGGGGACGGAGGCCCGACCTTGCAGTAGAAACTTTGCCGCCTGAACCCTCCCACTTGGCTCGGGAGGGAAGTCGGTGCCGGGCTGGCGCTTGGCTGGCTGAGCCAAGGTCGGCTGAGAGAAGCCAGGTGCGCCTGGCTTGGGGAGGGCCCGGAGTCATCAGGTCCCCTCGGCCACCTCAGAGCGCACCTGCTTCTGACCCCAGTAGTTATTGACTCGGGCTGCTTCTTCCCAGCGGCACAGTCCGGGCTGAAGCCAGATCCTATTAGGTTTCAAAGGCTCCACCCTCCGGAGGGTGGGCAAGTCACGTTGACTTCCGTTTTGGAGGCTGTTCGGCATAGTGGGCCTGCGCGCGTGTGTGTAGAAACGGAGAGGGCCCCCACCCCGCCGCCGCCCCTTCTCATCCTTCTGCCTCCTCTCCCCATCTGACAACACTTACATACTGGCCTCTGAGCTTTTGAGAGGCATCTTTTTAGAAATGACAAAACAGATTGTCCTGGGAGCCTGTAACTCTTGTGAAGTTTTACTTAAAAGGAATTCTGCGTAATGCGAATCATTCACTAACCCGGAGGAAAGGCAGCTCCGACAGCTTGACCTTTCCTCTTTCACCATTTTTTGAAACCTGGACACCATTTCAGTCTCTTTGGACTCCATTTCAACTTTTCTGGCAGAATACCATATTTAGTCCCAATCACTTGAATCATTGGAATTTATTGCTTTTAATTTTAAGTTCACGAAGGCAGCCCTTTAATCAAGCCTATACAACTTCTTAGTTCATTTTAAGTGCAGTGAACTTAAATATACCCAACATTTCAAACATTTGTCCTTAATCAAAACTCTGTGATAACCCTCAAGAGGAAAACATGGCCAACACATCATACTCCTATTTATTCAAGCAAACTAATCACATTTGCAATGGAAATTGTAAGCAGACAAATATATTTAAATGCTGTTTTATGACTTAAGTTTCTCCAGGCTCCCCAAATCTGCAGACTTCTTCATGTTTCTAGACTATGTGGCCTAAGTGGCCTTTTTCTTTTCTGTAATGACTCTTGAGTTCCATCTTCAGAGGTGTGTTCTTGGATCTGTGCACGAGTGTATTTATGTGTGTGTCTGAACATATGTATATATGACTATTTTAGGTAGATTCTTTGAGGATCACTGGTATTCATTTTTGGTAGCTACATTAACCCTTTCAAACTCAATTGCTCTTGACTTTTTTTTTGCATTAAATTTGTATCCAGTCAAGATTACAAGGTTTGATATGAATTCATGACTTCTTCCAGGAGAATAGGTGAAAATAGATTCCCATGATCTATTATATTTTATATCTTTAGGTGAATTAAATAATTTTACTTAATTTGGAGATAAATCATTGAGGAACCTAAATTGAGGAATATGCATGTAATTTGAGTATAAGAAAAGGATCATGAACTAGTATGAAGTAAAATAAATGACATGGAAGCAGATTTAACTTTTTGATTGTATCTTAATTAAATGATCACATCCTATCAATAAGTGCAGTTGAATTTTCACCAAATTGTAAGGGGGAAGATGAAACATTTCATTTTTACTCTTTGGGAACTTGTGTGTGTGTTTGTTTATTCATTTAGCTTTGGCTCTTTTTGGGATTTCTCATGGCTTTCAGGATAAAGGGGAAGGAAGATGCAGCCAGGACTAAATGGAAAATAAGGATGGACTTGCTAGAGGTAACTGCATTTTCTAGCAGCCAAAGTAAAGAGGAAATGATCAGTGAAGTCAGTCAGTCACTTGGGAGAGAAGTCCCTTTGTACTGAGGGCCATTTCTCCTCATTTCCTTTTATGTGCTCTGAGCGAACTGCATTCAGAACTAGCTCATGACCACAAATCTATGTCTTTGGGTTCCATAAGGCCATTTTTTATAATGTCCCTCATTGTAGCTCCAGGGCAGTGCAGTAAATGTAGTCTTAAAAGTTCCCAAAGCAAGCTGTGCTGGTCTACCTTAGTCTAAGAATGCCTCTTAGTTAGTTGCCTTTGGGCACTGTCCTTGTGAGGTGATTCTGTCAGCTACAGGTTGGGGCTGGCAGGCTGAGTTAAAGGCTGTGCTCTTTGCCTTTTCTCCCTGTGCACTTCTTCCATGGTGCTGCACGGAGCACAGAGCCATGAGTTTAATAGCCTCGTTTACAAGTAGGATTGATGTCCCCTTTTAAACTTGAAGAGCCTGCCTAGGAGAGAGCCCACTTCAATGGAATGTCTCAGAGCTTGGGCCAAGAATCTGAAACTCAACAATTGTAGGTGAATTCCAGCACTTACTGTGGTGAATTGTTTGAATATTTAATTAAGCAGATCTGATATTTTCTGGATGAACTTAGCCACACCTAGCAGTTTCTTGATCTCTTGATCATTTATTCTGAGTTTCCTTGGTCTTTTTGTTTTTTTCTTCCAAATGTAACTAATTATTCATATCCTTCTTGCTTTAATTAGTTCAAATAGGAAGGCCTAGAGGCCAAGAATCTAGTCTTTGGTCTGCTTTTATTTCCATTTCTGCATGAAGACTTCTGCATAATGATGCAAAAGGTATTTGTTTTTTCATGAGGTAACATTGATCTAAAACTCTTATTATTTTGAGACAAACTCAAAAAACTTCCATTTTCTTGCTGCCTGCCTTTTTTAAAGGTTCCCCTGCTATATGGTAAATGGTCTGCCTGTACTATTTGTGTCATTTTCAGTATTTCTTTTAAAAACTTCAAGCACTGCCCTGCATGTAGTAAAATGTAAATGAGTTTTTAAAACATTTTTTGCAACTCCACAAAAAATGCATTTCTAAAGAGTAGTAATAAGAGGGGAACCTCCCCTTCCCCTTTGCCCCTGTTTAGTTGTAGCGAACATTCCCTCTTGGTCATTGGTTGAATTTGTACATTAATAAAGATGAAATGAAACTAGATGAAACTTAAAAGTTAGAGAATGCTCACTTGAGTTCAGGCATGAGAGATGTTCAGATGTAAAACAGGACATGGACCGGTAATCTGGGTCTAGAACTAAAAGAAAGAAATTTGGAGCAAATTAAAGCATTAATAATAATGAAAATTTGGTCTGTAGGACTAGAGCACTTAGTACTGATACTGTATTCTTGGAGGAGTTGTTGCTCCGATCACTGATTGCTTCAGAGTGTGTATTATCTTCTTTCTAATGTTCCATATGGGACTAAACCGGGGATATGAAAATGAATTGGTCTTCTTTTGGGCCTTCTAGAAAACCACAACTATCCTACAGCCTGAATCCTCTCTTGGAAATGCCCTGAGTAGTGGTTAGTGCCATAACAGGAGCTATGGAAGCATCGGGGAAGGAAACCATTTCCGTGGGGGTAGGAGGAGGAAACACCTCAAAGGTGGTGGTATTTTAGCAAGAATGGAAGGGGAAAGAGGGCAGACCCATTCCGGTGATAAGAAGCCACAAGTGTAAGGCATAGAAGTGACAGCTCTTGCTACATGCAGGGGATAGGATAGCAGGTAATGAAGTCCACAGAAGCGCAGCGAACACTTCCTGAGTGCTTACTAGATAAGAGAGTTGATCTAAGTCTTCTTGTTAGTAAGTTACCTACTGCCTGTAGCAGTCCTATAAGTTACATGCCATCATCCATGGTTTACAGATGGTGACTGTAACATCTTGGACACCAAGAGTTGATATAAGTGGCCGAAGAGCAGATAATTAGGAAGTGAAGGAACTGGAGTTCAGATCCAGCCATTCTGGCTCCAAAGTATGCTCTTACCCTCTGCCCCATAGTTTCTGCCTGCCTGGCTGTTTGGGTAGAGGGTAGAGCGAATGAGAGAGGGGAGATGGCGTAGGAGGGGAAATTGGGTGCTTCAGAGTAAGCCAGATTGTATTTAAGAACCACTTACACAGTGCCTGCTGTGTGCCAGGCACTTTCCCAAGTGCCTTACAAATAATAACTCAATTACTTTCCATAGTACCAAGAAGGGTGCTCTCTCTTTTTGTCCTTATTTTAACAGGTGAGAAAACTAGGTCCAGAAAGGTTAAGTAATTTCCTTAAAGTTATATAGCAAATAAATGATACAGCCTGGATTTGAACGCTACAAGTATGTTTTCAGTCTTTGCTCTTAACTAGTCCCCTCCTCTCCCAGGCCTTAAAAAGAGTTCTGTTTGCAAAGGTGCATGTGAGAATTCACATGTTATCAGTTATGTATGGGTATTTCCTGGTCATCCTAGTCCAGTAGTTTGTAGCATGTTGCGACACTTGGTATATGTTTCATTGCAGTGTTGATTTGCTATGTCTTTCTTTAAAAAATTTTTTTGATGTTTATTTATTTTTGACAGGAAGAGAGAGAGAGAAAGAGAGAGGGAGAGGGAGAGGGAGAGAGGCAGAGCTTGAGTAGAAGAGGGGCAGAGAGAGAAGGAGACACAGAATCCAAAGCAGGCTCTAGTCTCAGCTGTCAGCACAGAGACCAATGTGGGGCTCAAACTTACAAGCTGTGAGATCATAACCTGAGCCGAAGTCAGACGTTTAACCGACTGAGCCACTCAGGGGCCCCTGGCTTTCTTTAAAAAAAAATTTTTTTTTAACGTTTACTTATTTTTGAGAGAGAGAGATTGAGAGAACGAGCAAGCAAGTGAGCGAGTGCAGGGGTGGGGCAGAGAGAGAGGGAGACAGAATCTGAAGCAGGCTCCAGGCTCTGAGCTGTCAGCACAGAGCCAGACTAGGGTCTCGAACTCATGAACCACAAGATCGTGACCTGAGCCAAAGCTGGCGTCTTCACTGACTGAGCCACCCAGGCACCCTGATTGCTATGGCTTTCAAACCAGATTGCTCAGGTCAAGAACTGTCATATACCTTTTTTAAAAAAATAGCCTTATTGAGAATTCATGTACCATACAATTCACTCTTTTAAAGTGCACAATTCAGTAGTTTTCATATATTCATAGAGTTGTGCAGCTATCTGTGCTGTCATGTGCGTTTGTAAAAATCTTAATCCAGTGTTCACTACTTAGGACTCGGACTGTACATTTAACCTCTGTGCTTTTCTCATTTCTCATTCTGTAGCAATTGCCCTATTCAGAGGTTTGTTAATTAGGATGAAATGTGATTTGAGTTTATTAAGGATATTCTTCAAATGGAAAGTTTCTCTTCCTTATGGTAAAACCACTAGGTATTTGGTGCTAACATAAGAAAGCAGACCAGTTTTTGTGCTAGACAGCAAGGAAAGTAAGTTTAAGGGGCACCTGGGTGGCTCAGTCGGTTAAGCCTCCCACTTCAGCTCAGGTCAGATCTCACTGCTTGTGGATTTGAGCCCCCCGTCAGGCTCTGTGCTGACAGTTCAGAGCCTGGAGCCTGATTTGGATTCTGTGTCTTCCTCTCTCTCTCTGCCCCTCCCCCATTCACACTCTATCTCTCCCTCAAAACTGAAAAAAAAAAAGTTAAAAGAAAGTTTGAATTGTTTTTATGCTACCATGATGGTGGTAAGTTTCTGTGGTTCTACTGAGGTTTGGATTTAGAATTTCTTAAATTGATGGAGCAGGTGAGGAACGGAGTTTAAATAAAACAGTGGTCCTCTCTCCTCCCCCCCAGGCCTATCCCTTCTTGCTAGGTAAAGAAACAGAGTCCCAGAAAAGTTTGTAATTGGACCATGTCCCTGTGAAACGCTTTTACTTTTTGCATACAGGCCACATGCCTTTGCCAATGTTGGTCAGCAAATAGAAAAGTGGGGGGTGAAAGGGGGGGTTGGGAAGGGTTCAAAGCCAAAGTATAGTGTAAGAAAATCAGGGAGCTGGTCTTTTTGGATATTGAGTTCTCTATAAGACTGATGGAAGAGCTCTGACTCCACCTTCTTTGACCTGTTGTCCTATGTCCGGCCTCTGCTTTTGTTGAGTTCTCACATGGAATCATTCCTCCCTGAGTTTTCCAATATCTATGAGGATTAGGCCTACTAAGCATGGTTTCTTCCTACTCTAGCCCAGCATATGCTGCCTCACAAGCACCCATCCTTCTTGCAGGGATGCCTTGGATGCCTTTGGGTGGGTCTTGGAACAGAGGAATGTGTGAATCTGCATCTATGTGTGCTGGTTTTGCTGGGGAGTGAGGAGGATGTGCCCTTGCTGCTGCGATAAAATTCCTTTTGCAAATGTATTTAACAGCAACTGAGCAAGCTCTGTTTCCATGGCCTGTTTAACCAGACCTTCTTGTTGGGTTAAATCGCCCCAGTTTATGGTGGCTCTGGTCTGTTACCTCAGAA
Organism: Suricata suricatta; assembly: GCF_006229205.1. NCBI lineage: Eukaryota > Metazoa > Chordata > Mammalia > Carnivora > Herpestidae > Suricata > Suricata suricatta. Next base: position 81,943,954 of record NC_043701.1, on the reverse strand, counting down.
TTATTCCCAGCGGTTTATTTGTAGCGTGGTGGTCTGGTTTGTTGATTAGAAACGTTTACAAGATAGAGGACTCGTACTCACCATTTCCTTTGGAAATTTGCTGTGCAATTGCATGAGTGAAAAATAGGCTCGGATGGTTCCTTTTGAGTTTAGGTGCTGACAACATAGCAAAGTTGGCAGTGTTGAAATTTTTAGTGATTTAACCTAAATAAACCACTCTATTTAATGACTGTTATTAGGCCATTAGCTTTGTCTTGATTTCCACATGTAGTCACAGTTTCCACATGTTATCCATGAAAATTGTTGACTTGATATAAGAGTCAGATATTTCAAGATACACTTACTGTTCTACGGTCAAATGTCTTTTGCATAAGACTTACGCAGTACAATTTGTAAGAAAACTGTAGAAGTAAGTATAGGGGAGGGAAAAGTTTTCCTGGATTCTCCTAGGGTTCCTGGCTGGATCTGAAAGTTAAACTGACAATAACAGAAGAAACGTATACAACGTTTATTGAATTTTTACATGTACATGGGAGCCTTCACAGGAGAATGAAGACCCAAAGAAGGGGCCGGAGTAGGAAGGTTTTATTCCTTTTACACAAAGAAAGAGTGGATTTGTGAAGAATTGACAAGACAGAGGCGTCTTGTAAATCTGACTAGTAAATGGTGAAGAAGGAACTAGGAGATAAGGATTAGTTTAGCAAGGTCTGTTTGTACAGCTTTCTGGGCCCCCAGTTCCCATCTCTGGTGATAAGAATGTCTTTTCTCCTCCTGGTGCAGCAAGGGTACCCTTCACATGGGAATTCTGTGACTGATGTCAGGAAAGAGGGTTGTGGGGAGAAGGTCAAAGTGAGCTTCTTGCATCGGCTGTTTTCTCAGACTCCTTCAGCTTAAGATTCTCCATATGCCAAGATGCTATGTTGTGGGGCAGGTTGTCCTGAACCCCGTCGTGAGCCCGATTTGAACATGCTTATAGCCCCAGGTACCAGTTTAGAAGTTTCTTCCAAGTCAGACACGTGATATTTATATGTCTGATTCTGGTCACAGTTGTAGGCTGAGCAGCAGAGTTCAGACTGCTTTCTTATGTGGGAAGAGGCTGCAAGAATGTTTTGTTTATTTATTTATTTTTAAATCAGTAGCTCTGGTTTCCTGAGGAGCTAGACAGGAGTGGTTATATGCCCACTGCTTCCACTAATGGTAAGAACTTGGACAAATCTTACTTCTCTGGATGCTTAGAATCACCTTATGGAAACAGGGACCACTTGTGTGTGACGAGCAAATGCAGTATAACATATGAAAACACTGCAGATTATCAAGTGCCATAGGAATGTCAAGAAATGATATTGTAGGCTGTGGGACGTTTCTGCTTAACTGAACATGGCGGGACTAAGATATTACTTGACTTACCTGAACAAAACGTAGTGTGCTTTTCTTGAGCTGGTGATAACCATTCAGTATTCACCGTAATGGCCAGCCTGTGTGGCTGCTTAGCTGCATTCTCTGAGTGGTCTTCCTGGAGCGTGGCTATTGGAAGTTTTGGTCCATGGACCCGCAGCATTGGTTTACTTGGGAGCTTGTTAGAATTGCAGCATTTTCTGAGGAACTTCCATACTGTTTTCCAGAGTGGCTGCACCAGTTTGCATTCCCAGCAGCAGCACAAAAGGGTTCTCCTTTCTCCACATCCTCACCAACATCTGTTGTTGCCAGAGTTGTTCATTTTAGCCATTCTGACAGGTGTGAGGTGGTATCTCATTGTGGTTTGATTTGTAGTTCCCTGATGATGAGTGATGTTGAGCATCTTTTCATGTGTCTGTTAGCCATCTGGATGTCTTCTTTGGAAAAGTATCTGTTCATCGCCCATTTCGTTACTGGATTATTTGTTTTTTGGGTGTTTGATAGGTTCTTTATAGATTTTGGATACTAACCCTTTATCCAATACATCATTTGCAAATATCTTCTCCCATTCGGTCAGTTGCCCTTTAGTTTTGTTGATATATTTTTTATCTTGATGGGATCCCAGTAGTTCATTTTTGCTATTGTTTCCCTTGCCTTCAGAGACATGTTGACTAAGAAGTTGCTCTGGCTGAGGTCAAAGAGATTGTTGCTTGATTTCTCCTGTAGGATTTTGATAGTTTCCTGTCTTACAATTAGGTCTTTCAATCCATTTTCAGTTTATTTTTGTGTATGGTGTAAGAAAGTGGTCCAGATTCATTCTTCTGCATATTTCTGTCCAGTTTTCCCAGCACCATTTGCTGAAGAGACTGTCTTTTTTCCATTGGATATTCTTTCCTGCTTTGTCAAAGATTAGTTGGCCATACGTTTGTGGGTCCACTTCTGGCTTTTCTGTTCTGTTCCATTGATCTGTGTGTCTGCTTTTGTGCCAGTACCATACTGTCTTGATGATTACAGCTTTGTAATACAGCGTGATGTCTGGAATTGTGATGCCTCCTGCTTTGGTTTTCCTTTTCAACGTTACTTTGGGTATTTGGAGTCTTTCTTGTTCTATACAAATTTTAGACTTGTTTGTGAGGAATGCTGGTGTTATTTTGATAGGGATTGTAAACTACCCGATGATCCAGCAATTGGACTGCTAGATATTTATCTGAAGGAGAAAAAAATGTTGATTTGAAGGGGCACGTGCCCCCAGTGTTTATAGCACACTATCAACAGTAGCCAAATTGTGGAAAGAGCCCAAATGTCCATTGACTGACAAATGGATAAAGACGATGAGGTAAGTATATACAATGGAATATTACTCAGTGATGAAAAAGAGTGAAATCTTGCCATCTGTGACAGCATGGATGGCACTAGAGTGTATAATGCTAAGTGAAATAAGTCAGTCAGAGAAAGACAAATACCATATGATTTCACGTATACATGGAATTTAAGAAACAAAACAGATGAACATGGGGAAGGGAAGGAAAAATACGATAAAAACAGAGAGGGAGGCAAACCGTAAGAGACTGTTAAATACAGGGAACAAACTGAGGGTTGTAGGAGGGGTGATGGGTGGGGGGATGGGCTAAATGGACGATGAGCACGGAGGGGGCCACTTGCTGGGATGAGCACCAGGTGTTCTATGTAAGTGATGAATCACTAAATTCTACTCCTGAAGTCATTATTACACTATATGTTAACTAACTTGGATTTAAATAAAATTAAAAAATTAAAAATAGAATTGCAGCTTTTTTGGACTTGGGCCAGGACAAAGATTCGGTTGCATTAGAATCTACATTTCAATTAGGTCCCCATGGGACTGTATGCACATTAAAGCTTAAAGAATATTGGTCTGGAGCTCTCATTACTGTATAGTTAAATGTAGCTACCTTTCTAAAGCAAGGGTGCAGCAACTTGTGAATTGGTTGTAAGTTAGTCCAGGTTTTTGCCAAATTAAATACATAGTGATAAAATTCAGTATAAATTTTAGGGTTTTTAGGGATTAATTTTGATTCCACATTGGGGTCAGGGTATTATTTTTGGAACACATCTCTGAATTATTATTTAAGGAAATGTGTGATTTTTATACAAGGATTGTACTTTTCTCCATTTCTTAACTACCCACTCATACTTAATGTTCCTGAATATGAACTTGTGCATATTCTCTTTTTTGACATTTTCTCCTGAAGGTCACAGGGACCTCAGTTCTGAAACCATTGCCCTGTCTTCCTTATTTCTGGCCTGATGGAACCCTTCTGTCCCATCCCTTTCTTCCTGTAGCACCTTCTGTCAGCTTTCATGATGTCCCCTCTCATGGGTCGCTTCTTAACTAATATTATTGTTTTTTCTATCTCCTTTGTGGGCTTCTTTTCATCCTTCTGTCTCCCCTGAAGTGCTGGTGTCCTGAGATTGTCCTCCCCCTGGAGGTTGATGGCTCTGCGTAACTCAGTCCGGGCAGCTATTTGTTGGAAATCTCAACTTTCCTGCCTCAGGGATATTTCAAATTCTGCTTACCTAGAATTGAATTCACCTTCTTGGTCATTCCTATCTTTCAGTTTGTAAATTAGCTTTCCTGCTGGTTAAAATGTCTGTTGAGTTCAATTAAGCATCTGTTATGGCAGCCAGGAAAGACCATCAGCAGAAATTTGAATGTGGATAAAGAGATGGGTCCATGAAACACTTCTCCTGCCCTTCTAGTGTCCTGTCTCTTCCATTTATGTCCAGGTCCTCATTGCCTTTTAGCTACAGCGTTTCTATAGCTTCCAGGCTAGTTTTGCCTTTGGTCTGTTCCTTTTCCTTCCGTCTCCATGCTGCCCAGAACTGTCAAAGGCAGCTTCTCAGATTGGCTCTTGTTACCATGCTAATAGCAGTACTGTGTTCATGTGGACAGCACCTAATGGTGTTTTTTTTTTAATGTTTATTTATTTTTTAGAGAGAGAGAGAGAGAGAGAGAATGAGAGGGAGGGAGTGGGAGAAGGGGAGGGGCAGAGAGACACAGAATTCAAAGCAGGCTCCAGGCTGTGAGCTGTCAGCACAGAGCCTGATCCAGGGCTTAAACTCATAAACTGAGAGAACATGACCTGAGCCGAAGTCGGCCATTCAACGGACTGAACCATCCAGGTTCCCCAGCACCTAACAATTTTTAAAAGATGTATTTATTCATGTGTGCGATTGATACCAACTATCTGTCAGCTCATACTGTAGTGGGCTTCTAAAATGACTAAACTATCATACTTGTTTTCAAGAACTCACAGTGTATAGGGATTAAAATATGAAGATAATATGAAGACCCAAACTTCATTATTTTATCTTCATTCTCAACAGGGTACTAGGGAAGGTACTTGTAGCCTCATCTAACAGGAAACTTAAGGTTCTGAAAGATTATGCAAATAACAATAACAATAGGCACTGTTCTAGGCACTCTGTATATGAAATAATTTAGTCTTCTCAGCAGTTTTATGACCTGCAAGTGCTGTTCTTACCTCCATTATACAGATGTGCAACTGCATCTGAGCAGAGTATTTGATATTTAAGTCTCTTGAGGACGGAGAGGTTAAATGATTTGTCCCAGGGCACAGTTTAGAATTGGCAGATTTGAAGACAGGCAGCTGAGGCCAGAGTCCATGCACATAACCATTGTATGACACTGCCTTCTTTAATTTACTTTGTTACACAGTGTAGTTTCGTGTTGCCTGCAGAATAAAATTTAATCTCTTTAGCCAGCTAATGCCTCTTTGGTCTTGGCTGTTGTCTACTTTTCCAGTATTACTGCACACTCATTCCCTTCAAATATCCATCACAGTTTTTTTATGAATGGGACCCCTGTTTACATTCCTTGCCATAAAGCTATGACAGCAGTGTAGCAGGGATAAAAGGGAGCCTGTTTGTTTGTTATTTTACCTTAGAACTCAGTCAGAGACAGGAAAGTTTCTTGTCATTTCTCAATACTGGTCAGCTGGTTTTCTTTTTCAGTTCTCTTTAGTTCTTAAGAAAAGTGGTCTTAGTTTTATTTTGCCATTCATTGAAGCACCTGTCAGGATGTTAAAATCCATGTCCTAAGTTTATAGGTTTTACAGTTGGTTTGTTCTAATCAAGATTCAGACACAAGCCACACATGGCATTTGATATGGCTTTTAAATCTTGTTAATCTATATGTTCTCCTACCTCCCTTATTCTGTTTCCTTGAAGTTTATTTGATGAGGGAATTGGGTCATCTTTCCTGTGGTTTCCTACAATTTGGATTTTGCTGATGGCATCCCCCTGATGTTCTTCTGTCCCCAGTATTTTCTGACGAGTGATAGATCTGGAGGCTTGATCAAGTTTAGGATTTTATTTATTTTTATTTTTTGTGTTTGGCTAGAGTACCTCCTAAGAGGTAGTCTTTCAGGTTATGGGGTACTTGGTACTGGGTACAACATCAGGGGACATGTAATTCTTGGTTATTTTCCTGTGTTGTTATGTTTGATAAGTGGGGCTTGGATGTTGCTTTTCTATGCCAGCAACGTTTTGCATAATGGCTTATTCTATTTTTAAAATTTATTTATTTATTTTGAGAGAGAGAGAGAGAGAGAGAGAATGCCAGGCAGGCTCCACAGTGTCAGTGCAGACCCTGATGCAGGGCTTAAACTCACAAACCATGAGATCATCACCTGAGCCCAAGTCAGACACTTTGACTGAGCTACTCAGGCACCCCAGAATGGCTTATTTTAGTTGGCTAAATTTTAATAATATTCTTGTATATTATTATTTTTATTCTTTAAATACATGCATGCATTTATATATGCATATATATTACAGTGAGTGTGTATTATAATTCTTACAAAAAATCATGGCTATTAAAATCATTTGGATATTAATGGCTGTAGGGTTTGTTTGGAATGGTAAAATGATTAGTGCTGATGGTGGTCCAATATTATGAATACATGAAATGCCACTGAATTGTACACTTAAAAATGGTTAAAGTGTTGTTTTATGTATGTTTTACCACAATAAAAACAAATCAATTATAGATGGATTGTAACACATTGAATTAAAAAATAAAACCCAATACCATAATTCCATGAGTGAATAGTGTTCATGCCCCAAAAAGTGAAAGTGCGGTAGAGGGTGGGAAGTAAAGATCTTATTTACTGAAGAATGCTAACTAAAAAAGTTAGAAAGCTTGAATGAATTAGAAAAAGGAAAAAAAAATCATTTTGCAATCTGTAGGTAATAATGGATTCGGGCAAGAGTCTCCAATGGATACTAAAATGATTCAGTGAAAGATAGTTGGAATTCCTATTGACTAAAAGTATCTCCCTGTAAATTACTTATTAATTATAAAGGGGGACAGTGTACCTTTAGAATGAAGGACTCTGCCTCAATCTGTGATCCAATTTAACATCATCAGGAAATGGGTCAAGCTAGCATCACCAACCCATTTATGCGATGTAGTAAGAAGTACCCGACCCACATGACTTTTGGAGAATTCTTGCTACCAGCGTTGAATCTGAATTTAATCATGGAGAAACAGACAAATTCAGAAAGTAGGACTTTCTGTAAGAAAGTCTGATTTCAAAAATGTCAGTATTAAGAATGAAAAGGCTAGATTAAAGGAGACCTCGAAAGAGACATGACAGCCAAATGCAGTGCTTAGACTTGGATCCAAAATAAATAAAACAGTAAAATAAGTAAATAAAAGAATGTGCAGTTAGTGTAATTCAAATAAGGAGTATATGTTAAGTACTTCTATATTAGTTTACTAGGGCTGCTATTAGAAAGTACCACAGACAGAATGACTTAGATGACAGAAACTTATATTCTCACAAATTGGGAGGCCAGAGGTCTGAGACCAAGGTGTTGGCAGAGTTGGTAAGGTGAGAGAAGATTTGGAAGAGCTCCTTGGCTCCTAGGGGCCTTTTCCTCCCTGTGTCCTCACATGGTCTTTCCATCGTGTCTGTGTCATCATTTGGTTTCTTGCGAGAATTCACACACTTACTTTGTTGCAGGTTGATGTTGACTCTGAGTTTGAGGATTTCACTTCTTTCTGTTGTTTATCATCTCTGTTCCAGAATTAAAGCTCAGCCCCTGGTTATCTTTTTTGGTGGTTCTTAGAGATTTGTCGGCCCTATTTTGGTGTCCACCAGCAGTTCGAGAAGAGCCTGGTCTTGACCTTTGTCCAATTTTCTGTTGGATTATTTGTCTTTTCACATTGATTTGTTCTAAGAGCACTTTTAAATTAAGAAACTTGGCCCTTTGTCCTGTCTGTTGCACATTTTTTTTCATAGTTGTTTGATGTTTAACTGGTTCATACTCACTTTTGATTTTTTTTATGTTACATATTTATTAATCTTTTTGTTTACAGATTCTGGGCTATCAGTCATGTTTAAATATAGCTTCCCCACTTAATATAAGAAACCACTTGTGTTTTTCTAGTACTCTTTCTTTTGGAGGATTATTTACTAATTATCTGCGGTTATTTTGATATAAGATGAAAGGTAGGGAACCAGTTTAATTTTTGTTGTTGTTCAACTTCAGGAGGTCACGAACCTTCACTAGTGCCACATCACCAGCCAGCGTGACTTGCTGTCAGCTCAGCCCAGACCCGCTGCTGGCTTAGATTGTACAGAGAAAACACCATCAGTTGAGAAAGCCAAAAGAGTCTCCCCTTGGGGCTCATGTGCCCTCCAATGACTCAGTCAGCTCTTCCAGTAGGAATATGGAACTGGTGTCACTGGGAAGCGTGGCACTGCTAGATTCTGCCCCAGGGCACTCTACTTTCATTCAGTCCGTTCTTCCCCAGCCACTCCCCTCACCCCTCACAAATGAGAACATGGTAGGTCATATTGCTGGTTAGTGATAGGGTGAGAATTTAAGTGTCCATTTGCAAAGCCCATAAAATAGGGGCAGGTAGCATTCTGCAGGGAAATCTGGCTGGACAGTCTGAAAAATCTTCGCAGAAGAATTGGCATTTGACTTAGGTCTTGAAAGAACTGCAGCATTTAAAAATTTTCCAGAATGTACCAAAAAAAAAAAATATACCAAACCCCCATGTTCCTATCTAGTCAGTTTCAGGGATTAGCTTATGGCCAGTATTGTTGAATTTATGCCATACTGTCTCTCTTCTATCCATTCCCCTGATATTTTCAAAGGAAATCCCCAATATATTGTATATATAAATGTCATCTCTAAAGTGTATATCTCTAAAACAGATTTTTAAAATGAACAACCAAAATGCTATCATACCTAAAAAATTCATTGATTCTTCAATATGATCAAATATCTATTCCATACACATTTTACACATTTCCCCATTTCTTATGCTGTGCCCAAGTTTTTAAATCACCCCAAATCACCCCAAATCACCCCAAAACAAACACCAGAGACTGCTAGGGAGACCGAGTCACGCCTGCAAAAGCAAAGGGCCTTTATTACAAGCTTAAGCTCGGGCTCACAGTCTCCAGCCAACCCGCTGGCCATGTGGAGAGAGCCCCCAACAAAAGCAGGGAAGGGCCTTTTATACCTTTGGGAGGGGGAGTTGCAGGAAATACAGCGATCCAATCCCTAACCCCCATCAATACTGGCAGTTGTGGGAGCCAGTCACACCATCTGGAGCACTGACCAATCAGAGTGGGCCCAGGACGCCCCACGTGGGGCGTGACTAGGCCCGCCTCTAGAGAGGTCAAAGGTATCGGCAGTCCTCCCCCCATTGGGTGCGGCAGGAGTGTCCCTCCTTAAGGTGCGCCCTTTCAGGAGTAGCCTGCGCCTTCCCCTTTAAGTACAGGGGAAGGCTGGATCCGACCTGCGGCCAGCGGGGGACTGCTCCCCGCCTAGGCCGCTGGGCGCATCTCCACCATGGAGGTGCGCCACAACCGGCTCCGGGAAGGCTGGGACGGCCCGGTGGTGAGGGCCGGATCGGACCTGCATCCTTACACTTATAAATTTTTAAATAGTTTTTTTTTTTTTTATCAAGCCTCTTCTTTTTATTCGGAAAACACTGTATCTTATATAAAGGTTTCAAGGTGGGAAAACAAGGCAGCTGACCTAGGTCGGTTGCTAGGAAACAGGGTTAAGGGATTAAAGCTAGGGTAAAGAAGGAAAATCTTAAAAAGTTTTTTCAATTGTTATCTAAACAAGGCCCAGGCATCACAATTAGTTGATGTGTCTTAATTTCTTTTTTTCATGCCTTGGTTCTCTTGCTCTTTCGTCTCTCCTCTCCTTTCTTCTTCTGAAAGCCAGTATATCATAATGGTTGAAATCCTGGACTCTGTGTTCAAAGTATGGCTCTGGGCAAGTTACTCTGTTTGTACCTCGGTCTCCTCATTTATAAAAAGGGGCCTAGTTGTATTTCTTTCCTGGGTCAGTGTGCTCATGTTTGCGCAGCTCAGAGCCAGGCCTGGGACATAGTAAGCTTTACAGAAACGTGAACTGTGGGTTTGGAAACAGAGAAGTTGGTCAGAGTAACATCAAAAGTGGACTGTGGGAGAGAGCAGAAGAGGACTCACGTGAGTGAGATTTTGTGCAGTCCCTTAGGAAGAGAATCCTGGCTATGCAAAGGGCTCCTATGCTTTTTCTTTCGGCTTCCTCCTGGGTTCTTGACTATTTTTCCGTTATATGATGTTGTTGCGCCGTGGAATTTTGAGCAGGTAAGGTATTATTTAGTGGAAGCAACTTTTCTCTTGTCCTTTTGGTTTGCCGCTTTCCCTTCCTCTACATTTATTAAGTTCGCTGTTCTCTCTCAGAAGCCATTTCAACTTTCTCTGGCATTATCTGGGCTCCAGCAACTTGTGATCTCCTAAGTAGAACCTTTCAGCACTTTATAAATATGTCATATACTTTTTATATTCCTTTGTTCCCCACCAAGAACGTACATCCCAGGCTTCAGAACAGCACAATCAGTTTTTATTCATTTAAGGAGCAGTAGTAATTTGACGCTTGCTAATATGTAACAAATTATATTGGAAGCTGTAATTACAATTGCAGCTGGTTCCTAATTATACTGTAACCTTGATGCTTTAAAAAAATTAAGACTGAGTTCAACCTGTAATAGTGAAAAATAATATTCTACAGTAGGCAGGTCTACCTTCTACTGAACCATGAGCATTTATGTATCATAATGCTAAATTAAAAGTACTTTTTTTTGATAGAGGGCACAAGTGAGTGAGGGGCAGAGAAAAAGAGAGAATCCCATGAGGGGCAGAGAGAGGGAGAGGAAAAGAGAGAGAAAGGGCTCATGTTTACCCAATCTCACAAACTGTGAGATTATGACCTGAGTCAAAGTCAGAGGCTTAACCCACTGAGGCACCCAGGTGTCCCTAAAAGACTTTATTTTGAATTACTTTGGCCTACAGTGTTGTCTAGTAGTACCCTTCATAAGGATAGCTTCAAGTCCCCATCCTGGCTTGCCAAATTCTTGGCACATCCTACAGGTATTATAATTAGTGTCAGAACAACCTGGGCTCTTGGGTCATTTTTGACTCTCTGATTTACTACTACTCACTTAAGACTAAGAGTCTTATATCCTCAATTTCCTTATCTGAAAAAAGGTCATATTAATGACTCTTCACCTTAAATAGTTTTAGTGATGTTTAAATGAGGTCAGATGTAAAGCCTTCTAGCACCATACCTAGCATAGAGTTAAGGACCCAATAAAAGTTAGCTGGTAAGTGTTCATTGCTATAATCAATAATGAACAATCCAGCTTCAAAGGCCTTTACCTCTGCAACCCCCAACTCCAACAGAGCAATGGTTTTAGTTGTGTCACCACGATAATTTGTGATAACACATATCTCCACTCACATTGTACCAAGCGCTCATTGATAGGCCTGTCATTCCCCTCGTAGGGCAGGGTCTCTGGTTTATTTGGCATTGTCTCCTCGGTGCCTGGCAGTGGGGCTGGTACATGGTAGGCCTCGCTGAGGTGATTGCATTGCTTGAATGAACCATATGGGGCATTGGTTCTCAATTCTGGGTGGGGTAGTTTTGCTTCCAGTGCATATTAGGTGAGATCTGAACACATTTTTGGTTGTCACATCTCAGGGTGGGGAGGGTGCCCTTGGCATCTAATGAGTCATGGCAAGGTGTTGCTAAACATCGTACAGTGCACCAGATAGCCCCCTATAGCAAAGAATGATCTGACCCAAAATGTCAGTAGGGCCAAGGTTGAGAAACCCTGGTTTAAGGCAACCTGACTGGGTTGTGGCCCTGTGGAAAAGGCATGGGGCTCAGGGTAGATCAACCTGTTTGACCTGCATTTTTCAGCTATAAAGGAAGAGATTCCAGCCTGCTTCCAGGGTTCTTTGAAAAGAAAGGGACATTATACAGGTGGGTGCCTAGTGATTCAGCCTAATTAGGCTCATCTTCATTGTCCTGGCCACTCTTGATTTTTTTAAGATTTAGTATTTTTGAAAACTCTTAGGTTTAGAGCAAAATTAAAAGGAGGGTTCAGAGAATTCTTACATTCCACCTGTGCTTATACGTGCATTGTCTTCCTCATTAGTTTCCTTCAGAGTGGTACCTGCATTACAGTTGATGAACCTGCTTTGATGCATCATTATCACCGAAGTCCCTGGTTTACATTGGGTTCACTCTTGGTGGTGTACGTGCTCTGGGTTTGGACAAATTGTGTAATGATGTGTATCTACTGCTCTAGTATCATACACAGGATTTTCACTGCTCTAAAAATCCTGTGTGTTCTACCTGTTCTCCTTCCCTGCTCCCCAACCTCTAGCAGCCACTCATCTTGTTTCTATCATCATACTTTTTGCCTTTTTTAGAATGTCATATAATTGAAGCCATACAGTATATAGCCTTTTCATAATAGCTTGTTTTACTCAGTAATATGCATTTAAGTTCCCCTTCGTGTCTTTTCATGGCTTAATAGCTAATTTTTTTTAGTGCTGAATAATATTCCAATATCTGGATGTACCATAGTTTATCCATTCACTGAAATATACCTTGGTTGCTTTCAATTTTCAGTAATTAGGAATGAGGCTTCTGTGAGCATAAACATTTGTGTATACGTTTTCAATTCCTGGATCATATGGTGAGAATATTTTAATTTTGTAAGAAATTGCCGATCTGTCATCCAAATGGCTGTACCATTTTGCATTCCTGCCAGTAATGGATGAGAGCTCATGTTGCTGCACATCCTCACCAACATTTGGTGTTGTCTGTGTTCTAGATTCTGGCCGTTCTGACATCTTGCTGTACTAATTTGTATTTCCATGATGGCAGGTGATGTGGGACATCTTTTTATATGTTTACTTGCTATATATACATCTTTCTTGATAGTTTTTGTTAAGGTCTTTGGCCCATTTTTTCTTCAGGTTCTTTTTTTTTCCTTGTTGAATTTTAAGAGGTCTTTGTATATTTTGGGTAGCAGTCCTTAATTGGCTGCTATTTTGCAAATATTTTTTCACAGTCTTTTGGTTATCTACTCATTTTCTTGACATTGTCTTTTGCAGAGTAGACATTTCTATTGTGATGAAGTCCAGCTACTCAGTTCTTTCTTTCATGGGCCATAACTTTGGTGTTACATCTGCAAACACCTGACTTGAACCCCAGGCCATCCAAGGTCGCTCCTTTGTTATCTTCTAGGAGTTTTACATTTAGGTCTGTGATCCATTTTGAGTTAGTTTTTATGAAGGGTGTGAAGTCTGTGTCTAGAGTCTTTTTTCTTTTTCTTTTTTTTTCTTTCTTTTTTTTTTTTTTTGCATGTGGATGTCTAGTTGTTTAGCTCTGGTTGTTGAAGAGGCTGTCTTTGCTCTGTTGCCAATGATCAGTTGCCTATGTTTATGTAGATCGCTTTCTATTCTATTCCACTGAAGATTGGTAATAATCTTGTTGGAAAATTGACCCCTTTGTCATTCTGTAATGTCGCTCTTTATCCCTTATAACTATCTTGCTTCAAAATGGGCACTGGCAGAAATTAATATGGTTACTTCTGCTGTCTTTTGATTAGTGTGTTTGTTGCATATCTTTCTCCATTCATTTACTTTTAATCTGTAAGTTAGTGTGTTTTTTATAGATAGCACATAGTTGGGTCTTATTTTTTGATACATTCAACAAACTCTGTCTTTTAATTAATTGGTGCATTTAGACCATTGATATTTAAAGTGATTTTTATTATCTTGCTTAGTGTTTTCTGTCTTCATGGTTTGTGGTTTTGTGTCTGACATTAGTATGGAGGAAGTTCTCAATCATTGTTTCAAGTAATTCCTTCTGTTCTTTCTTCTTCTGGTTTTCCTGTTATATGTGTATTATACTTTCTGTAGTTATCCTGCAGTTCTTGGATATTCTATTTTTATTCATACCTTCCTTCCCTACCCGCCCCCCCCCATCTTTTTTCTCTTTGTTTTTCAGTTTTGGAGATTTCTATTGAGATGTCCTCAAACTCAGAGATTCTCCCTTCAGTCATGTCCAGTCTACTAATAAGCCCATCAAAAGCATTCTTACCCTTACAGTGTTTTTGATCTTTGGCATTTCTTTTGGTTCTTTTTTAGCATTTCCACTTGTTAGCTTACATTGCTGATTTGTCCTTGCATGCTGTCTACTTTATCCATTAGATCCTTTAGCAGATTAATCATAGTTGTTTTATATTCCTATTTTGATAATTTCAACATTCATGCCATATTTGAGGCTGGTTTTGATGCTCACTCTGTTTCCTCAAATTGTGTTTTTTTGCCTTTTGCTATGCTTTGTAACTTTTTCTTGATAGCCAGACACGATGTACTGGATAAAAGGACGTGCTGCAAATAGGCCTTTGGTGGTTGGGGGTGGGGGGGCAGTAAAGGGAGAGGAAGTGTTCGGTAAGCCTGTTATTAGGTCTCTGCCCATTAGAGAGCCTGTGGTTCTGGCTAGTGTACTTCACAAGTGTTTCTCAGTTTTTTTTCCCTCCTCTTAGGTGGGAGAGGATGGCTAGAGGTGGCTGGAATAGGGTATTTACCTTCCTGATGGTAAGTTAGGTTCTGATAATACCCCAGCAGGTTAGGCTCTTAGTAAATAATTTCTCCCTAGGACAGATTTTGTTACAAAGAACAGAATGCTCAGATGCCTTTCAGAATGGTTGCTTTTTCTTTCCTCCTCCTAGAAGTGCAAAATGATTTTTCTTCTGTATTCACTGTGAAAACCAGGTTGAGCTTCAGGAGGTAAAACAAAAATATGGAGAACCCCCAATGGCTGGGTCCCTTTCTGTTTTTAAGTATCTTGTCCACACTGAACCTTCAGCAGTTTGTCATTTACAGTGATGGGTTTTTCCTACGTGGACACTGGTTCATGCCGGGATTCTATATTGGTCCTTCAGATAATTTTCTGAAATAGATAAGTCGATTTTTCACTTTGCCCGTTTTGTAGATGAGGAAAGTAACTTGGGCATGTTAACCGACTTGCCGAGGGTCACCAGGTTAGCAATACACTGGAACCCAAATCTTTACCCCAAACCTGGTGATGTTTGATTATGTCAAGGTGAGCAAACACCTCTGTCTCCAGAAGGAGTTGAAAATATAAACAGAAATATGTCTATTTTAGAAAAGACTCATAGTGTCTCTTTTTAAATTTTTACTCTTGGGAACATTTACTGGAATGTTAACTTTAGCTTAATAACAATAATAATAAAATCTAAAATTAATGTGTTTAAAGTTATTTTAGCATAACAGCACACAGCTAAAATACCACCATTCCTTTCTTAACAGTTATAATCTGTTTCTTAATACAGAATTGTGATGGTGATGCCTTTATCATTGTTTAATGTTTGTCTACAACAGTGCAGAGTTAAATCCAACACACTTCACAAATACTGAATCCTTCTGATAAACGTCTCCAGCACCCCTGAAATGACCCATTTGTGTAATTACCTGGCAGGTTAACATTTGTGGTGTCTGGTGCCTTATAAGACAACTGTTGAGTGATATGAACTTTTGAGGGTTGATTACACAGAAAGGTTGTGGTTTGAAGCATGCTTAACAAGTCATCTTGTCTGTATACTTATTTACATTTCAGTAAGTTTTTCATAATCACTGCTCTTCCTCTATTAGATCTTTGGGAAACTGTAGGGTGAAGAATGAGGGACTCAGTGAATTCAATAAAAATTATTTTTCTTAGCTTTGATGAGGCACCGCATTCTTTATTCTTCTCGAGCTAATGGTAACTGTGGTTTTGGGGAATTCCATACTTACTTTGCAATTACTGATTGTATCAGTCAAGGTTCACTTACAGAGAACAGAATCCACTCTAGCTGGTTTAAGCACAGGGAGATTTATTACAGGGTATTAAATGGCTTACAGAATTTGTTGGGAAGGTGAAGAAGCAGACTTCAGGTCGAGCTTTCAAGAGTGCCTTCCAGGCACAGCAGAGCAGGCCACCAAGGGAGCAGTCATGAAGCAGCCTGCCAGAAGGGGAGTGTTCAGAACCATGCTGCCACAGACATGGGTAGGAGGTTGCCACAGGAAAAGCAAACACTTCTAGCGATGATGCTTGTTGGCAGAAACACCAGAAGCATGGCCTCCAACTTCCAAATCATTGCTTTCCAAAATTTTGCCTTCCGAATCTCCCCCAGCTTCATCTGATTGATGGCACCTAGGCCATGTAGCTGCAAGGGAGTCTGGAAAATGTAGTTTTCACTTTCCAGTCTCTGTAGTACAAGAGGATGTGTGGTGATTCAGTTCAGGAAGACAGAGGGGAAGAAGAGTTGGTATCAGTTTCTCAGTTGTTAGGCCATACCCTGTAGTGCTTTCCCTTGGGATTCAGGTCCACCCACTACACATACTTCCTCAGATCCACGTTTCTCCCTCCACCTCCTTTTTCTGCTTGTCACTGCATGCACACCGTGCTTACAGAGGGACTAGCTCACTTTTGATGAACTACCGCTTCTGGTTTTTATTTCATATCTAAGGTAAATAATTACTTAATGACAATAGAATTCGCCATGTAAGCCTGTGCTTGCCTTGGCTTTCAGATCTTTTAGGTTTGGGAGGGCTGAGTAAAGGCCTTGTTGTGCAAGCTGAAGTTGGGATCTAGGGCCCTAAGTCAGTAGTTCTCAACTGAGCCCCACATGATCATCTCGTGATGGAGCTTTTACCCATTTCAGAGACTCTGCTTGGATTAGCCTCTGCAGTCTAATTTGTTGGGCCTGGACATTGATAAAACCCTCAGGAAACTTGAATGTGCAGCGGGGACTGAGAACCTATGTCCCAACCAGACCAAATTGGACATTAGCTAAAGCTACGGTTATTTTTTTTAATGTTTGTTTATTTTTGAGAGAGAGAGAGAGAGAGAGAGAGACAGAGTGTGAGCGGGGGAGGGTTGGAGAGAGAGGGAGACACAATTCCAATCAGGCTCCAGGCTCTGAGCTAGGTGTCGGCACAGAGCTTGACACGGGGCTCAAACCCATGAACCATGAGATCATGACCTGGGCTGAGGTGGGACATTTCATTGACTAAGCCACCCAGGCACCCCTAAAATTGTGATTCTTAAATTTTAACAACATCAGGGTCAGCAGCAGGACTTGTTAAACTGTGGATTGCTGGCCCCAACCTCCATGGAGTTTCTGATTTGTAGATCTGGGGTAAAGTATGATCATTTGCATTTCTAAAAGGTCCCACTGGAGGCTGATGGTCCAGTGCTCACACTGAGCATCACCAGCCTAGAGGCAGGTATATATTTTCATTGTGAGATTTGATTTCTACTCACCTGGAAGACTTCCTTAGTCAACATTTTTGGAGCTTCTGCTTAGTTTCTGTTCTTGGCTGGAGTTGGGGATGTGGACGCTTGAGGACATCATGATCTTACATCTCTGGAGCTTTTCACTGGAAGAGGAGAGCTTTTCTTTTCTTTACATCTTTTTCTTTTAGTGTCCCTTATTCTAAGTAGGTTTTCCTATGTTCTTACCCACTGTTCGCTGTTAGACCTAGCAACTATTTGGGGTACACAAGTCTGTACTACTGTGATTTGTTAATGAGCCTACAACTGTGGCTTGACTCCAGTTTAGAAAAACTAATTTAAAAAGTATTCCTACATGTAGAAAAATCTTGCCTGGTATTTTCCCTTTTTTTGGCTGCTTGGATTCATATTAAAATGCGAGTGAATTTATTTGGCCTGTAAGTTATCTTTTTGTTTCTCCTTGCCATATTTCCTGTTACCTACCGCCTTTTCAAAACCAGTAGTTCAAGTTATGTTATTGTTGGCTGCTTTTTTCATATGTAGGATGCACCTAACTCATGTATCTGTTTAGCAAATGCTATTGATAGCCTGTTTAAGCTCTTATACCTAATGTTTGTCCTGTCAAAAGTTTTACATGTTCAGTGGTCCTCAAATTTTGCCCTGTGGTACGTTGATTCATCGAATTGATCTGAAATTTCCATATTAAAATTTAGTAAAGGCAAATCTTTCCCATTTTGTGGAAAAAAATATATAATGCATGCTTCTTTTCAGTTTTAACCCCCTCCTTCTTTTCCCGCCCCTTCCGTGGGCTTGGGTATTTATGAAAGTTAGCTGCTACAATATTAAATTCTCTGTTGTCTTAAGTGTCCAGCTTCGGCTCAGGTCATGATCTAATGGTTTGTGGGTTCAAGCCACATGTCGGGCTCTGTGCTGACAGCTTAGAGCCTGGAGCCTGCTTTGGATTCTGTGTCTCCCTCCCTCTCTGACCCTCCTCTGCTTGCACTGTCTCTCTCGGTTTCTCTAAAATAAATTTTAAAAACATTAAAAAAAATAAAATGCTTGATATAAAATTTTTGTTTAATGGTGGAACCTAGTCTTACAAATGCAAATTCAGAAGAATGATGATAAAATCAGACAATTAGATTATAAGAACAGTAGCTGTAATTATTTACATGCTGTTAGTATAAGAAAAAAATAACTAACAATGAGATTCAACCTTCTGGAAATAATCTCAAGTTTGATGAATCTTCTCCAGGCTTGTTAAAGTGATGCACAGTGTGCATGCTGGGCAGCTGTTTAGAGTTGGCTTAAAGAAGGAGACTACATTTCTATAGTTACCTTTTTCCAGCTCCTAGAACTTCCCAGCTACTGATTTTGCCACCAGGTAGGCGCCATCTTCAGAACACCGGTGCTTCTAGCTCCAACTCTCTGTTGTCTTGAATGCAGCTGTGTAAGTTCTTTCTTTACTGCCCATGATTCCAAAACAAGAAGCTAAGAAAGGGAGGTAGAAGTAGAACTGGGAATTCTGAATAGCCACACAGCATTGGGGAAGTAGCTGGAGTTAGTGCAGAGGTGAGGAGGCCCAGGAAGCTGGTAAAATGTTTTCGGAATGTATCCCCTATTGACCATAGTTATTTTGTGCTTCAATACAGTGTGTTCAGAACCTAATACATAGTTCATTGGGCCTCAGGGGAATTCTGTGGTGTATCTGGAACTCTGAATCTGTTCTCAAGAAGTAGCATTGGTTGGGGCTAAGCTAGCAGAAGCGATGAGTTAGGAAAACCTGTATGTTTAGTGGTTTGGTGAGTGTTTTTGAAGATCTATGAGTTCCTTTCCCCTCTTTCCTCCTAATTTTTCCTTCTCAAGCCAGGTTACTCATCATTTAAAGAGTAAGCATGGTAGAATATAAATACCTTTCCATAAAGAATATAAATAATTGATTCCACGTATTTAGTGCTTTAACTCTGTGTCCTTTTTTTGGTGCTAAGCACTTTATGTAGTTATCTCTTATAACTACATAACTACTCTTTCAACCATCCAGGACTTCCATTTTGCAGATGAAGAAAGTGAGGCTGAGAGATCAGGGATCTAGCTCAAGGTCATGCAGCTAGTGACACTTGATCACCAATCATAGGTGGCCT
The DNA here is from genome assembly GCF_006229205.1 of Suricata suricatta. Taxonomy (NCBI): domain Eukaryota; kingdom Metazoa; phylum Chordata; class Mammalia; order Carnivora; family Herpestidae; genus Suricata; species Suricata suricatta. The sequence goes on along the minus strand of NC_043701.1, from coordinate 81,924,740 downwards.
GATACTAAAGCCAGATTCTTAATCATTGGACACTATAAATTGGTGGTGTTCGGAGAAACTGGAAGATTGTTGATGTCTAGGCATCTATTGTATTAATGGTTAACATAAGTTATGGTCTGCTTGAAGCTGCCTGGAATGTGGCTCGGTGGAAAGACCAACTCAGTAGGAGATGGAAGATTTGGGATCCGATCTCCGCTCAGGCAACACTTAGAAATGCAAGTAAGAATTGGTGCCAAATCTGACTTTTGGGGAAGCAATTGACTCTGAGGCTTAGTTTCTTCTTCTGTAGAGTGGTGCCAATAGTATGTCCTCTCCAGGTCTCAGATTTTGCTATGAGGATCCTGGGAAGTAATAGACATATATTGAAAATATAAAATGCTAAATATGCATTAGGTGACATGACTTAGAATTGTTGGGTCACAATACGGACTTTTTTCTATCTATCTTAAAATTTTTTTATTTATCCATTGATGGACAGTTAGGTTGTTGTTATGTCTTGCTATTGTAAATAATACTGCAGTGAATCTGAGGGTGCAGGTATCTTTTTAAGTTAGTGTTTTCATTTTCTTCAGATAAATGCCCCAAAGTGGAATAGTTCTGTTTTTAATTTATTGAGGAACCTCTGTACTGTTTTCCATTGTGGCCTCACCAGTTTACATTCTCAGCAGCAGTGTACAGGGTTTTCTTTTCTCCATGTCCTTGCCAATACTTGTTATGTCTTGTCCTTTTGACAACAGCCAGTCTACAAGGTATAAGGTAATACCTCATTGTAGTTTTGGTTTGCACTTCCCTGATGATGAGTGATGTTGAGCATCTTTTCATGTGTCTTATTGGCCACCTGTATGTCGTCTTTGGAAAAAAGGTCTCTAGGAAGATCTTCTACCCATTTTTAATTAGATTGTTCTTATGTTATTTAGTTGTAGGACTGCTGTATATGTTTTGGATATTAGCTGCTAACAAGTACATGTTTGCAAATATTCTCTTCCATTCAATAGGTTGCTTTTTCATTTTGTTGATAGCTTCCTTCCTGTGCACAAGCTTTTTAGTCTGATGTAGTCCCACTCAACTTATTTCTGCTTTTGTTGCTTTTGCTTTTGGTATCATATTAAGACAAAAAAAAAATCATTGCCAAGACCTGTGTCAAAGAGGTTACCACCCGTGTATTCTTCTGAGGGTTTTATATAGGTTTCAGGTCTTAGGTTCATTAAATCTTTAATCCATTTTGAGTTAATTTTTGTATACGGTATAAGACAGTGGTCCAGTTCATTCTTTTGCATATAGTTGTCTAGTTTTCCCAACACTGTTTACTGAAGAGACTATGCTTTCTTCATTACCTCTTTTTGACTCCTTTGTCATAAGTTAATTGACCATATACTGGTGGGTTTGTTTCTGAGCGCTCTATTCTGTTTCACTGATGCATCTCTTTTTATGCCAATAATCACACTGTTTTACTCACTATAGCTTTGTAATATGATTTGAAATCAGGATTATGATACTTCCAGCTTTGTTCTTTATTCTCAAGATTGCTTTGACTATTTGCTTTTTGTGTTCTGCGGTTGTTGTTCTTGGTGGCTCCATACAAATTATAGAATTGTACCTCTTTGAAAAATGCCATTGGAATTTCAGTAGGGATTGTAATGAATCTATACATTGCTTTGGATAGTATGGACATTTTAACAATTGATTCTTCAAATTCATGAGTCCAGAGTATCTTTCCATTTATTTATGTCCCCTCCAGTTTTTTCATTAATGTTTTGTAGTTTTCAATGTGTAGATTCTTTACCCTAGTTAAATTAGTTCCTTGGTATTTAATTTTTTTGATGCAATTGTAAATTGAATTGTTTTCTTTATTTTTCTAATAATTTGTTATTAGAGTATAGAAATGCAACAGATTTTTGTGTATTGATTTTTGTATCTGCAAGTTTACTGAATTTGTTTATTATTAATGTTTGTTGAGGATTTTTGCATATATATTTATCAGGGATATTAGCCTGTAATTTTCTTTTCTAGAAAGTGGCATCCTTGTCTGGTTTTAGTGTCAGGGTAGTTCTGGACCCATGAGTTTGGAAGAGTTTCTTTCTTTTTTATATTTTGTGAGAGTTGGAGAAAGATTGGCATTAACGTTTCTTTTAATGGTTGGTAGAATTCACTAGTGAAGCAAGCTGGTCCTAGACTTATTTTGGGGGGAGGTTTTAAATTATTGGTTCAGTCTCCTTACTAGTATTGATCTCTTCAGATTTTTCTATTTTATCATGATTAAGTCTTGGTAGATTTGTAATATGTTTATGTAATAAGTAATGTGTTTCTAGGAGTTTATTCATTTCTTCTAGGTTGTCCCACTTATTACTATAATTGTCCGTAGTAGTTTTTATGATCTTTTGTATTTCTGTGGTGCAGTTGTTGATGTCTTTTCTTGTTTCTGATTTTATTTTTTTACTTGGTGAGTCTAGCTAAAGGTTTTTCAGTTTATCTTTTCAAAGAACCAGCTGTTAGTGACATTGATGTTTCCTATTTTCTTTTTGGTCTCTATTTCATTTATCTTTGCTCTAATCTTTGTTATTTTCTTCCTGTGTGGATGGTGTTCTCCTGTGCCTTAGATCTTAGCAGAGTTATAGAGTGAAAGCTTTGTTTCTTTCTCTCAGAGAGGTGTAGTCTGGTGGGGAACACTGAATGTGCATGTGAGGGTTAGCCATGAAAGAATGCTATGGGAATTTAGGGCAGGGGAAGTTCACTCTGAAATAGCATTGCCTAGGGAAGGCTTTATGAAGTGCACGGTGTAGTGAATAATTAGATTTTAAAGGATGTGGTATTCAGAAGGAGCAAGAATAGTTCACTTTGTGGAAACTTACCTTTGCTTTTAAAAGGAAACTCAGCTAAGTACCTAGGGTCACCATATGCCTCCTAAAAAATGTTCCTTATGGACTGTCTTGAGATGTGGGACTTGAAGCGAATTTCTCTGCTGTTAAGAGGATGGAGGCATTTTTATGCTGTCTCATTTTTTTCCAGTGGGGTTTGGCCTGTTATACCTTTCTCAGAACATAAACCTGAAAGGAAGGAATCTTCTCCTGAAACCTTTAGGTTGGCTCTATCATTAATCTTAGGTCGGTTAGCATTCTGTCTTTTCCTCCTTAATTAACTACCAAAGAACACTAGTTCAGATTTTTAAACATTACCAAATCTTATGGATAAAAGTAGCATTGGGGGTTGCAAGTACTCAGCTGAAATTAAAGGAGTTATCAGTCTTGCTTTGGGAAACAAGGTGACCAATCAGCTCTTTTCAGAAAAACTACTTCTCCCATTCCAGTGATTAGTTAATAAAATTATTCCTGACAGTGGCAGGCCAAGAAGCTCAGGCAGTTACATATTTAGAGACAGAGAACACATTGTCCAAAGATCTCAGAAGAGCCTTTGCAAACACACAGAAGGGATTTAGAACAATTTGCATAAATCTCCCTGTGGATAGAGCCATGGCTCTGGTATTAGGGTGGTTTCAGGAACTGTTCCCTGGCTGTATCGTGGGGTGACGCTGTGCTTGGTGAGAATTCAGTCTCATGACGGTTTTTGCCAGCAGGATTGGGTGATGGGACACTGAATAAGCCCACTGTTTGGGTCCACATAAGGACTCTTTTGTGTTGGCCTGGGGTAGCCATATTCAAGTTTGTCTTGCTTTTTCCCCACTGATGTTTTTGGACTTTGTGGGCTGGGAAGTTAAGCACAACACCTATTCTGAGCTAATCTGTCACATTTTGTTCTTGAAAGGTAACCGTAGCCCGTTGTTTTTCCACAGTGTGGAGAATAATAGTCATACCCTTGGAGACTTCTGACTTCTTACAGTCGGGGAAGGGGTGCGTGGCATGCCCAGATAGGCAGGCGTTCATGTCTGTTCCTGGCGGAACTGTGGGGAGTCACTCCCTTGTTTGTTAACATGACTTGCCTTGCTCACTGGCTTCTTTAAGAACTCTGTTCTCTTGCATAGTTAACAAACAAGTTGTATCTTAATATATTTAATATTCCCCTGTGAAAGGGTATGGGTCACTCCTGTGTAGTTTAAAAATGCCAAGTGGTTACAAATCTGTTTCAACTTTTCTTTTTTCTACTTACTTTTTGAAAAAAAGATTATATTCATTAAAGACCACATATTAAGAGCTTTACTGGTTTCTTGCACAGCCTTTTATCATTCTAGAAGCCACATAAGGAGTCCAATTTAAAATCCAGGGAATACTTTATGCACTGGGGTAATTTGGTGCTTTAACTACAAAAATGAAATCTGCTAATTTCTAACCTGGAGTTTATTTTCTTTCAGTCTGCTAGCTTGATTTCTCAGCTTTGTTCTAATAATATAAATATTTTTATGTTTATTTATAGGTGGTTTTAACCAAGAGAGCAGATCCAGCTGAGCTTAGAACAATATTTTTGAAGGTCAGTATAAAGGAATCTATTTTGTTTCTTATTTAATTTGTGTTCTCAAATTTTTAAGATTATTTTCAAACAGTTCTTTATTTCATTGTTATGGTTTTTAAAAATCCCTAAAGGTATCTTTACATAAGACTTATGAAAGAGATCTGTTACAATTATATGTATTTTTTGAAATGTATCAGAAACTAGTAGGTGACTGTTTGTGATGGTAATATGGTTTACATTTTAATTCCTTATTTTATGTCAGATACTAGAAAGGAGGTGCTGGGGGATTTTGTCTCACGACCCATTTACCTTTCCTGGATTCACCTGTGTGGTTTGGTGCTTGTGGTTTTTCTTTTAAGATGGTTAAAGGTCTTTGTAAAATCCCGTGGTCCTTCATCCATCTGGAGACAACTACCCTCGCCTCTCTTTGTAGAAGCCCATCGCTGTCCTTACTGTCATTGTCATTATCATCATTTAATTGCAACTGTAGTGCCAGGTGAGGAGCCCTCAGTGGGAGTAACAGTGTGCGTTAGGTCACAACAGATACGCATACTTCCTTAGTGTCTTACATTCCCCTACTCTGTAACAATGGGCCGAGAATGAAGGATACTCTAATTAAAAGTCCACCTCGGGTCCCAGCTGGTGAACCACATGTAATGTTACTTACCTGGAATTAAAAGTAATCTTTATAAAAGGCCACTTTTATAAAGGTTATTTGAAAAGCATATACGTGAGCTTTTTCTAAACGCGATGGGAAAGCAGCTGGGCTGCACAGACAGGACCAGGGCTTCAGATGAGAAACTCGATGTTCTGCGGTGTCCCGGATAACATGGCTCAGAAAGTTACCAATTCTGTGAGCATCACTTTCCTCATCAAACTGTGTTACTATTAAGAAATATGGAGAAATCAGAGAATTTGAACACTGACAGGATTATCTGATATTAAGGAATTGTTACCGATGGGTTTTTCAGGCTGGATGATGGTAATCTGATGAGGAGAGCTATAAGAGTCTTCTTCTCTTAGAGATACGCACTGAAGTATTTACAGATGAGATTATCATGTCCAAGATTTGCTTTTAAATAGTCCAGTTTTGGTGAACTATGGTTGGTGTGATGACAGTTTTTGAAATTGGTAGATGGATCATTGAGTTTCATACCCTATTTTTTCTACATTGAACATGTGTGAGCATTTTCATAATAAGTTACAAAAATTTGTAATGATTCAGTGAAAAAACTTGGATGAAAGTGCCCAGCACCTGATTTGCATTGAATACTGATTCAGTAAATGCTTGAAATTAAATGATTCAACACAAGAGACAGAGGCTTCAAAATGAAATGGTTAAAAATATGAGCAGTGTTGTGGGGAGGAAAAGGGATTGATTTCTGAGGAGGTTTGGATTGTGTGTAGGAAAGCAGAATTCTTTATAAATTTGGTTTTAGCCCAAGAGGACAACACTGTGTAGAGATTCTAAGTAGAAAAGGAATCTAGAGAATGAAAGGGCAGGAAACAAATACTTTGTTCCTTACCTAGTCTAGTTGTTGCTCTGCATTTGGGGCCCACCATAATTGGGATGAGGTGTGTATGAGGGAAATATAGACATTGTTAGTATGTATATTTAAGGTCTATTTTATAAAACTCTTACGATATAGTTTGGGAAGACCTCTTACAGAAGAAGAGCACATGAGTGAGTTGCCAAAGAACCTAGAAAAATGGATAAAACTTGTTAACTTGAGCTGGCAAAGTCATAATCATTCTTTGAACTCTGTTACTTCTGTTTAGCAATAGTTGTGGGCATCCATCTGAAAGAAAATGGAAACAACTCAGTGTCTTTAAAAAAAATTTTTTTACGTTTATTTATTTTTGAGAGATTGAGAGGGACAGAGCATGGACAAGGGGAGGGGCAGAGAGAGAAAGAGACACAGAATCTGAAGCAGGCTCCAGGCTCTGAGCTAGCAGTCAGCACAGAGCTTGATGTGGGGCTCGAACCCACCAACTGTGAGATCATGATCCGAGCCGAAGTTGGACGCTCAACCGACTGAGCCACCCAGGTGTCCCTGAGCCACCCAGGTGCTCCAACTCAGAGTGTCTTAATAGGTGGTGCATCATGGATACCTACTGGTCTTTTGGCACAATTCAGTGGAAAGGCTCCAGGTAAAAGCTACATCTACTTTTTGAGGCCACATGGCTGCTGGCTAGGTTAGGTTAAGATTCTGCTTTGGAACAACGTGTTTTTCCAGCTGCTCCATGTCAACAGCAGGCAGGTCTACAGTGGAGGCAGATATTGGTCTGGGAGACCCAGGAAGGGAAGGAATTACATGCAGAGTTCTGGAGAGTCACCTGTGAGGTTTCTGTGGATGTGGGTCTGAAGGCTGGGGTAGAATCTTTGGGACTAGCTAGGGAAGTGCTGCCTTCTCTTGAGGTGGCTGAGACGGCGTGGCTTTTGAATGAGAGTGTGGCTTTGAGTCCAAGGGGACGATGGGGCCAGGAAGGGGGCCAGGGGCTGTCTGTGAAGAAAACAGCGATCAGCAGTTTCTGGAAGGGATTGTGGATCTGGCAGCAATTCGGGTGATCTCATAGGGCCTGGGCAGTGTAGAACCAACACAAATCCACCTTGGCTCCTCATGTGGGGGATCTCTTGTTTACCATCTGGCGCAGCGGGTGTTGCGGTGGGAGGAGGATAGGGCCGGGGTTTGTGGGGGCTGCGCCAGGCACGTCTCCACTGTGGCTGGTCTTTCCAGTTAAGTATGGATCAGCAGTAAGCACTCTGTAAACCTGCCTGCTTTGCTGACTCCCTGTGACTTTCTCCTGACTTGTCTTCCTAACAAATACCCTAGCTTTCTGTCTATTAAACTAGTTAGAGGATGCTTCTGTAGCTTGGGGGAAGTAGACCTTTGGACCAGATGTGCTGAGAGCAGGCAGTCGGCAACTGCAGAGGTCAGAGAGAGCCAGAGGAGCTAGGCAAGAAGAGGGAAGCGGGGTCCCGGAGGACTGCACTGGGCCCACTGCTGGCTTATTTTATTTCATCCTTAGGAACAGCTCAAATCAATTCCACTTTCTTCTTTCTTTTTGTGGGGCGGCGGGGAGTTGCTTACTGTATGTTAAGTACAGTGTTAAGCATTGGGGATACAAAGATGCATAATTCATGGCTCCTGCCGTTTACTACCTCACTGTGTGTAAGTGTAAAAAAAAAAAAAAAGAAGAAGCCGTAACGTGGTTGATAAGCATTATATGGCATTAATTAGTAGGAAGCTGATGTGGGACTAATTACATCTTGCTAGCAAGGGTCATTGAAGTTACAGAGCACTCGTGTCTGAGCCAGGCTAGACAGTGAGTAGGTACTTATCGGATGGGGGAGGTAGAGGAGGGTTGTGGGCTAGAGGAATACTGTTCCTGGCAGAGGAAACAGCAGGTGTGAAACAAAGAGTGCCATGGGGGGTCGGGGGGCTGAAGCACAGGCTCCTGGGCAGTGCACTGGGATGGTAGATAGGATGGACTTGAGGTACAGTACTCCTAGCCTGAGGCATTTGAGTTTATTATGCAGCCTGTTCTGGTGATAAGTGGCTGGTAGGGTTTTGTTTGGGTGTGGAAGTCGAAGTCTAGGTGTGGTCGGTCAGTTTTGTTTCTAACCTAAATGTTGACATGCATTTTTTCCCTGCCTAACACTTTTGGTGCTGCTTCATGTTAATTTGGGCACATGTATTGAAGTACTTATGGTTTAAATAAAGCCCCTGGAAACTGCGGTGAGTAGTATGTGCAAAATAGGTATAAGCTGGGACCATGTCTTCAAGGAGATCAGCTTTTATACAAGAGGCCACATTTATAGGCCTGCAGCAGGTAAGGAAGTGTGTAGGTTGGCCTACGGGTGTGTGGTTGAAACAAATGCCACAGGAGCCACCAGGAGAGAGTGATCCCCGGGGTGGAGAGTGGTCAGAGAAGGCTCCTTGGAGAGGGAACTTGGGGAGCCCTGGGATGAGTGGGGCTGGAGAGGCAGGGAGGAGGGCAGCTGGGGAGTCCTAGGGGAGAGGCCACATTTGACGGAAGCCCAGAAATGGGTTTGGGAACAGACAGCCTCTCTCCGGGTTGAAGGCTTCTTGCTCCTTCTTCAGATGTTTATTTAAACTCAACTCTGTGCAGGGGAGTCTGCCAAGCATTACAGGGTGTGGGTGACAAAATCAGAAAGATAATTGGGAGTTTGGCATGTCTGCTAAACAATAGGAAGCCATTGAAGGTTTCCGAGTAATCCAGTGATACTGGCAGGATGGGTTTGAGATTTCGTTGGTACGGCAGGCCTGCGAGTTTGGCAGCCTTGGGCGTAATCCTGGTGTGAGGTCCTGAAGACTTGGCTGGGTTGTGGCAGCAGGGGAAACGGTGAGTGGGCACGGTGAAGACATTTGAAGGACTACTTGATGAAAATGGTCTTCTGCGATAGGTGAGAGGGAGCAGGGGGTAAATATAACCACTGCCTGTATAGTCTGGGTCAGAGAGGTGCCAGGAATAAGAATGAGGAAATTGAGAAGGAAACCATTAGCTCAAGGGAGACCAAAGAGGGTCATATGTTCTGTTTACAAGGACGGAGGTGGACGGGGCTGAGTGCCTCTCGTGGGAGGTGTGGAAGGTGGGGAAACGGGGTATAGGGACTGGACAACAGGAATAGACCATACTGCAGTTTGTAGTAGTAATACATAGTGGGTTGCACTCAGATTTTTATAACTATTCTTTGTCAATAAAACTTGTGTATTTAAAATTTTTGTTAACAAAGTTGGAAAAAAATTCTTTTCTGAAAACTTTTGAAGTGAGAAAACTATTCATATTTATTGACAAAAGTTGAAAAAGCAAAAGTATATAAAGAAGAGTAACTTGTGATTCCACCTTACAGATATCATATATATCTGTATATAAATATGTATTTTATATACCCATCTCTCTCTGTGTTTCTGTCTCTGTGTATGTATGTAAATCTTTTTTTTTTTTTAACAGGAGAAAAAATACTCTTTTATCCAGTTTTCCTCCTCACCTGCTGCATTAGGAACCCTTTCCTGTAACTGCATTTCTGTAGTATTTTTACTGTTTTGTGCCATTCCACATACACGATTTTACTGTCACTCATCTAGCGACTTCCTATTATTGGAGGCTTGATTATCTTCTCCGCCATGCTAGCAACAGTAATGAATACTCTTGAACCTGCATTTTTGCATATAACTTGCATATGTTTAGTCATATTAAAACTTACAAAAAAATTGTAAGAAAGAGAGACTTTAGGTCATTTGTAAAATCTGTTCCCCAAGAAGAATCTGTATTAGCTGTGTGGTCCACTCCCTTGACAGGGGCCCCACTGTTCCCTGCTGAGGGACCTTTCTCAATATACTAGAGCACCTCTGTCAGTATATTCTTATTATGATCTGTCTATCTATCAATCAGAGAAACAACCTTTGATATTTTTACTATAATCACAAAGGAGACCACCCCAGCCTTGGTGATGAGCTGGTTTTACAGATCGAAGGAAACTCTGTTTTCTGTGTTCAGATTAATACATTCTTACATTTATAAAATTATTTCCTTATCACCTCTAAGAAATGGGGCAGAAATTATGTCAGTGATTTTTTTTTAATATGAACTGTCGTGGTATGAATCAAGTGGACAAATCATAAATGTACCGCTCCATTAATGCTCCCAAAGCGAGCACACCATGGAGCCAGCTCCCCTGAAGCCCATCTGATGCCCCTTCCAGTCAGTACCCACCCCCCTAAGGGTCACCGGTTGTCTGGCTTTGAACCTCATGTAAATGGAATCATAGAACGTTTCCTTGTGTCTCATTTCTTTCACTCTTGCTCTAGTTAAGATTCATCCACATTGTGTGTGCTTGGTGTTTATTCTCATTGCTGTGTTATATTCCGTTGTGAGAGTGTCCTGCAGTAGTTCATTTATACATCCTACCATTGGTTGACATTTGAGTTATTTTCCATCTTTTTGCTATCCAAAATACTGCTGCGGTGGACATTAAAATGCTAAAGTGTGTTTTTATTCTCTCTCTGTATATATGTATATGTATATATATATATTTATATATACACACACATATGTATATATACCCGTGTTTCTATTAGACATACTTATGATCAAAATTGCTGTTTCTGTGGTTGTTCAGTTAGAGTACATGTTGCCATGCAGCATTCTAAAGTGGTTTCACAGTTTACTCTGATAACACCGGTATATGGCAGTTGCATTTGTTCCACATTTTTGCCAACACTTGTTATTTCTTTTTAATTATCCTGTGTATGAATTAGAGGTATGGCAATGTAATTTTATTTTGAACTTTCAGTAGGATTTTTTGGGGGGATCAGCAGCTTGACAGTGATTCTAAAGGTCATTTGGGGGAAAATCAAAGAGTGATCATGGCCCAGAAAACTCCCAAGACAGAAGTGGTGCATTCTTTCATTCGACAGATATTTGTTGAACAGGTTTCACTCTCTGCCTGCCACCAGCCCAGGCCCTTGATGATTGCTGCAGTGAGAAGGACAGGAGAAAATCCTGTCCTGATAGAGCTTTTCCTCTGGTTGTAGCAATGAAGGTACATGTAATCTTGCAAGGGTGAACAGGTCAGTTGGCAAGAATTCCCAGTGCTGGGATGACATGAACTGTCAGCCCGTCCAGCATTCCTCCATGGAGTTCAAGGGTGGCCTTGGAGGGGAGCCTCTCTCTACCTTAGGAAGCCATTCATTGCCAGCCGATTGATCAGACCTGGTGTTGAGGATGGACTTATGTGCCACACTGTTCCCTGACCATATGCAATGAGTATGTGGTGAACATAGCCCAAGAGTGGTTTCATTTGTGCTCCTGGGACAACTGAGAGATTAAGTGGGGAGAACAAAAGTTGGAGGATCCTGACCTCAAACCACCTAAAAATCAAGTACCGATGTATTAAAACTTAAAAGATAAACCTACTTGAAAAAAGCTCAGAGAAAATGTGGGTGAATATTAATCTTGAGATGAGGAAGGCCTAAGTTCTAGACTTAGAAGAAGTGGAAGAAATTGCAAAGGTGGAAAAAATCTGCAGACTCAATTATATAAAAAATACCAACCTGGGAAAATATTTGCAACAAATCTGATAGACAAAGGAGGGGAAAGGGCACGGCCGCACTGCTGGTGGGAGTGCAAATTGGTACAATCTTTCCTGGAGAGCAGTGTGGTAATAAGTATCAAGAGCCTTCAAGTTCCTCTCCTTTGACTGGACAGTTTCTCTTCCAGAAGTTAGCCTTTGAAGATTGCTAGGAATTTGGATAATTGTTATATACGAAGCTGATTACCTTAGCTTTATTTAAAAATACCCCAAACTAGAAATAACCTAAACATCTACTGGTGAGAGAAGAATTAAATTGCATTTTTAAATAAATTAATTATTCACCACTATCAGCAAACATGGCTATAATTCTAAATCATAGGATTGCTGAAATTAGCAGCGACATTTCCTTTGTATTTCTTGTCATCTTTTGCCTCAGGAAAATCAAAATCTAATTCTTCTACATTTCCAAAAAGCCATTTCAATGCTAACTGAAGAATAGTGGGATTCTTGGACTATTTTTGAGCTTTTTTTTTGTACCATGCTAAAAATGTTAAAACTGGTAATACAGAAGATTTATAAAGTGCTTATTGTGTGTAGCACATTGTGCTAAGTGTATTGCATGACCATTCATTTATTTCTAGCATTAGCTTTATGAAACAGGCAATGTTGTTACCCCCATTTTATAGGTGAGGAGCTAGAGACCCAGAAAGCTTTACTTACCTGAGGTCATGCAGGTGGTTAAGAGGCAGATGCAGAGCTCAGCGCAGGCTCAACCTAGGCCTAGCCAGGCCTGAGGGAGTCCAGAGTCTGTTACTGAGCATCTACGCAAGAGTTTATCCTGCATTGGAATTAAAATGTAGAAATAACAAAGGATTTTTAAAAAAGGTTTTTATATTTATTTATTTTGAGGGGCAGGGAGGGAGAGAGACTCACAAGCAGGCTCCTCGTTGTCAGCACAGAGCTCGATGTGGGACTCAATCCCATGAACGGTGAGATGACCTGAGCCTAAATCAAGAGTTGGTCACTTAACCAACTGAGCCATCCAGGTGCCCAAAAACAGTTTTAATGGGACTTAACGCTGGAGCTGCGGAAGGAGTGGAGATTCTATCATTGGCCATTCATGCCACTATACTCCCCACTTCACCGTGGCCCCATTGTGGTTCCTGTCGCTCATCCAGCCTTGTTCTTCGTGTGGCTCACAGTCCTCACCTCCCCTCTTCCATCCCAGGATCAAGAGGCTCTCTTCTCCGTAAGGATACCTTCTGATCCCCGGGTGGTTTCTCAGCACCTCCTGCGGCCCCAGGGGCTCCACGGAACAGGAATGAGCAGGTTCCTGCTTATGGGAGTTGGAATGTGTCGCCAAAGGCAAGAGGAACACTGAACAAGCATCGAGTGCCACCTACTTCTTCCACTCTAGAGCAACCTTGCGTACATTCTTCCCTGAAGTCCCACAAGAAACCGTGCAGTTCATAGTTTGCTTTCTAGTTTAGGTTGTTTGTCCTCCTTTCTTGCATTGTTGGTACCCTTGAAACAGGAATGGGGGCAAAACAATTAGGTTATTTCCATCCATGATTTTACAGTTAATTGTGGGTTTTTTTTAAAGCTCTATGTCCTTGCCAAAAACAATGTTTGATTTGTCTTGAATATTTTCAACTTTATCAAATATTGATCTCATGATTATACGCTTTTGAAGGTAAAATATCTTTTCTCTTTTTTCCTATACAGTATGCAAGCATTGAAAAAAATGGTGAATTTTTCATGTCTCCCAATGACTTCGTCACTCGATATTTGAACATTTTTGGAGAAAGCCAGCCTAACCCAAAGACTGTAGAACTTTTAAGTGGTGTAGTGGATCAGACCAAAGATGGGTATGTTTGTTTTTAATTATCTCATTTATTAATTTTTTTTTGTTCAAAATAGCTTTCTGTTGTCTTAAAGATTAAGAAGTCACTGAATACCTTCCCATCTCTTAAGAGCCATTTTCTCTACCTATAACATTTAAATAAGCATTTTAGAAATAATATCTTTATCACAGTTGAGGAGTCTGTGTGTGTATATGTGTAGTTTTTTTTTTTGATAATAAAGATAGCTTGTAGTTCCAGAAACTTTTAATGAAGACAGAGCACGAGCAAGGGAAGGGCAGAGAGAGAGGGAGACACAGAATGTGAAGGAGGCTTCAGGCTCTGAGCTGTCTGTCAGCACAGAGCCCGATGCAGGGCTCGAACTCATGAGCCATGAGATCATGACCTGAGCAGAAGTTGAATGCTCAGCCGACTGAGCCACCCAGGCGCCCCTACAGTACCAGAAACTTATAGTTAATGAGTAGTGTGAGAGAAACCAGAGTGTTTGTACATATACTGGTATTTTTCAAGGGAACTGTAAAAATTTTGAGTAAATGTAAAACTTAACTCTATGAATATAACTTCTCTATGATCCTTCCCTCTGCTCAAATAACTTTTGAAATCTATATGATTAAGTCGTGTGAATCTAACAGACAGAATAATAGGATGATTCCAAATCTCCAAGAAAGATATTCTACCCAAACTGGAAAGAGACAGACCATATGAAATTAAATGAATCTTTACACAGTGCCTTTGGATTCCACCCCCCCATCCCACCACCAGTGTGTCACATTTTAAAAATGAGCTTTTCCTAAGCTTGTTGCAGTTGGCATTTACCATTAGGTGCAGAGTGTTGGGCTCCAAAATCTTCCCAATACAAATAATAATGTCCCCTAATAGCCACATTTACTCTCCAAGAACTAGTCTTTCTAGATAAACTGTGGTAGACCCAGCCTTCTACCCTTGCTACGTGTCAGCACCCCCTTTGATAGATTGCACTTACCTGCATTCTGGAGCAGAGTTTTCTAGCTATGGGACACCTTTGTTTGTCACCTGTCTGATTTTCCCACATGGCACTGGGTTGAGATAGAACCAAAGTAAAACTTATTGATATACTATAAATGCTTTCAGGTTTTTACCAGCACTTCCCTATTTATTTATTTGCCTATGTATTTTTTTAAGTTTAAAAAAATGTTTTAAACATTTTTTCATTTGAGAGAGAGAGAGAGAGAGAGAGAGAGAGAGAGAGAGAGGGAGGGAGGGAAAGCGAGAGAGAGCACGCGCGGGGGAGGGGCAGAGAGAGAGGGAGACACAGAATCAGAAGCAGGCTCCACTCTGAGCTGTCAGCACAGAGCCCAACGCAGGGCTCAAACTCACAGACCACAAGATCATGACCTGAACTGAAGTCGGATGCTTAGCTGATTGAGCCACCCAGGTGCCCCTATTTATTTATTTTGAGAGGAAGAGAGAGAGCACGCATGCGCGTGCAGGGAAGGGACAGAGGAGTTTGGTTATTTCCATACCTCGTATGTATATGATTCATAGGAAGTGTGACCAAGCTCAAATGCAACAAGAAAGAATGTGATTCAAGGTTTAAAATCAATTTGTTTTCTTACTTGGTAGTGTAAACATGTTTTAAATTACAGAAACATTGAAAGAAGAATATAATAAATACAATATATATTCTTCATGTACAATGACCAATTGTTAACACATTTGCCACTTTTGTCCTCTCTTTTTTACACATACACTTTTTCTACATATAAATATATGCACACACATAATTTTCTTTTTTGGTTGAAACATTTGATTATAAATTGCAGACATCATGATAGTTTAGCATCTATCTTTTAAGAATTAGAACATAGGAGAACAAGAATAAGTAGGAGACTGCCTAATCGCCATACCACCGGGAGAATTAATAATGATGTGCGGTGTCTTCAAAATTCCACTCTGTGTTCCCATATACTAGATCTTTCCACCTGCCTCCCACCTCAGACAGCTCATTGTGTGGGTGTTTTTTTCTTTGTAAATCTAGGATCCAGACAGTGTTCTTGTACTACATTTAGTTGTTATATCTCTTTTAATCTAGAACAGCTTTCTAATTTTTTTTCATGATATTGGCTTTTAAAACCTGGGACAGTTATTTTACTGAATGTCCCGTGTTCTGGACTCGTCCGATTGCTTCTTCAGGCCTGGGTTCACAGTAGAGGGCAGGTTGCGAGGGATCCTGTACTACCTGCTATACCTCATCAGAAACATCTTGTCACAGCATCAGCGATACTAAGTTTGATTACTTGGTTACAGTGGCGACCCCCTGGATTGTGTATCTACAATAATTTTTGCTTGTAATTAGTGAACAGGTACTTTGAGAACATGTACATATCCTGTTTCTCACAAACTTTTCATCCACTAGTGTTAGCATCCACGATGACCCTTTCCTGAATTGGCTATCACGGTGCGGTTTGAAAAGGGGTGATTTTTCTAGTTCTGTCATTTCTCCTGTATTTCCTTTGTTAAAGAAAAGCTTCCTTTCTTCCATCCTGTTTTCTTTCTTCTTATCAGTATAAATTCTTGGACGTTTTCATTTTAAATTCCGTGGAGTATAATCTATTACTGTTACTCTCTTAGATGCCCAGACTCTCTCAGGGTTGGCAAGGGGAGCCCCTTGATCCTCGCTCCCATGCCCTCGCCTTTGAGTGCTCCTGCTTTGGCGAATCAGCCATTCCAGGCTCCGGGTAGGTGTTTCTGCATCTAACCTGAAAATCACTGTTCCCTTCAAGAGGTCTTAGTTCCTTTAGATTGGGAATGGTGCTTAGAAACCAAGCACTGAGCCCTGGCTTCTTGTTAAGAGTTTGTTACTACTTCTCTGGCTTCTCGGGAAAAAGAACAGAGAAATATACTTCAAAAAAATCAAAACTTCATAATGACATTTCTTATTTAAATTTAACATTACAGGATTGTTTTTCTTATATTTTTAACTCTTTCAGTGAATATTTCAGTTCCTAATTAATATATTTATGGGTATTAACTTCTATAATTGTGATACCTTCTAATGTTTTGTCCCCCATCTCCATCCCCATTAACATACATGCTTTTCCTATTTACTTTTGCATTCATGCTCCAAAACCAATAGCCTTTGATTGAGTTAGATACAGCAATGTGTAATATATGTTGTACATATATATATATTTTTTCAAAATCTTGTCATAGATCTCCAATGCGGGCTTTGTTTTCCTGGTTTGGCAGATGAGGCAGCTGAGGCTCTTAGTGGTGAAGCAGTTTGCCCCCCAAAGGTGCCCAGGTTTGTCTGGCTCCAAAGACCTTGGCCTTTCTAGTGTTTCAAACTGCCTCTTCTCTCATAATCTCGTCATCCTCTTTAACTTGACATTTTCTTTCAGATTTTGTGTCATCTTAAATCCCAGTATTTCACTGTAACAGAGAAAATCTTAGATGGCCTCAATCTGTTGCCCTGTGACTTTTTTTCCCCCGTTGCAGAAACCTGAGTTTCAAAAGGGTAAATAACCACCCATAATCTTTTCATCCCAACACGATTGTTTAGAGGGTTTTTAGTATCTTCCATGATTTGTAAACCTGCATCAATATTTTTCATAATCTGAATAAATATTAATTGCAGTTCTTTTTTAATCTTTTAGAGTATACCAATTTTCATATTTCCATATGCTATTCACATTAACAGTGTTAGATAGCTTCATCATTTTTCTATGAGATTACATATTATACTCTAGGAAATCATGCCCTTACAGAGTTATTTCAGTGTATAGTTTTCCTTTTGTTTAATTAATTCCCTTGAAAGAACCCACGGGTAGAAATATTTTAAGTCTCACCATATGTAGTGTGGTAATTCTTTCCAAAAGCACTAAGCACATTGAAGAACTTGTCCAAACTGTTTATGCTTTCTGAGCTAGTAGCACACGGCCGGTGTTTGAGCCGAGATGTGCCTGAGACCCCAGACTGTTCAGATGCTCATGTGCCATTTTCCCTGACCCTGACCCTGATCCTGACCCACAGCTCCTCAGTATTTACTTCACAAATAGGTATAACTGTACTTCTGTTCTCAATGTAAAACTGCGAATGCCTTCATTTCCCCTCCCTTTGGAAACATAGCATTTATCAAGTTCACAAGTCACAAATCATCTTCCCAAATCAACTGCTGTTCTTGAAAAAATTACATGGTGAAGCCACGTGTTGGCCCCTGGAAGTACAACACACACACCAAACAAAGGGAAACCCCTGACATGGGCTCCGTTTGTCTGGCCAGGCTCTTTTTGGCTATAATGACATCGCTTGGCTGGCCAGAGGGGTTTTAGTGCATAATAATTGTAAAATTTGAAAACCTGCTTATAGATTGGTAACTTTAAGACTTCAACATAATGGCAGCTATGCTGATCCAGATATCATGGTGAATTAAAATAGTCATTTTTAGGTACGTAATGGTCCACCAGCTGTGGTTTTGGGAGTGGATAAGCCAGATCCTGCATATTTTAATATCTCCAATGTCTGGTCCAGTGTCTGGCCTCTGTTTCACAGCAATTTGTTGACCAAACACAAGTTAATCTACTAAAATGTATTTATTCCCTTAAATTATGAGAGCCCATGAGTATTGAGGAATGGAAGCTCTAGTTCAAATTCTAGGTTACTCACTGTAGTAGTTGAATAGTGTCCACCTGGAGATGTCAAGTCATAATCCTTAGAATTGGAAATGTGACCTTATTAGGAAAAAGTGTCTTTGCAGATGTGATTAAATTAAGGATCTTGAAGAGCTCACCCTGGCTTATCCATGCCTTAAATGTTGTAAGTATCCTAAGAAGAAGTAGAGAGAGATGTGACACAGACCCTGGGACTACCAGAAGCTGGAAGAGGCAAGGAAGGATTCTCCCCGGAAGAGTCTCCCTTTGGAGGGAGCGCTCCCCTGCTGACACCTTGCTCCTGGACTTCTGGTCCCCAGAGCTGTGATGGAATGGACTTCTGTTGTGTGAAGCAGCCTAGTTTATGGTAGTTTGTTACAGCAGCCCCAGGAGACTAACACCCTCACAGAGCTGTTTTTTCTGTGGTTCAGAAAGCCTGTCCTTGCAAAGAGCATGCGGGGGATGGAAACCAACCAGCCTGATCCTGAACAGTTTTTTTTTTCCCCAGTAGTAACTTTTGTCTAGATCCCGACATTTTCCAGGCAGAAACTTCTGCAAACTATCTCTGCAAGGCACAGCCCCTCCCTGGAGGCTTCACTTATGTGTAAGGTTGGGCTGAACTCTAGGAATGGAAACTAAACACCTGTGCACTGCTTGAATTTATGGTAAAGAGATTCGGATTCTCTGGGGCACTGTTGGTTTTGATTCAGTGTTTTCATTGGGGAGAACAGATTTCTGTTCTGTGAGGTGCTTGCTCCTATTCCATAATGTGGAGGTGGGCATTCCAGGAGCATGGAAAGGGCAGGGCATAGTGGAGGGGGTGGTGTGCTGTGGCTACACTGTGTAGGAACTTGTACTTCATACAAAGGATTGGAGGCCGTTATTTTGAGAGCAGTGAAGAGCCATCAAAGGATAATTTGAGTCTGGGGATTGGCACGATGTGCCTGTGGTACAGCCCACTCATGTTCTCTGATTTCCCCACTTCTCTTTTAATTGCCTGTTGTGTTTAGATTTCCCCAAATTCCACTGTTTTAATAGATTTAATAATGGGTTTAATCAATTTGTGAAGTTGCTTGAGATAGATAAGAAGAAACTTTGAATGCCCAGTCCTGGAACCCTATTGTGTGCTGGACCTCATGGGTAAGGAGGGCTTGTGGTAGCATTTGAAGAGAAAGGAGAGGAGGAGGGGGAGGAGAAGGAAGGAGGCTCTCTAAGAACTTCTAGGCTCCAGACCCTCTTATCTTAGCTAACTAGTATGAGCTCCGTGCTTGATGTTGGATTTGCTTGTATTATTTTTGATCTGCATTTTAGATTTGTTATCATTATGTTTTTGTTTAAAATGGGAATGAAGCTTTCTTTGTATATCATCCAAGGGTAATTTGTATACATAATTCACACATCTGTCTACCAAGAGCAAGTAAAAAATTTTATGTATGTCCCTTTGAGCTTTGCAAACGTGTTTTCTGTTTGTTGTTTATTATTAACCCCTATCTCACTAGAGAGAGCCGGGACTCAAAAGCTGTTTCTCCTAGGACATGACCTTCTTACCTGAGGAGACTAAGTGGGGCCAGAATAAGCTGGAGGTGTTGGGTGCCTGGTCTCTTGGGCTCAGGATGCTCATTGCCTGGCATAAACTGACCTCTGTCTATGTGGGTAGGCCTTGGCCGGCTGTGGCATCTAATTGGTTTGTTGAGATCATGTGTAAGTGTTCCATCTCAGGCATGGAACCTCTTTGCACTCCATGCAAGAACAGAAGTTGGCTTTCTTTTGGAAAAAGGAATATCACTGGAATCTTCTTCTGAAATCGTTATTGCACTGTATGCTAGCTAAATTGGATGTAAATTAAAAAAGAAAAGAGGAATATCAGAAACCCTGGTTTCTTTTTTTTCTTATTTATTTTTGAGAAAAAGAAGCAGAAAGAGAGAAACCCAAGCAGGTTCTGTGCTGCCAGCGCAGAGCCTGACACGGGGCTTGAACCCACAAACTGGGAGATCATGACCTGAGCCAAAATCAAGAATCAGAGCCTAACTGACTGAGCTACCTAAGCGCCCCAGAAATCCTGATTTCTTAATGAGCTGACATGTCCATTTTACCAACCATCTCAGTCCCTACTTTGGGGACAATGCCAGGTCGGGAGTTTGGTGTGGTACACCTGTCCCACGGTATCCCAGGTGTCCTACAGAGAGCTCTGGGAGGACAGAAACCTGTGGAGCAGAAGAGAAAAGCTCGCTTGACCTTGATTTTCATTATGAATACAGACCATGAAAGTAGGGCCTCACAGTCCTGACCTTTTGGGTTTATTGAATCAAAATGATAGCAATATATTCAGCAAAGAATTCTTTTCAGAGTACAGAGAATCAGTCCTGGACCAATTCTCATTTTGAGGCATGAGGAATAAAGGTGTTAAAGAAAAAACGATAAAGAAATCAAGGCCTCATTTAAAAATGAGTGGCTGTATAAATCAAGTCTGTCTTCTGCCTTCCCCATGTTTGATCTTAATCTGAGGTGGGCGGAAAGAAGTATGGCCTTTAAATACTTCACAAGGTGAAGGAGGGTATAATAATGTTGTTGATGATAAAATCATTTCTATATACCTGTTTTCACTTTGTGAGGTTGTTGCGATGAAATCCAGGCCTTGGCCACATGCTGGGAGTTAATGAGGTTTACAATTGGCAATGCTTAAAGAGTATTAGGGTAATGTATTTAAATATCAGCAGTTCACAGCCTGAAATGTTCATCATCCATCAAATATAATACGGAATCAATAAGAGGAGGTCTTTCAATTTGCTAATGAGGAGCTTTTTCTACATACTGGGGTGGACGCGGATTTCAGATAAACACCTGAAATTCATAAACTATAGAATTAAGCAAAGGCATCTCTTTCATTTAAAAAACTTGATAATAATCAACAGCAGTCACCTGAGAAGCTTAAATTTTCTTCTTAGTCATCAGACTCCCAAATTAATCTACCAAAACAAAAAGCCTCATTAGCAGCTCTCATTGAATCAGTGTTATTTTTTTCTTTCTCTCAAGGTGTCTGATTAACCCCCTTTCTTTTTGCATTTCTCACTTTGTGTTAATATTTGATGTCTGAAATCATAGGGGGGTGCGTGCAATGTGGTGGCTAGACACTGTCTGCAAGGAGCAAATTAAAAAGAATTCTTAAAAAGGTTTGTATTATGTTGCTGGTATATTAGAGAACCTTTAGGAATGTCAGGTGCCTGGGTTTATTTTTCTTTTTAATTTGGGAAAAGGTTGATTAATGGCTGGGTGTTGATTTCACTTCTCATTCATATGTAGGGGCAGCCCTCCTCCACTTCCCCCTTCTTCTCCTGCATACCAAACGCAGCCCCTCTTTTGGAGAGTGTTGC
The DNA here is from genome assembly GCF_006229205.1 of Suricata suricatta. Taxonomy (NCBI): domain Eukaryota; kingdom Metazoa; phylum Chordata; class Mammalia; order Carnivora; family Herpestidae; genus Suricata; species Suricata suricatta. Next base: position 81,903,418 of record NC_043701.1, on the reverse strand, counting down.
TATCAAGGGAAGGTGAGAAGTGGGGGCCATCCCTGGAAGGGAGTGGAGGGTAGTGGACAGATGACAGCATGATGTAAGCTGAGGGGAATGATTGTTGAGAGTGGAGATCTGACATGTAGGAGAGGAATGGAAGAAATTTCTAGTGCATTGTCTCAGAAGGAGGTGGGGTCTTGTGAGAACTGGGTGAGTTCATCCAGAACAGCTATTCTCAAAGTGTGGTCCCTGGGAGCCTCTGAAACCCTTTTCAAGGACTCTGTGAGGTCAGAACTGTTGACATGATAATCCTAAGAGTCAAAGCTGCCTTTCTCTAGAAGCGGTGAGTAAAACGAGTGGAGCCTTAACACCACCAAGGAGAGCCTCCAAGCCAAATGAGAGGAGTGAGTAGTCACTCTGCCACCACACATTCACAGCGGCGGTAGTGATGAGGGGCTCAGTTCCACTTGGGAATGTCCTTGGAGAAGGGAGAAGCATATAAGTCATCGACTTTTATTAAATCTCACCCTCGAGTACACATAATTTGAAAATTCTGGGTGACTAAATGGGAAATAGGCATAAAGAATTGCTGCTGGTTATTGTCATGTGGTTGGTCGTGTGAGGAAAAGCGTTTGAGCAGTTGATTTGAGTTGGTAGCTGAGCTAGGCATTTTTTCACAGAACACTGTTTCTATTTGAGAGAAAATTTTCATGTGACAGCTTCCCAATGCTTAGACTTCTCTGATGTAATTAGTAGGGATATTACTGAATGTGAGTTTTTAATATAGTGTAATGAAATATGCCAACATTTGGAAGATAGGCATAACTTAGGGAAGAGTATTTTCCAGTTGTCCAGTATAGGATGTTGCAAAATCATGCGTGGGTGGAAGATGTGTTCACCACAGACAGACCGTGAATTTTAATGTAACAGAGTGGGATCCTGTTTTGGATTCCACATTGTAACTAATCTATAAGGGACTATCACTTGTTAGTATTTGGCGGTGTTCTGTAGAATAGCCAGTTATCTGAAAAGGCTGCTGAAATACTCCTTCCTTTTCTAACTATGAATCTGCATAAGGGTGAAATCCTTCATATCCCTCTAACAATGTAGTATAGCAGATTGAATGCAACTGTCTTCCATTAAGTCAGACATTTAAAAGATTTGCAAAGGCATAAAAGTCTTCTTAGTATATATCTGTTTTAGAAAATATATTTTTCATACAGATATTTATATTGCCTATGTAGTAGGTTTATTCACTTTTAAAAGAATTAATAAATACTTTAAAAATTTATCTTTTTAAATTTCCAGTACAGTAAATATGACACATATAACCCACATAAATAAAAGCTTTTTGGAATCCTCAAAACTTCATAAGAATGTAAAGGGGTCCTAAGACCCCAAAGTCTAAGAAGCGCTGAGCTAGAACAATGGAATGGCAGGCAGAGTATGGCGCAGAGATGTGTGGATGTGGTGGTGGGATTTGAAGGAAGTTTTCTTCTGGTCTCCTTGGTTCTGCTCTGGGAAATCGATGAGAGGGGGGATGCGGTTGAGGAGCTGGTGGTTCGAGGGGACAGGAGAGTGTACTATTGTTCCAGGTCTGGTACTAACACTTTCCATCCATTTTCTTATTTAACCTTCATAACAAGTCTTTACAACAGGTACTTTCACTCCCCACTTACAAAGGGAGGTACAGAATCAGAATTTAAATAATTTGCCCAAAGCCACATAGTTAGTGAATTGCTGGAACTAGAATTTGCATCTTGTTCTTTTTGGCTTGTGCCCAATCTGCTCTACCAAACTTTCTACACATAGAGGTGAATATTGAAAATGGAGCTTTTGTTGCATGAGAACTCTGCCTGTGTCCTTGCTTAGGAGTTCTGATGCCCTTTGCATGATTCTTAGCCTCCAAGACTCATTATTTGGCCAACATAAGGTGGACTTAGAAGCTCCATGAGTACTACATAAACTGTCATCCACACCCACAGACTTCTGAAAAACTCCCCTCACGTTCTTTACATCCATTTTTTCTAACCCATGGATAGTTTTTGGATCACTCTCCCCCTCTCACTATTCTTAGACTTAACCTTGAAGTCTCATTGCATACCATATTCTCAGAGTTCTTACCTTCCTTGACTGGTCCAACTGGAAATACCAACCCTTCCTCCATATTCTTCCCAGCATGTGGAGCTGCTCAGAAAATGAGAGAGCAAAACCCGTTCCCTCCCACTTTCCTTGCTTGGTTGCCTCGTCTTGCTTTAAGTCTGCACTGGCGGGGTTTAAAACTCACATCTAAAAGGTTAAAAGAAAGGAAATCAAGTGTAAGCTCTGTTCCCTGGCTGCTTGCAGATCTGTTTCTCTACCAGTGGCAGTGTCTTAGGCACAAGAAGTGGCAGTTGCTGAAATTAAGTCTTGCACAAAGCTGTGAGGGATTCCTGAAGTGAATAGTGAGGAGATTTAGTGGCCATTAACTTTCCCATTGATTGTGCCATAATTGTCAGTGTGTCACTTCCTAGTAAATAGAGTGAGATTCTCTGACGTTAATGAAGGTTTCTGAAGGTTAGGCTCCCATCACAATCTGATAAAAAGGTTTTGGGATTTTCAGTCCAGAGGAGTAAGAGACGACAGAGGATAACTATTGAACTTGCATAGAAAATATAGAGTAACTTAGTCTCTGTAATGAAGGATGTATGGTACAGTAAAGTGGCCTTTTGTTACAGCTCTGAGGGAACCTCAGTGCTTAAAAAATCTAGATTAATTTCATATTTAGTAATTCACTAACTCATATATTTATTGACATGAGCTGTGTGCCAGGCATAGTTCTAAACCAAATAGTAAGCAGTGTACTCTGATATAGCAAATGGACGATGTAAACCAATAGATCTATGGTATAGAGGCAGGTAGCTGTATGTAGGAAAGCACAGGAAGGAGGTGGTGAGTGGGTGCCCAGGGGTGCCATGGTGGAGAGGGTGATCAGGGCAGACCTCTGCAAAACGACATTTGGGTAGAGACATCAGTGAGAGTGAACTGTGTGAGAATCTAGTTCAGCTTCTAAGTTGAAGGAATTATATAGATGCAGATAAAATAGGAAAGTGCTTGATGTGTTTGAGAAGTGGCAAGGAGACTCGAGACTGGCAAAGAGCAGGAAAGTGAAAGAAGCCAAAAAGGTATCCAGGGGCCAGACTGTATAGATCTTGTACAATTTTATTCCCCGTGTAGTAAAGGTCATTGGAGAGTTTGAGCATGGGATTGACATGTGACTTAAATATTGAAAGGATCTCCCTCGCTGATTTATAGGGAATAGAATGAAATGGGCAAGAGTGGAAGAAGGTAGAAGATGGCAGGCTTCGAGTGCCCATCGTGGAGATGGTAAGAAGTGGTTGAATATTGGGGGTTCTTGCTAGATTGGCTGGAAGATGGGAAAAGGCAAGTCAAGCAATTGAGGGAATTTTCCAGCAGGAATAGGTTTGGAAGCCAAACCAAGACTTTTGTAGGACGTGTCAGTATTGATGTGCTCATTGCACGTGCATGTGGAGAGCTAGGCTCTGAGATGTTTGGGTCTGAACTCTAGGGGAGAATCGTATTTATCTCATTTTGATCAGTGGGGGCCCATTTATATTTTTTCCTTAGCCTTTTTTGATAGGATCCATTTGTATTTGATAGCTTACTTGCTTTCTGGCAAAGCAGGATGTTGTTTTATGGATTTCCTGCTCCAGACCTGGAATCGTCCACTCTTCCCTGGAGTCTTTATTCTCTTTAATGGGCAGTTTTATGTAGAGACCACACTCTAGATAGCGCATGTATTTCTTTTGGGTTGCCATTGCTTTGAGGCCTTTCCAGTGGCTAATGGGGAAAAAGTTTTCAGTTCACACTGGCATTTCTAACTCAGAGTTAAACAGTTGACAAGATTAAATTATAAGTAGTTTTATTTCTTCAATTTTTATATCATCTCTTTACCCTTTCATTCAAAAACTCTTGGCTACCAGCAACATTCATGTAATTACCTATTTGCAATATGTAGGTTACAGTCAAAACTATTAATAACACCAGCATTTCTAACAATTGAATGAACTCTAAGATTTCTTTTCAGCTCCATTTGTGCATAGAATGTGTCCCACTAAATACTTACAGTGGAAAGACTGTGTTCTAAAGGTATTTGAAACCATTTATTTCTCTGTGTGGTTTTGCCACCAACTTGATATATGGTTAGATTCATTCATTTCAGTTTGTTTTCAATTTTTAGGGATTCCTTTTTTCTTTTAGACTTAATTTAATTCTTGAATATGTAAAACATATGTTTCCCAAGCCAAAGCTGTATTGACAAAAGCAAGGTATACTCAGAAATCTCACTTAAGATGTCTGGCACCTTCACCCTATCTCCTCTCTCCCCTTAGAGGCCACTCGTCTTTTATTTAGTTCTTGGCGTCTTCTTCCACAGAGAGTGTTTCTCCCCCAAGTAGAAGTGAATTGGTGTTCACATTTCTGTCACTATTCATACCTCAGAGGCATATACTGTATGTATATTCCTATGAGGGACTATGTGCAGGATATGCATATGTGCATGTGTGTGGGTCAGAGTTCGTTGGAGAAACACAGCCAACAAATACATATATTGGGGAGGGGAAGAGAGCAGGGAGGGAAAGATCCTTTTAAGGAATTGGCTCATGTGATTATGAAGTTGAGATGGCAGGCTGGAGACCCAGGAAGGCCGGTGGTATAGTTCAGTCTGGATATACAGGCCTGAGAACCAGGGGAGCCAATGACATGAGTCCCAGTTTGAGGGCAAGAGAAAACGGGTGTCCCAGCTCAGGCAGGCAGGCAGAGAGAACAGATTCTTTCTTCCTCCACCTTTTGTTCTATTTAGGCCCTCAGCAGATTGAATGATACCCATCTACACTGGGGAGGACTTCACTCAGTTCACCCATGGAAATGCTGAAACACCCTGATAGACACATCCAGAAACAATGTTTAATCTGGACATGTTCAGTAATGTTTAACCCCTGATCCCAGTCATGTTGACACATAAGATTAACCATCAAGTAACACAATGTATGTGTACTATTAATCCCTAGGAATACATATGCTTGCTTTTGTCACTTAGCCATATACCCTAAAGATCACTCTAAATATAAAGAAATCTCTGTCACTCCCTTTTATGACTACATGGCATAAGAATTAAAAATAACATTTTAAATCATTTTCCTAGTTTATTATAATGCCTGTTAACGTTTTTCGGCCACTGATTTTAAGGAGACTTACATTATTTGGGTCATAAGGATATTTTCCCAGACCATTTGTGAGGGCTCTTGTCAAAGAGAACTGGATATACTATAGCTCATATAATGAGCTAGGTGAACCATAATTACAGTCAAGGTTTCCTTTTACTTCCTTCCATCCTCACACTTTTACTTCCTTACTTCACACTTTCTTGCCTCAAATGCTTCCGAGGCTGTTTGCCTTCCTTGTCCACTCATACGGGAAATGGGCTTCGATGTTCTAGAGCTCAGGGTTACTCATTCTTCTGGTAACCGCTTCCCTCAGACAGAAAGCACTGCTCAAATGGGAAGGGCGTTGTATAGTGGAAGGGAGAGGGATAGTGGCTGAAAAAAGCCATGTACATCTTACTAAGTTTCTTAAAAGCTCTGGAACCTTAGCTTAGGCAAGTGACCTAAACTTTCTGAAGCGGTTTTCTCATCTGATTAGATGGGAGTACTCCTTGCTCTGCACACACTTCTGTGTGCTCCCCTGTGACATAATGTCTACAATAGTGAAGTGCGCTGTCCCTCCTCACCCTTCTTACAGAGAGCTTCTGGCGCTCCTTCCCCTCCCCTGCCACTCCTCCTCTCCAGTCACTGGTGTCTTTCCCGGCAACACACCTACCTTCCCGCATTTCTCCCATATGAAGAAAATCTTCTCATGATAACACTTCTTCCTCCACTAGCTTCTGGCTCACTTCTGTTCTTTCTAGAGAGTTCATGACGAGTGTTCTCTTCTGGCTCTCTGCAGTTCACTCTGCCTATGCATGCCTGAAGGCGCCCCTCTCTGATTTTGCTCTGCTGTTCTTTGGAGTCTGCTCTTACTAAGATCCTGAGAAGGAGACACTCACTCTTCCACCTGTGTGTGTCTCCTTTACTACTCATACAGAACACTTCACTCTCTACCCTGCTGGTCAGCGGGTGTGTGGCTTTTCTTGCACACCAAGCAATCCTGTGGCACCAGTGGGGTGTCTTTACAGTTTAACTCAATTCTGACAGTGTCTGCCTGGAGATCGCATCTGATCCTGCTGTGGGTTGAGGACTCAGTCTCACAAGACTGCCTCTCTCTACCTTCACTTCGAATGCCATTTGCAAGTCCAAGTTGTTACCTGTGTCTCTGACTGATCACCCATAAATCGGAGGTTCTCATGATCTCCACCTTGAGTTTGGTTAGTTAGCTAGAGTGGCTCACAGAACTCAGGAAAACAGTTTGCTTACTCTTTACCAGGTTTTTATAAAAGGAGGTGATAAAGGGGCACCTGGGTGGCTCAGCCAGGTAAGCACCTGACTGGTACGGAGCCCTTTAGGGATTCTCTCTCACTTTCTCCTTTCCCCTCTCTGCCCCTCCCTGCTTATTCTCTCTGTCTGTGTCTCTCTCAAAATAAATACACTTATAATTTTTTTTTAAACATTAAAAAAAGGGATATGATACAGGACAGGTGAACACCTAGATGGAGGAGATGCACAGGCACGGCGTGGGGATGTGGGTATGGAGATCCGTGCCCTCCCCCAGAGCTGTTACACGTCACCAATCTGGAAGCTCTCTGAAACCTTTTAGGACTTTTATGGAAGCTTCATCCATTTCTAGCCCCTCTGCCCTGTCTGGAGAATGGGGATGAGCTGCAAATTCCAAGCTCTAATCATGACCTGCTCTTTTTTGGTGACTGGCTCCTATTCAGGAGCCCATCCAGAATCATCTCATAAGAACAGTGACACTGCTGTCACCCAGGAAATTCCAAGGGGTTTACGAGCTCTGTATTTTTTCTGTTCTGTCGCAGACCTGCATAACAAAACCTAGTGATAACATTTGTCTTCAGGTTAACATATTTTCTCCCTCACACCTTCTGCAAATACTCTCTTTGCTTTCAGGACACTTGTCTTGTTCTCTTGCTCCCTGGTTATTCTTTTTGAGCCCTGTGTTCAGATTTTTTCTTATCTCTCACATTCAGAGCTCAGCCCTTGGGACTTGTAGTTTCTTCTCACTATGCTTCTTGGTGATCTCATCCCTTCTTACTCACAGTTCTAAATACTCCATAACTTCTGTTTTTGTGTCGCTAGCCCTCTCTTCCTGGTTGAACTCCACAGTCCTATCTGTCTACCTGCTTCCTTGAGATCTCCATTTGCATATCTAGCAGGACTCTGGAAACCTCAAGTGTCCTAAACCGGATTCCTGGGTCTTTTCTTCAAAAGCATTCTTCATTTCTTATTTACTATCTCAGCACATTCCATGTCATGGTTGCTCAGGTCCCAAACTCTGGAGACATCCTTGCTTCCTCCTTTTTCTCTCACACTTCACATTTAATCCTTTGTCATATCTACTTGGCTTTATGCTCAAAATATGGTAAAACTCCCTCTGTCCAGTTTCTTCTTCGCAAGTGGCAGTAGCAGCAGCTGCTTCTCAGGTTTCACAATACCTATATAGACAGCACGAAAAAGGAAGATGCCAGAAAGTTGACTAAGAAAGACAAAGACCTAGTAGAAGTCTGGGGCAAAAAGTGAGAGAAGGTCCAAAGGCAAACTCCAAAATAAGCTCAATTGCTTGTTTCCTAAAGGAACAGGGCCAAATTACAAGGAAGGTGTCTGACTCCCAAGTTCCTAACTGCTACGGTCCTCTCTGCTCTCTGGAGGACTGACGATTTGAGGCTCCCTGACCAGGGCATCCCTTGAGGGGAGGTGCTTAGTAGAAGATGCATCCGGTTGGTTTCTGGTTTCTAACACAGAACCCATGTAACCTGTACCAGGAAAGAAGGGAAGTACCTGCTGCTGGTGAAGATGCATGAAAGCTACAGCAAGGAAGCAGACATGCACACCACTGAAGCTCGGCCTCATTTTTATTTTCTCTTCAAGCTCATCTAAATGTAAATTTTCAAAAACAAAACTGTATTACATGAGCATGCAAAAAAAGAGAGGAAATACTAAAACTCTTCATTAACTCACTCCGTAGTGATTCTGTGCAACTGGTGATTGGCACACGTCCCCCAGTTGTCTGGTTCTGTACATTCATTGCTAGTGACTAATCAAGCTCCCAATAATGAGGCCCCTGCATTTTACATGATTTAGTTTTGTTTTTTTTTTTTAATTCTGTTTGTAGCATTATGGCAGAAGGTTACAGGACATCCAGAATGTGACCATTTCTTTCCTCCTGTGCTGCTAGTGTCAACTGAGGTCATCTCACACTCAGATTATTGTCATAGCGTCTAATTGGGTCTCCTGCTTCTATTCTTGCTTTCGTTCAGTCTGATCAGCACGGCAACCAGGGTGATCTTGTTCATACCTAAGTTGGATCATGGCAGTCCCTGACCCACAACCCATTTGCCTCCTCATTTCACTCAGAACAAAAGCCCGAGTCCTTACTGTACAGTGAGGCCTAACAGTGGCGCTTTCCTTCCTTCTCCCTACTTCCTCTGCTCCTGTTCTTCCTCCTAAGTACTTGTTCCTGCCCCTTTATTTATCTTGCTGCACCTTGAGCACACCATGCTCAGTCTCACCTCAGGGCCTTTGCACTTCCTCTTCCTTCAGGAAGCTCACTCACTTCCTTTAGCTCAGATAATACCTCCTTAGGGAAGTTTTCCCTGTGCATACTATTTTAAGTTGTACCCCCTACCACTGTAGTGTTCCTCATAGTGGTTATCTTGAATCACAAGGACTTTATTTATTGTTTTATTATCTCCCTCTCCACCTCACACACACTTGCCTATAAGCTCCATGAAGGCGGGGCTATTTGTCTGTTTTATTCACTGCTGAACCTGCAGATCGTGGCACAGCGTGCTTGGCACATGTATGGACACATACAGTGCCATGAGTGTGTGGCATATTAGCACTAGATGATGAGGGATGAGATTCTCAGGCTCTCTTTTTGGTTCTGTATTGAAATCCAGCATGTTAAAGTCCCTGGCTGTCCTTTTTCTCCCAGGAACACTCACATTTTAGCCAGACTGACTCTGTAACAGGTGCTGAAATTTTTAGTAAATCTTTTTTCTTCTCCTGTCTTCACTTTTATCTTCTCTAAATAGGCTGGTGCCACCATAGTCTAGGGTCATTCTCGTTTTTGTAAAATTACTCTGAAGAATTCTTTGTATCGAGAAAACCACTCATAGGATTAGGTTCGTGATCCTTTTTAGACTCCTACCTTGCCCTTCAGCACCTTGTGAAGACCTCGGTGTTCACTGACCTCTGTCCTCTCTGGTCTGTTCAGCTCTGTCCCCTGCCCTACTCTGTGTATATGGTCTGGTGAGTTCAGGCCTTCTGCAGTAGAGTTAAAGAAATATAGTCCTGTCTCACCTCTTAATGCATTTTAATTCTCATTATTCTTCTCGTTATTGATGTAGAATATAATTTTTAAATTCACTAAGGGTGTTGCATTTCCATGGCTGAAAACCCTTTATGAAAGTATCCGAAGATTGGCCGAATGTGTAATTCATATTGAAACTGCCTTTCTATGCCTTTTATGATGTCCTGATCAGTGCTTTTTTCCTCTACAGTTTTTTTTTCCTGAAGTCAGGAAGTAATACAGTCACCAACTTACTGAAGGAAAAGGCATTAAAGCGCTGATGTTGCTTTTCCACAATTAGCAATAATTATACGCAGAAAAAGCAAAAGCGTCTCAAAAGTCTTGTAGCTTAATTCGCTTTTGCAAAAATATAAAGTACTCCCAACAGTTTCTAATTTTGATTACTCTTTACAATCGCTATTCTGTGTTGTAATTGCCTGCTTTTAAAAAAGCTTGGTATTGTGAGGAAACCTTTAGAAATAGGACTTGCTAATGAATACACAGATAGTGTGGAATAGGATGGGGAAGCCTGTTGGACAGAAAATTTTTCCTTTCTTAACCTGTTTTCAACATTCGTGTAGGTTCTTCCAGAGAATAAAATAAGATATAAACCTATGTAGACCAGACTCAAGCAGTTATAATAAATGCTTTTGGTTCTTTTAATAAGAATTTATGTTTGTGGGTGCCCTGTGTTAACAGGTGAATTCATTACATTTGTTCGTGTTTATTTGTGTGGCAAAATACAATTCAATATGAAAATTTTATTTTTTCTTTTCTAGATCTTTACCAGTTCTTAGGCAGGTAAATTATGTTCATGTAGTAGAACTTTAATCTTTATTAGGCATAAGAATGGAAATAGCATTTTGTTTATTGTGGATTTGGGGTAAAATCCAGAAACACCACTTAAACTATTGTGAGCAGAAATCAATTTTTATTTCAATTCTCATTAATAATATTTCTTAAGTTATTAGGCTACTTTTTGCAGCAATGTCAGTTTACATAATTTAGTTTAAATTTTAAATTTTTATTTGAAATCCTAGAGTGTCTTAGACAGTCATTAAGAATATAAATTCTCATAGAGGCTCCAGTGATGTGACTGAATGTCTGCTGATCCCAGTTATATCCCTGAAAATGTTTGGCTTAAAACTGATTGGTGCCGTCAATTTGTTTCTCATGATTTACCTCATTTCAGAGCAGGGTGTGAAAACCAAAATGGAATATACATCTATGATCAAGTGTGTGTGTGTGTGTGTGTGTGTGTATGTATATGTATATAACTTTTTTTTGTGCCAATCACCATCTCAGCCCGTGGACTGAACACGGTGATTAAGATTTTATTCAAGCAGCTACATGAATATTTGTGGAACAGTGGAGGGGGAAGCATGGTACCTGAGGCTAAGTCATTGCATTTTATGTAGCCATTTCTTCCTTGTGGATTAGAAAACAGAAGTGGTTGGGAGAGAAAAAGATCTCAGTTCATCATTGTTGTTATCTGGGATCTCAGTCCCCACAACCAAGAACTCATTTGCTCTTGGCAGACCTTTCTTTTTAGTTACTCTTCGGATGACCCGACAGCTTTGCAGCTGCCTTGAGCCTTGAACACTATTGATCATCACTCTGGTCGGTCTTGAACCCCATCCCCCACCTCCTTCCCAGGCCTTTGAAGCCTGCCTTCCTCCTATCCTGGGAAAGGTGAGGAAGTATATCAGAGGTGGCCCTGCCATTTGATGACTTGTTTCCATTTTGTTCGTGCCTTTTAAAATTAACATTGAAAATTTGGAGGCCCTTTGTAATGCAGATGGTAGAGGACAAGTTGTAACTGCTTCTGGGCTGAAAGTTTAGATTATGTAGAATTACCATGTGTTTCAGAAAAACCAGAAGTCCCTGTTTTGGAATGGTGGGTGGTTGGGAATGGTGGGTGGGGAAGCTCTAAGTGTTGAGACTGTGTTTGTAAAGCAGGCACCTTGTTTTTCTTTTTTAATGTTTATTTATTTTTGAGAGAGAGAGCGAGAGAGAGAGCGAGCACGTGTGGCTGGGCGGGGGCAGGGGAGGCGCAGAGGATCTGTAGTGGGCTCTGTGTTGACAGTAGAAAGCCCAACATCCAGTGTAGGGCTGAAAGTCATGAACTATGAAATCATAAACTCAGATCATGAACTGAGCCAAAGTTGGACACTTAATCAACTGAGCTACCCAGGCACGTTGTGTTTCTTAGACATGGCTGTTTGTGTGGGGTGGCGTGGATGTAGGGCTGATAGAGATTACTGGGGACCATGGCTACTCTTAATGCAGGTGTTGGCTCTGAAAAATTCTGTATAAACTGCCTATTATATCTAAACTATGGAACACATTATTAACTTTTTAATATTTAAAATATTTTAGATAATGCATTGTGTCTCCCATACTGTGGAAGTAGTGCTGCTTCCCTTGATTTTTAAGCACCTTATCCTCTGAATTAAATTGTTATTGAACTCAAGTGTCTTCTCCCCACCTTGTCAGAATAGAGTAAAAGTCTTTTACGGTGTGAGATGCAAGCGCTGGAATTATTTTACAACTTGGAGTAAATTTAAAGTAAACTTTGAGTAAAAAACCCAATCCTTCCTTGCTTACATTGAATAGTATAAGAGGTGTTACCCTGAAACTTGGTCTGAATTCTCCTATATCAGAAATTTCTGCAAATTCAATTTGTAATCAACATGTGGATATTTTTTTTCCTTTTTTAAATACAGAAAATCATAATCTATTTTAAGCTTCTTATAAATGATGGAGCACTTGTTTACATGGGTAAAATGACTCTATCTAAGTAGTGTATTGAAGTTCATGTTAATGTTTGCTATTTAATGACACCTAATGATATTCAATGAAGGGTTATGCTAAACCGAAGAGAAAATGTGTTACCCAGGCAACTGCCTCAGGCAGACTAGAGATGCAGGCATATGGCTCTATAGTACACATTATTTCAGCATCTTTAAGCATAAAGAGCCACACATGTAATTGACTGTGAAAAATTACTGCTCAGTTACTGTATTGTATGGTCATAATAGAAGTAAATGAATACGTCATTGTTGTTGGAACAAGTCTGTTGGGAATCACTTGTAGACTCTACTATTTAAGAAGCAAAAATACAATAAGAAGAAAATAGCTGGTTTAATTAACATATAAAATTGGGTTAATTTGAATTCAGCTGGCACAGCAGATATTAATGTTGGCTTTTTTGTGTGATATTTGGGCTCAAGCCTGTGTACTTTATTTCTTCTTGCCCACAGCATGAATAATTTTATTTCTTAAAATATGATAAAGGCTATTTCAGTCACTTAATTTTTGCTTTGCCAAATGCTTATGTTATGATCACATGGAAAAAGGTTTTTGTGTGTATCCATAAAGACTTACAGTTGAAGGGAAAAAAGTTAAAATACTTCTGAGCAATTGATAATGTTCCTTGAAAAGGAACAGTAAAATTTAATTTCCTGTATTTTTTAAAATTTAGTTTACTGCTTATTTTTAATTTTTTTTAATAGACGAACCGGAATTGTCATTGGTAGACTCAAGAAAGTAGCACATTTGCTCTTGTCACTTTCTGTGTGTCTGTGCTTAGGTGCTTATTTGTTTTCAAATATCACTTTAATCATCATTACCTGGCTTCAAAAATGTGGAAAAACACATTGAGAGAGGCATTGTGTTCCAATTAAAAAGTCACTTAACTCATTTGGTTTTTGGTATTTTCAAATGCTATTTGGGCAAAGAAACACCCATAGTTAATATGGGCATCTGCTAAAAGTATGATGCATGAAAAAAATTCTGTTCTTCAGCCTGTCTTCCGGGCGTTTTATATATCACAGAATCTCTTGAGTGGAAGGTACCTTTTGTGCTTTTCAGCTCTGAACCAAGGGAACAATGACATGGAAGACTCCAGTCAGATAGGTAAAGGGTGCGGCAGTGTACGCTCCACGGAAGCATTACAGGACCTGGTTATCCTGTGGCAACCCAACAGCCAGCCTGCTGCTTGATGCAGTCACAGCCAGTGCGCAGCGGTCACTTAAAACATGCTGCCTAACAAACTGGTGTGCCCGCCGGCATTTCAGGTCCTGATTTCTTATCTAAAATTTATATCGCCATTGTCCTTCACTTGCCATGTTAATAAAGTTGAAGCCGCCTCATCCAGCCTTAAAATAACAAAGGAAGATCTAGGAAACATAACTAATTTTTGAATCTGTTTTGCTTACCTAGTGAATGTTCCATCATGGTTTAGAACTACTTTCCCCCGCTTCCCCCCTCTTTTATTTTTAACCAGTAGTCTTTCTTTTCTCCCTTTTTATTTTTTTCCTTCTTTAAGGTAACCTCCAACTTAAAATGACTTGTTTATGATTTTTTTAACTTAATACACTTATCCTTTTAAAAGAAATCCAAGTCTTTGGATAGATCTTAAAATGCTGTATCCCCATGGTGTAATTAAGATACGGGTTATTTACGCTGCACATTATTAAATTCTCTCAATATTGGTAATGAGACAAAATGGGAACAATGTCATATAAGATAGCTTTTTAGGGTTCCCCCCCTCAATGACTATTAGTGTTTAAGAATGAACAGGATATTTTTCTAGAGTCTTACAAAGATAGAGAATAGGATTTGTCTCTGGGGTCTTCTTTCCTTGATCGAGTAGTACTCTTGTGGGCATTGGCCATGATTAGAACTTTTTCATGACTCAAAGTTTAAGATGTTGGAGAAGTGACAGGACATGACAGATTCTCCTGAGGTCACAGCAGTGAATAGTATTATTTATCAGGGAGGAGAAGAAGGAGTGGGGTATAGAACGTGTATAGACGAAAGACATTTTTGAGTGTGTAGTTCAGTGAACTATTAACAAAAAGTAGAATGGGGTGAGTCATACTTGTTAAATATGTTCGATCCCTCTGATAAGGAAGGAGATGTTGGCAGTATAAGAACGCCCTCTGTAAATCCTAGTAGTTGGCACGGTCAGCCTTGGGCAGCCCCAGTGCTGTTTGGAGTGAACTGCAAGGTGTGGACAGACCGGTAGATCTGGAAGTATGGGCTTATCACTTACTGAGTCAAGCTCACGATTACAAGGGCCTATAATATTTATCTACTTTTGGCAATAGAGAGGCAGTGATCTATGCAGAGGTGGTATTTATAGGCTAAATTCATGATAACAATACAGTAAAGTTGCTAATAAAATCTTTAATAGGTTTTCAAAGCCAGGTAGTCGCCTGCTTGTTTGGACAATATTCAGTCTGCCAGATTTCATTGGAGCCAATGAATTTAAATAGCCCCTTGGCAGATGCTGCAGTGAGACTTGAACCCAAGTGAATGTAGAGCTGAGGAGCCCAGCTGGCCTCTGGACAGATAGACTCCTGGCAATGCCAAGGTCAGTGCTGGGGCTGGGGTGAGCACTGGACGGCTCCCTGGAACCGACCGTGGAAGAAAATGGGATAGTAGACTGAAAAGCATTGGATAGACTCTCCTTCATAGATCAGGAGGGGAGATCTGCCCCAACTTGTGCAGCAAGATCATTCCTCCACTTAGGCAAAGGAAGAACTAGAACTTGGGCCTTTTTCTACCTTACTCCCGATGATTTTAGGATATAAAATTAGGTAATTATTCATCGTGTCTTTAAAGTGTGTTAAGAATACTTGTGATGAATTTGCATAATTGGGGAAATGAGGCTTAGTTTTCTCACTGACCGTCAACTGGCATGTTAAATAAAATTTTTATTTATGAGCTCCTCCATCATCTGTCTAACTAGTAGTTTTCATACCCTCTGTAACTGCAGGGCCTCAGAGTCTGTGCCTCTGGCTGCCATCGTCTCTGCCACCACAGGCCACTGGGCTTCCAGTGGGGTGCCTGACTTGCTGCTGGGCTTTACAAGCCGTGCGCTGCGACTTCTCAGACCAAGCCTGGATTTGAACCTTCTCCGTTCCGTTCTCTCTCCTGAAGCCCTCAGACTAGCCTGCCCCTGGGAACGGGCTCACTTCTCCCTGCAGTCCCTGCTCCGCAGTGTCCTGAGTGTTCTTTCCATGTGATCCCATCACTCATGGGCATAAAGTCCTCCGACAATGGCTGTCCCCCGTACCTGCTTGCAATGAAATCCACATAGCCTTGTGTGCTCTGCACGCTCCCTCCAGCTTCCGTCCTCCCCTGGCTTCAGCTCTCTGGTGGCTCCTGTGCATGGATCTTGCCAAAGTTGGCCTGTCTGAGGGCCAGCCCCTCACCTAGGTTCTTGTCCCAAATACTCTTGTTCCACATCTTCCTAGTGCTTCCTCCTCATCATTGAGACTTACTGCTACCTCCCAAGAGGCATTTGCCAGACAAATAGGCAGACAGCCCTTCTCCCATCCACATCATTCTAAGCTTGGCTACACTTGGGAAGTTTAAAACGAAAGTGACTGCTTAGGTCCCTCCTAAGACCAATTAAGTAGGCTCTCTGGGGCTAAGAATCACTGCTTTAAAGCATTTCTCTCTTTTATCCTCTACACAGAAGTTAGCCGATTACGAATCATCTTATTTTTACATATGTTTGTGCTCACTGCCTTCTCCACTATAGTGGAAATCGTTAAGACGTGGATTCTGTTCATCTTCTTCATTTTCATGGTATCCTTAGTGCCTAGGGCCTTATATATAGTAAGTATATATATAGTGCCTTAGTGCCTAATATATAGTAGATACAAGGGGCATATTTATTTGCTTGGTGGCCTGAACAGTGTATATTTGCAAGGCATTTGGGAGGGTGATAAAGGAGCTGGAAAACCCCCAAAGCTATTAAAGATGTTAAAATCATGGAAGCTGAAGCTCTTTTGCTAAACTGGAGATCTCAGGAAACCGAGTTCTGTGGTTTTTTTTTTTTTTTCCCCTTCAACATTCACAGATACTTGATCCTGGGTGGTCTAGTGGTTGGGACCCAGTTTTTGGAGTTTGATTTTACTTTTATCTCTGCTATTAATCCTGGACAATTGTTTGGCTTCTGTTGTAACACACGGAAGAGGGCTATAAGGAGGAGTTATTTTTGCGAAGCACTCTTGTGGTTAGGAACCTTAAGTAAAAGTGGTAATTGGATTTTGATATGGTGCATTGTCTACATCCAAACTTCCTGAAAGCTGAACAGATCAGATCCTTATGTGCAGTTGCTTAAACTCTCCTAGCCACAGAGTTGGCCTGGAGGTGGGAGCTAGGCAGGAGATGAAAAGGACCACATGGGGTATAAGCCGCTGCTGAGAATAAGCAACGGCAGGAGGAAGAGAGAAACTGGAGGTTATCCACCTTGGATGGCTGGTTAGTGTGACTCTTTCCATCGTTTGTTTCTTTTTCAACACCCCCCGCCCCAACACCTCCATCTCTCATTCAGGCCTCTGCCACTACCTACGTTTATTAACTCCTTGATGTTGGGTCATACAAATTTTAGTTTTTCTCTTGTTACAAAAGTAATTCAGTATGTGTATAACGGAAAAGAGTAGAAAATGTGGGCAAACAAAAAGAGAAAAAGCTTAAATTTCTAATATTTCTCTATAGAGAGAACCGCTGTTAACACTGTGGCATGCATCCTTCACACTTTTATGTACGTGATAAAGTATTATTTTTGTCCATTTTTAACAAAATGGGATTTTTTTTACATACATTTGCATTACCAATTTTTTACCTAATGTGAATTTGTTATGTAACAATTGTAGTGGTTGGATACTATTCGATATATGGATATTCCTTTACGTAATCAGTCGCATATTTTTGCATAGGGAGGTCGCTTTCACTTTTTGCACTAATATTCACAATGCTGCTTGAATATCCCTACACATAAAAGTTTGTACACCTTCATTTGTTATTTTTTAGAGTATGTTCCTAGAAGTGGGATTGTGGGGTCAAAGAGTGGGGGCGTTTTTAAGGCTGTTGCTGTGCTGTCAGATCGCCCTCTCAGGAGGGTGTGGCACCAGATAGTCCCATCCACTCGTCGTGAGGAGCCCTTCCTTCCCCTCGTGTCTTCATGGCTCTTCCCTGGGTTCAACCAGCACGTCTCCCCAGCTCCATACTCTTCTCCTTCCAGCTCACTGAGCATTGCCAGATTAAATGGTTTGAAGGCCAGAGTCATCAGGCCACTTAGAATTTCAGACTCTGTCTACCGTCAGGATGTGAGCACCGCTGCCCCTGCCCTTACCCAGTAAACTTGCCCTTCTTGTGGCTCTTCCTCTCCAGCCCGCTTCCTTGGTTCCTGGCTCGCCATCTGCCCCCAGAGCCATCAGTTCTTAGGGAGCAGCGTGCACCTTTCCCCTGTGTCTTTCCAGCACTGGCCCCTGCTCGGTACACAGAGGAGGCACTGAAGCCTCATTGCGGTGGCCGGCTGTCCTTCCCCTGCCTCCCATGTCTGCTCCAGCCTGTCTTCCCTCTCCTGCAAGACCGATGGTACCTGGCCGCTTGGTCATATCTTCCCTCTGATGCCACGTGATTTTACTGACATTCTTCATCTTTTTCCTCTCAGTGTGATAATAATCTTTCCTTCCTCTGAATCGCTGAGAAATTTATCTCCACTTCCGTTACTTGCACTTTTCTCCATTAAATATTCTCTAAGTGTCTCCAGACTGACAGCTACCCCTTGCAAAGCTGAGAGGAGGAGACCTGAAGTTACGCCACTGTAAGGACACACAGGCTTCGTTTTGGCATGTGTCCTTCTGGTCTCTTTCTGTGTGTATAGTTGTGTCCTCTGACACAGTCCCAAGCACAGGTACTGAGGCAGTCTACTCTGCGTCCTTCTTCTCTTTGGCTCAGGGTTTGGTTGTAGTAGGTGGTGTTTGGGCTACTTGACGTGGATTTTCAAGGAGTTGTAAAGTTGTGCTGTTAAAAATGGCTTTAGAGTAAAGAGAATGATGGCTCTAGTGGTTTGAAACACAAAAACGACTTACTTAAAAAAAATCTCTGGAACCGGAAGTGGAGTAGTTAGAAACCCACTCTTCCCTTGTCTGAGTGGTTGTAGGCCTGTGAAAAATGAGACTTCTGGGTTTGCTTCTCTTTGCTGGCCATGGCCCACTATTAGTTGCTGCAGGTAAGCATTGGTGTCAGACACTGTTCCATGGACAATAGTCATGGAAATACTGTCATCAGAGTTGTGTGATTTATTTTAGAGGGCATCTAGCATTGTCAGAGAAGTTTTGGGTGGAAAAGGAACCAAGTGAGCTCACCAGCCAGGTCTGAACTTGATTAAGCTTGTATTCTTCATTGTAATTTATGCTAATACCCATTAAATCTGTAAAGCAAGACTGAAGTACTGTTTATATGAAATGTGTGTGTGTGAGTGTCTGTGTTTAGATAGCATACTGTAAATGAATAGAGTACTATGTAATTATTCTGATAGCCTTCTAGTCAGATTACCTTGAAAATCCAAAATGATCTTGCTGAACAGTAAGACATTATGATTTCATGGTTCATCTATATACCTCCTACATAGATGTATAATACTTGTATCTAACAGGATTACCAAATTACATACCTTTTTGGTATCTGTAACATGCCTAAAATACCAGAGTATTCATTGGCCACATCGATGCTGCCAGACGAGGATTTCTTCACCCACACAGATAATGTTCAGGTTTCTCAAACCATTTTGAGAGAGGAAAGATGCTCTTTTTATTGTATTTAAGCCTTTCTTTCTTCAGACCATTAAATAAAAAAAAAAGAAGTGCCTCTTTTCTGGATAACACACTCTGCAATTCGCTTTTAATTAACCTAACGTCTGTGCAGGGATAATTGAGCGAATAGCATTGTATTCTGCCTTGACATACTGCCAGCAAGTTGTTGCTGTGTGGTTGTTGCTACCTGCTCAGAGGAGCCCTGGGGTAGGAGTGGTGGCTGGAGGAAAGCAGACAAGCAGGAACACCTTCCCCTGTGTCGTGGAGGATGCTGAGCTCGCCTCTGGACGGAGAGGCTTCCGGACAGTTTCAGGCGCAGCCTCGAAGTAGCCTTTGTTTAAAACCTCCCGGATCGGTGTTTCCAGTCTTGCCCTTTGTGTTGCTTCGCCAGGGCTGCTGTAACAAAATACCACAAACTAGATGGCTTAAAACATAGTACATTTATTGTCTTCACAGTTCTGGAGGCTGGAATCCAGGGTGTCAGCAAGCTTGGTTTGTTCTCAGGGCTGTGAGGGAGCACGTGTTCCATGCTGTCACCTGGATTCTCGTGGTTTGCTGGGAATCTGTGGCATTCTTTGGTTTATAGAAGCGTCTGCTCACTGCCCCTTGATCTTCACATGGTATTCTTCCTGTGTGCGTATCTGTCCAAATCTCCCTTTCTTATGAGGACTCCAGTCATACTGGACAAGGTGCCCACCCTATTCCAGTACGAGCTCTTCTTCACTAATTACCTTTGCAACGTCCCTACTTCCAAGCAAAGGTCATATTCTGAGGTCCTGGGGGTTGGGACTTCAACAGGAATTTTGCTGGGGGGGGGCTGGGAGGGGAGATACAGTTCAACTCCTGTCAGCTCCTCTCTCGAGTTTCACACCAGTGCTTTTGGTTTCCTGCTGGACACCATCTTCAGTGTCCCACTGGGTCACAGGCCCATCTCTCTTTTTCACCTTTTTCTCTTCTTTAGCTTGGTGGAGGTAGCATCATCCTGCCCAGTTACCCAAGTTGGAGGTCTTGGCAGTAGCTAGACCTCTTTCCCGGCCCGCAGCCTCCCACATCCAGTCACCACTGTGTTTTGTCATTTCTGCCTCAGCTGCATGCCTCTAGCCTTTCCCCTCTGTTCAGTCCTGGAATGGTACTCTGGCTTAGACCCCTGCAGGCCTCAGCTCTTAGGCTGCCTTCCCATATCTCGTCTTTCTCCTCTGTTTAATTCATCTTCCACACCAACTCCTTTTCTGTGATACGAACTTAAAGTTATTCACTCCCAAACTTCAGTGACTTCTCACAGTTTACAACAAAGTCAAGATTTTGTGAGGTGGCCTTTCAGGTCCTGCACAGGCGGCTGGCGTTACAGCTCAAGCCACTCTTTGCTCCTCACGACCTGTTAGATGCGAGGCCGGCAACACGTGCGTCCTTCCCTTAACCACAGCACACCGTTTGTCCTCACCTCTGTGCCCTGCTCCGCTCTTTTTCCTCAGTGTGGAACCACCTCGCTCTGCCCTTCACTCCTTCACCTTCCCCTACCGGCTGAAATTCTGTCTCAGGGAGACAGAAACCAGGACACCTGGTGTTTAGGCCCAGATGCCACAAGTGCTTCACTCTCACACAGTCATTAACTTCTGGTTTCCTCAAAAGTAACGTTAAGGAGGTTGAAGTAGATGATCTCTAAGATCTTCTCAACTTCAAAATTTCTGCTTTAGGGGTGGCTGGGTGGCTCAGTCAGTTAAGCATCCATCTGACTCTTGATCTTGGCTCAGGTCATGATCTCACAGTTCGTGGGTTTGACACATGTCCCTGCTGACAGCATGGAGTGTGCTTGGGATTCTTTTTCTCTCTCTCTCTGCCCCTCCCTGTGCTCGCTCTCTCTGTCTTTCTCAAAAATAAACACATGTATAAAATTTCTTCTTTAAATGCCGCACTTCCATGCAGTGTTCCCCAGTTTTTGTAGCTGGAATAAATTGCTCCTCCTCTTGTGTCTCGTAATACTTTATTTCTTCTTCTTTTACTTTTGACCCTCAACTTACGCATTCTGGTGGGTATGTATGCACATGACTACCTTGCCCTCCCCTAATAGGTTGTAAGCTCCTCGAGGCCCCCTAAGAATGCTTGACTCACCTCTGCTTCTCTTCCCATCCCTGCCTACTCCTGACCTTGCTTGTACATAGGTTCTCAGTGAGACAAACCAAATGGTAGAGAAGATGTTTTGGGCATGCATTCTTTTGTAACACATGCTGTTTCCGAATGTTCCCGTGCATTCGGAAGGTTGTGTTTTGGGTGGTGAATGACAGAGATAGTATATTGTACACACCGGAAGAGTTTCCTTTCTTTGTGACATTATTACGATCAGGTGACATTCTGGGAAACCATTATCTTTGTAACATTTACTTTGTGCAAAAATGTACAAATGTGTTCTATGAGATATTTAGAAGTAATTAAGCATTTTTAGAAACATAGGAAGATGCTCCTGTTTTCTTACTCCCTCTGTATCCTCCAGAGCCTTGGACTATTTCAGTGTATCATTGGAACATTTGGACAGTTAAACTACAAAATAAAGACAGAACATTTCTGGAAAAGCTGTTGCTGGTGCGCTTACTCCTCAGAAGGCACAGCATCTGTGGTTTGTCATGTTGTTCCGAACAACCAGATTTGATCATGTCATGACCTTGCTCAAGTAGAAAAGCCAGGCCCTTTTGTTTTCATGCTCATCTCTGGCTTGACACTTCTAATCTCATTTCACCATGTTTTCTTTCATGTGCTCTACTGCCTCGGCAAAATCAGCTCCTCGCCGTTCTCCTTGTATGCGCCCAAGCTGCCTTGCACCTGCCTTTCTGCAAGCATCCCCCCACTGGAGTGCCTGCCCTTTTGTGCCCGTTCCTACGTACCTGAGTCTCACTCATTTGTCAAGACCCAGATTGTATCCATTTCTGCTACAGAGCATTTTTTTTTCTTTTTTCTTTTCTTTTTTTGCTTTCCTACCACAATTCTGTTATCATCATGTTGGTCCCTGTCTTAGATTGGTCTTTCCTTTCTATTTCTAGATCTAGACGAGTGTTATGTGCCTTATCAGACTAGAATAGAAGTTCTTTGGCATCACGTCTCATGTTCGTTTATATTCTGTCACCCCTACCCATATTATCCCTAGTTGAAGCCACGTGTGGTCAGTAGGTATCAACAATGAATGAGTCTTTGTGAACCATTTTTACCTGGTGTAAAAAGGTATTAATGAATGACAAAGGTGTTCTATTTTGCTTCTACACAGTCACATCTTAATCTAAAATATGTAAGCTTTAATTCTAGAGTCCAGTGATATGCTTGAAACAAAAATACTATGTTGGCTAATACAGTTACATTTGAAATTATAATTCAAACCTGTCATGTTCTTTAGATTCTGTACATTGTTATTTCAGTCCACTGTATGTGAAAGGAAATGCTAAGTGTTTGTAAATGTTTAGGTTTGAATTTAATTTTTTGACAGTGACATTTAATGTTTTTCCTCAGTGTATATTTGTGTATGCTTTTATTTTCTACTAGCTACTGATTTTATGCTTTGTGCTTGTTTTATGTTGCAGATTAATATCCTTCCAAGAATTCGTAGCATTTGAATCTGTCCTGTGTGCCCCGGATGCTCTGTTCATGGTGGCTTTTCAGCTATTTGACAAAGCTGGCAAAGGAGAAGTTACTTTTGGTAA
Source organism: Suricata suricatta (assembly GCF_006229205.1). Taxonomy (NCBI): domain Eukaryota; kingdom Metazoa; phylum Chordata; class Mammalia; order Carnivora; family Herpestidae; genus Suricata; species Suricata suricatta. The sequence goes on along the minus strand of NC_043701.1, from coordinate 81,880,620 downwards.
GGGGTGTGAGTGTGTGCGCACCCAAGTAAGTGCACACTGGAGTGAGCACTTCTTCCCCCTTTGAATGAAGTATACGAAAAGGCTTTTAAGAAGTTCAGCACATCCCTTTGAGCAAAGATATCTTTGTGATTTGGGGCTCCAGTTCAGGTCTCTTTTCTTTTTGAAAAAACAAAAGAAACAAGATTTCTGGCTCCATTGTGATACTCTGGTTTAGTTTTCAGGCGAGGGAGAGTGTACATGACTTTTTCACAGGGTCGTAGACTGCGAGCACTCGGCAGGACTTCTGTTGGTTCCTTTCACGATCCGTGGTGCTTCCCACTGACAGGCTGAAGGCGATAATAAACTGCCCAAGAACAGGAGGTGCCGTGCACCCCGTCCTCGGAGTTCCGACCTCGTCCCCATGGAGGAGCGCGAATGCAGAGCCCTGCGCAGGACGGCAGCTGAGGGTGGCGCACGTGGCACCGTGCTCTTCTGAGCGGTGTGCACCCTCCTTGGCTGGGTTGGCAAGCTGTACCGGCACCTTCTTTATTTTGAAAAGAGAGAGCCAACCTCACCAGGATTAGCTGCAAAGCTGCAGAAAACCCAGAAGTCTTTTAAGTATTAGGAGAAAGGAAGTGGCGGGGCAGTGGTAGGTTCTTTATGAAAAGTAAACTGCTTTTAAAACTGAAGTTTTAAAAAAGTATAAAATAAACTTTTTCCACTGAAGATAGAGTTGACAGAAAGTACCACGTTTTCCTTGGACTGTGTTGTGCCTGGTGTGGTGTTCGCGGCTGCGAACCTGCTGTAGATGGCCCTGCATCTGGGGAAGAGCCCGTTTGGGCTTGTGGGTTGTTTATTCAGGGGAGGTGGCTCATGTGCCCATTTCAAATGTCTTTATTCATAGTTTCTAATCCATTTAGACTTCTTGGGCTTGTCTTACTTGATGGATTGTGAGACACGCACAGATGGGAGGAAAATACAAATGGTGTAGTAGAGTACCATCCGTTCTGGAATGGTTCTGGAATTGGGGAGACTTCCCTTCTCCCAGCTTGGCCTCTTTCGTCTCTGAGCACGTCAGTTATCCTCTCAGGTCTTGGTTTTCCTTACCTGAAGTGAGGTAATAACTACATAAAGTACAGATAAGAGAGCATAATACACTGTTCTAGAAGCCTTCCCCTTTGGCACCTGTTCCTCCATGTTCCTTTGACAGGACAGTTATTTACAGCTAGATCAACTGGGGCAAAGGCGAAACATGGTTTTGTTTCATTCAACCTAGAAGCTCAGATGCTTTGCATTAACACTTCATGAGAATTATTTCATATTTAAAAATCCCTAGAATAACTTTAGTTTTGTTCTTTTCCATGACCTGATTCCTCTTAGTATAACTGTAACCACAGCTTTTCAGTGGAACCCCAATAAAAAAATGTCCCCACTGAAACTTTCAAGTAATTAGCAGCTAGCTCACAGTGGTATTGATTTACCCAATGGAAGCGAGTTGGTTGGATGAAAGTGTTACGATAGCATTTCCTGGGGACGAACAGAGGCATGCCCGTGCCTTTGAGTGACTTGAGCACTGGCGTTTACCCTCATCTTCTTTCTGTAGCACATCTGGAGGGAGGAGTGCAAGAGAGCCAGGGTGGAGGTGTGGGCACAGAGAAACGGACTGCAGGTGTTTTCTTACACCACGAGCATGAAGCAGTAAGGGAGGGCTCTTGGTGGCCCTAGCCACACCACTGGCCTGGCGGAGGAGAGAGAGACTGTCCCCAGCGCAAGGCAGGTGTTAGTGTGAGCTGAAGAAAAGAGGTGAAGAAGCAGGGTGCAGGAGAGAGGGTCGTCTGTGAGGTGTAAAGAGTGGCATGAAAATTCTGTTTGTGCTTCCTCCTAGCGGTATGTAGGTGAGTAAATCATTTCGACTTCCTGAGCCGTGTTTTCCTCATCTATAAGATCAGGGTAATAATAATTAGCTTTATCAGGACTATGTGAGGATGAAAATGTATACTGCATGTAAAAGAGCTGTCTGGAGAACAAAGGCCTCTATAAAAATATTATTAAAAGAAAAAACTTGATGAGAGCAAGGGAGGATTTTCTTTTTCTCTCTTGTTTTTCTTGGGGGAGTGGAGGGGGGATGCCTTGCACTTTTAACCTGCAGTGTAACCACTGGCCAGTTAGACGGTAACTTTCTTACATCTGTTCTGTGCTGAACACTGTCCCGTCTCTGAAGACATAAGAGATTGACATAAGAAGTGGTGGCTTCGAGGAGCTGCAGTTCTGACCATGTCATCAGTTGCATGTAACTTGTAGAAGAAATGTGTAGCTTCTCCCCCAGTGCCCCGTCCTCCACAGGCAGTTTGTTCTAGAGCCTGCCCATCTCACAGAACGTACACAGGGTGCGTCCTGTATCCATTTGTGACGAGCTGATGGGGTCCTCTCCTGGTGTTGGGGGGAGTTGTACAGTGTACATTCTGGGCCATTCTGAGCAACTCATTTCTATTTGGGATTAAACTGAAATGGGTATGCACACTACAAAGAAGATACCCAAATGATCATCAACTTGCAAAATAAAGCTTACTTTTAACTTTTTTTTCAGAGGGTAGAGAAATGTCATCCAGGAGAGGTGGGTGCTGTGTATAGTAGAGTTTTGCCCCAGTAAACAAACAAAATAATACTGGGGTCTTAGAAGCCTAAGGAGGGTTTCAACAGCAGGTATCTTTATTTTTTTTAATGTTTTCATTTTATTTTTGAGAGAGAGACAGCGTGTGAGTGGAGGAGGGGCAGAGAGAGAGATAGAGAGACACAGAATCTGATTGAGGCTCCAGGCTCTGAGCTGTAAGTGCAGAGCCCAACATGGGGCTTGAACTCATGCACTGTGAGATGATGACCTGAGTTGAAGGCAGATGCTCAAGCAAGTGAGCCACCCAGGCACCCTGACAACAGGTATCTTTAGAAGAAGCTAGCAATAAGTGTGTTTTCCAGGAAACGCATAATGGGGTTGAAGAAAATTTTTTAAAAACAGAGTTGGGCAGAAAAGAGGACTTACTTATTCAACCTTGATCTCATAAACCCACAGAGTTAAGAGAATCCAGATCTGTGACGGAGCTGTCTTTCTGTGTGACGTTGTTTGAGGTCTATGCAGTGACACTCCTATCTCTGGTTGCAGCGTTAGCTCCTTGGAAACCCATCTCCTAAGATTGGTCTTTTTGTGTTTCAGAAGGTTGCCTAGGTATGTGTCTTTGGGAGGGGTAAGCATGACGAGGTGAGAGAGGAAGGGCTCCCCCCCTTTTTTTTTAACCTCCTTTTAACCTCCCAGATTGGCTCCATCAGGTGTGGCCATGAGGGAAGCATTGTGTCACAGGACACAGAGGTTCATCTGGAGCCTTTCCCTGGGCTGCAGACCAGGCAGGAGAGTGGCCTCCGTTCCCCATGTCTCCTGGCCTTGTGTTTCATCCAGAGGAGAGCAGTTACACTCAGTCTGTACACATAGCAGGTTTTCACATGAGGGCTTATTTGAAGCCAGGCTTCCATGAACGAACCTCACTAGGCCCCAGTGTTTGTCAGCAAGCCAGCAGTGTTCATGCTCCCACTCATGCTGATCCTGGAACACACCAGACAAAAGTCAGGTGGTGTGAGGGGCAAATCATCAAGTGTCACATTTCAGTGAAATGTGCCCCATTTTCTCTGAGGCCGCATTTATGTATAGCATGTTTTCATGTCTAGATTACTCCCTGTGTTTGCTACAAAGGAATGATCTTGATTAGGCCAGTTTTGTTCCTTTGATATCTAGGTCATTATGTTCACCTGTTTCATTGAGAGAAAGTGTATCTCCAATATTTTGGTCTTACCCTATTTTCTTGCGTTGATACCTGATATTTTTAAGTGCATTCTAAGGGGTCAGCAGGTGTGTGACATGGGTAACAGGATGTCAGTATAAGAAGAAAATTCTAGTTCACAGTTTGCAGTTCTGTATGTGTAGAGAAAAAAATATATTGTTCTTTTTTTTTTGCATTTTTAGCCTATTTTATATATGACGGTGATTTTCTTTTAGTTATAAAGTATACTTGATATAAGCACAGCGCCCATACAGAAGAGCGCACGCACCATGAGTGTACATCTTGATGAACTTTTGCACCATGTTTATACTTGCTCTGTCATCATCCAGATGAGGGAGAGAATAGTGGCAGCACCCCATGGGACCCTTCCCAGTTGTCCCCCAGGCCCAGGGGTCACAGCTGACATCTGACACCATCAGCGGGGTTTACTTGTTTTTAAACTTAATAAAAATGGAATGATACAGAATGTATTGTTTCATTCTGACTTTTTTTTGCTCAAATTTTCTTTGTGAGATTAGCCATGTTTGTGTTGTATGTATTTGTACTTAGTTCTTTTTCTTTGTTGTATAGTATTCTGTCATATGCCTCTGTCCTAATTTGCTTGTTCATCTTGCCTTTGGTAGACATTTGCATACTTCCAGTTTTGGCAGCTGCAAATCATGTACTTTGAACATTGTTTTATACATCTTTGGGATGTGGGTGTGGGGGGGCATTTCTTGGAGTAGAATTTCTAGGTCGTAGTGTCTATCTGGCTTCCGTAGATACTGCCACACAGCTTTCCAGAGTGTTTGTGCTAGTTTACATTCACACTGTCAGTCTGTAAGAATTCTTTTTATTCTTCGTCTTGCCTAACACTTGGTATTACCATTCATTTTTATTTTAGTGATATCTCACTATGTGGCTTTGATTGCATTTCTCGGATTACTACTGGGTTGTGCGACGTTTAACAAAGCTCTACTGGCCGTTAGCACATCCTCTCCAGGGGTGTGCTGTTTATCTGCTACAGAGTGTACCTCACACGCAACTTCACCCTCTGACCTACACTTCCACTCACTCACCAGAGCCCCGAGGAACAGAAGGTCTTAGTTTTAATGTAGTAAAAATGATCAGCATTTTCCTGTATTGATGATAGTGCTTTCTGTGTCCTGTTTAAGAAATCTTTGCTCTCAAGGCCACAAAGATAATATCTCCTATGTTATCTTCCAGAAGGTTTTTGTCATCCTTTCAAATTTAAATTTTTACTCTTTCTAGACTGTGTTTGGGTTTTTTGGTTTTCACTGTAGCATGTAGTGGGGGTCACCTCCAGCTGCCCCTGGATATCTAGTTTCCCAGCACTGTTTATTGAAAGCATCACTCTTTTATGGCCCTGCAGGGATACAGGGATGAAAAATCACTCATCTGTTCTGAACTCTGTTCTGTAATTGTCTTTCTGCACATCAGTATACTTTCTTAATTACTACAGGTTTATAATAAGTTTTTATTTCCGATGAATCTGCCAACTTTAAGATGATCATGGCTGTTCTTGGCCTTTTCAATGATTAAAACAATTTTAGAAAAATCGTTTTTGTGAAAATCTTGCTGAAACTTTGAATGCTGTTGCATTGAATATTGGTAGTATGTTTATGTGTGTCTATATGTGTAAAAATTTCTTTTTTTAATTTTTTTTAATGTTTTATTTATTTTTGATACAGAGAGAGACAGAGCATGAGGGGGGGAGGGTCAGAGAGAGAGGGAGACAGAGAATCAGAAGCAGGCTCCAGGCTCTGAGCTAGCTGTCTGCACAGAGTCTGACACGGGGCTCGAACCCACAAACGTGAGATGTGACCTGAGCCGAAGCCGGCTGCTCAACCGACTGAGCCACCCAGGCGCCCCATATATGTGTAAAAATTTCTGACTGCCTTAAGGTTTCTTTGAAGTATTTAAATAAAAGCTTATTCAGTAATAAATGTTAGTCTGCTTGTTGTACTGCATTTGGAAAATGTAAGTTGGTGAAGACTATAAATTTTGAAAGAGAAAAGTACATATCTGTGTAATTATCATCTGAAGGTGCTGGTGGATGTCTACCATTGTGTGGATATGTCTATTGCCAGCAGGGATCCGTGCTAAACCTCTCAGAAGGAAGGTAGCAGGAACAGGACTTCTGTTTTACCTCTGAGTTGAAGAGTAAGCATAGTTTTTTTAAAAAGTACATGACTCTTAATAGATTTATATTATGTTAACACATTTAATATAGTAAATGGAAAGGAACTTCAGAATACTCAGAATTTGAACATCACTGATATTATCAAATTTTTATTAATCTAGTGGGAGAAAAAGGTGTACAAAAGATAGGAAATCATTGTGAAAGCAAGCAGGATAAGAAGAGAAAAGAGGAACTGATAAATATTGATGGTCTAGTCATTTAACCAAAGTAAAAAAATTTATGAATAAAGTCACGTATCAACTATAAATCTCTATACTGTTTCATGAAGAGATATTTGTAAAGTTTCAATTTATAATATTTAAGGCCTTATCTCTTTAAAATATATATTTTTTGAGTATCAACATGATTCCCTCCCCTTTTTTTAAAGCATTACTTTTATGCTAGATCAGGGACAGTAGACTATTTTTGTAAAGGACCAGAGAGTAAATATTTTAGAGCTTTGTGGGCCTTACGGTCTCTGTCACAACTAGTCAACTGTGCTGTTCCCATGGATGGCATATAAATGAATGGGTATGGCTATCTTCCAATAAAACTTTATTTGCCAAAAAGTTGGTGGGCTAATGGAACATAAGTTTTCTGACCTGGAGTACTAACAGGAACATATACAAATTGATGTTGTTAATACTAGGGAGTAAGACACCTAATAGAATGGGTATGTTCTGATGAAATTTGGGTGATTCCTGTGGCTCATGAAACAAAGAAGGTTCTCCTCTGTACACAGAATGCTTTGGTTGTCTTTATTGAGAAAGTGACTTTTGAGCACAAATCTGAAAGAGGTATGGGAATTGATCCTATAGATAAAGGGATGGAGGAAGGGGAGAGACTGTCCTAAGCAAAAAGAATGGCTGTTGTCCAGGTTCAAAGGCTGGACTGTAGTTGGCACCTTTGAGGAGCCACAAGGATGATCTGTGTCAGTCAGAGAGAGCCTCCTAGGAAAGGAGTCAGAGAAGTAACAGATCTGATGAAGTAAGACCTTTAGATCATGGTTAAGGCTTGCACCTTGATGGTAAGTGAACTGGGAAACCATCCTAGGATTTCTTTCTTTCTTTCTTTTTTTTTTTTAAGCAGAGGAATGATACAATCGGGTTTCTGTTTTACCGGGATTACTCTGGCTGCTCCTTTGAGAACAGAGCATGGAAGGGACAGAGTAGAGAGGGATCAGCTAGAACGCTCTTGCAGTAATCCAGGTGAATGGTCATGGTGGCTTGGACCTGAGTGAGGGAAGTGGTATTTTGAAGAGAAAATCAACAGAGTTCTCTGATGGATTGGATGTGGGCTGTGAAAGAGAGAGGGGAGGTAAGAATGATTCCAAAGTCTTAGCCGATTGGAAGGGTGGAGTTATCCACCAGGATGGAGGCCTGGGGTGGGAGGAGAGCAGGAGCTGACTTTCAGATGTGTTAGTTCGATGCCTGTAGGATGTGTAAATGAGGATGTCAAATGCTTATAGGAGTGTGGAATTGGGGAGATAGAAATTTGGTAGTTATTGGCAGATAGATAGTGCTTGAAGCCGTTTATGTGGATGAGAGAAAAGAATTAGTAAAGAGGGTTCTCTCTTGATTCTGACTATAAGAGTGGAGATATAGAAATGACAAGATTAAAAAATCTTCCTATGGGAGCTTACATTTTAGGGAGAAGGTAAACAAAAAATACATGGTGATCTGTAATGTGAAGCAGGCTCAGTGGGTAGGAAGGATAGAGGCTGTCTGAGCCACCCTCGAGCAGTATCTGAACACCGAGGTGACAGGTGGGCTGTGGATGCCAGGAACTTGGAGCTGTGGGGGTCTGGAGGTGATGTTCAAGTGGGTGGTGCTGTGACAGTCTAGGTGGAGGATAATGGAGTCCTGGACTGGACTTGTATCTCTGAACTCACCCGGTTCATTCCTGAGAATCATATATGCCTTGGCTGTGCGGGAAAAGGGGGTCAAAGAAAAGGAAGAAGGACCCAATAGTAGCTACTGAGCTTGTTCTGGTCCAGAGACATACAGATTTGCATAATCTCTTTAGAGTAGGAAAGTACCTGTCATTTTTATCTTTAAGTTTATTGATCACTTACTACATATCTTGCCTCTGGTCTGAGTGCTTTCTACGTAATTTGTTACTTAATCCTCACAACATAGGAGGTTTATACTATATAATTCTCATTTTTCTGATGAGGAAATAGCCGAGGGTTTTTAAAAACTTTTTGTAATGTTCAGTTTTATCTCTGAGAGAGAGAGAAACAGAGCACAAGCAGGGAAGGGCAGAGAGTGAGGGAGACAGAAACAGGTTCCAGGCTCTGAGTTGTCAGCACAGAGCCCCATGTGGGGCTCAAACCCATAACCCATGAGATCATGACCTAAGCCGAAGTCGCAAGTTTAACCAACTGAGTCACCCAGGTGCCCCTCATTGGGGAATTTAACTAACCTGTCCACAGTCGTGGAGTTGCCAGAGTAGCAGCCTGGTGACAGCCAAGTGTTTGTTGTTTACCATGTCCTGCTGCCTCCCTCTGGTGGTGGTCGTGCTCTGTGAGGTGGGCGCCTTCCTAGTGAAGGTACTTGGTGCCAACTCATCGATAGTGGTTTCAGTCTAATATTAGACATGAGGGGGATTTAATAACTTTTCATAAAGAAGTAAAGAACAATAAGCAAATGCATTAGTAAGGAGTTTGTTTCTGTGACTGTAGTGGAAAGTAATGATAGAGAAGAATGCACCTGGATTCGAGTTCTCGGTATTTATAGGAAGTTGCCCGGGTGATACAGATGTCCAGGTAATTTGTTGAAGTGCATTTGATATAGTTTCTACCCAGGAAGCTTTATCTTTTGACATGAACAGATTCTAAGTACAGGGGGGAGTCCTGGAGTGGTGGGGGTAAGGAAGTGGTCTTCATATGGGTGGAGGATGTTAGAGGAGGCCTTTGATTGACATATGCAACTTGAGAGCTATGGATGCCACTTGATGGAGCGCCCACTACAGGCCCCTGGGCAGGAGTTTTTATTTAATAGGACAGGCAGTTGTGAGTCCCACAGGGTCTTCAGAGGACAAGGACCAGCTCTAAATGATGCTTGGAAAAGGTGGGTTTTCTTGCATTAATTGGAGTGGAGCACAGCCAGAGCCAGATGTGCCTATGATCATTGTGTGGGCTTTCCAGCACCTCTGAGAAGCAGGCAGATGACCACTCACTTTATGTGAGTAGAGGAAGTGGAAGTTAGGGTTTGAAGGTGTGGTATAGACACATTGTGAGTGGTGACTTCTCAAACACTTGCGTTTTCCCAAGTTTCTTATTTGAGGATGCTGGGAAAGCAAAGCCTATTCTTTAGTATGAATTTTCAGAAAGAGTGTTTGTGTGTTTTGGGAGGGATGGTGGTTAATGAAACTGTTAATCATTAATCTGACATATTTAGTGCATTAATCCTACCAGGGATTGGTCTCTTAATGATGCTAATTTAACTATTCCTGTCCTTTGGTATTTCTTCTTTTGTTGGATCTTCAGGAGGCAACAGAATAGCCCAGCTCAATAGTGGTGGAGGACCTGGATCTTACTTTCATCTGATGAATATCACAATTGGACCCCCCCCTGAAAATCCAAAGTATATTCTATACCACAGCACTTCTAAAATTTTTACTTGTATAATGCTATTGCATGTTTTTCTGTTTCTTTAACTTTTTCTTTTTCATTACAGTGAACAAAATTTCATGAACTGTTTTATAATGCAATTTTAAAGTTATCATTCTTGTTATAGGAACATAAGCAACCACTTTCATTATCTGTGTGGTAGTGGTGTGTGTGTGTGTGTGTGTGTGTGTGTTGGGGGGGTCTGCAATTCTTTTTGTGGGGGGAGGAGTTGTGCAGTTTTTAATTAAACTTTAAAGACAGGAATTTTCAAAAGACGGGACTCCCCAAATCTGGGGTTTTGGGTAAGTGTCAGCCATAGTTGTCAATAATGTTTTGTCCAAATGAGCATTTGCTTTTAGCAAATCTCAAAGAGGTCAGCGATCTGCCAAAAGATAAGAATAGCTTTTTGTAGAGGGACAGTTAAACAAGTAGACATACATCTTATTTAAGACTTTTCCAGCTGTTAAAAACTTCAGTTGTAAAATAGTCTATGCCCTGTGCCACGCTTGGGAAGCTTTGACTGGCCTGTGCTCTGGCTCTGTCAGTTGACGTGGAGCCCAAAAGAAAACAGCCCAGTCTTGCTCTTTTATTGGAAAGTGCAGTGGCCTCTTGTCCTTTAATCTTTGCTATTGAAGGAGATTGTGAGTTTGGGTACCTTAAAGTAGTGGTATTTCCTGTTTATGTTAGGAAGTGTTGTGTGAAAAAAGGATTCTCCTACTGAACAGTCATAAAGCCTAAAATTTTTAACTTACTAAGGCTCTGAGAAGCCCTGCCAAACAGGAAACCCATCTAGGTTTGTCAAACTCATTTGAACAGGACCTTTCTTTTGTGTGTGAGACCTACCCACCATGTACAGAACTAATGACACGGTCTCTCATGCCCTTCTCTAGTTCATTCTTTGATGTGGTGGGTGGTGTGTGGAGGACCTTTCTGGGCTCACGGTTAGATTTTGTCCCATAATACCTACTGAGATAACAGTGGAGTTGGCCTGCTCTGGGGATAGGCAGGCTGGGTGACGTTAGGACATGCGGAAACAGTCTGCTTCTGTCATTTGACTTAGGCTGTAGAAAAGGAAGAGAGTTAAAATTATGGAAATAAGGTTTTGAAGGTATGCACCCAAATTTAATAATAAATATAAAAAGCTAGAGGAATGGAAGTATTAGACTAGAAGAGGACAGACAGAACTCAGCCATCATTTTTTTTTTGAGCTCACTGGGAAGATCATTTATTGTTGTCTTTGTAAAGACACTTGGAAAATGAAATATTCAAAAGCTAAGTGAGGGGAAAAATGGTTAAGAGTTGGAAGGAGCATTATTTGGGGAAAGTTCTTTGTTAATATTGATTCTAATTTGGGTGTTTTCAGAAAAATCGTGTGTTATTTGAGTGAAAGAGGCTTACTGCTGTACAATAGACTTCAGTTTTTATATTACTGTGAGACTCAAGTCCATTTTCCTCTACACATTCCAATAGAGAATAAGAATGTCGAATAAGAACAGTGTGAGTTCTGAAAGGAAATAACCTCCAGAGTGATAAGAAGTGTGGCGTGCCTGGGTATGGAGTGTCTTGTCTGCGATCCCAGACGCTGCTCAGAAGCTATTCCAGTTCATTGGGTCAAAAATCCACTATTTACGAAAAGCTAAATACGGATTTGCACGATTGACCATAATGGGTTCAATTTTGAAAGATCGTAGTATCAGGGAGCACTTCCAGGTGGTGGGATAATTTGAGAATCGTCCATGCTCAAATGGCTACAATGTTGTACTTGTTGCTACTTCATCACTCCATTTTAAAAACAGGGTTGGGGCTGGGGGGAGGCCTATTGAGAAGGTGGAAGAATGTCAATTGGAGAGTAAATCACAATAACCCTGTGAAGCCACTCCTTAGTTAACAACTGCCTGAAGGTCAGCTGTTCTTTAGAAGACTGCTGGTATGGGGAGGCTGATGGGCGGCTTCTGCCGCTCTTGTGTGCGTGTGTGCACGTGTGTCAGGTGGAGGGACAGGAGAACGCGTGAATAGGGGAGAAGGTGTGGAGAATAGAAAGCTAACAGTAAATCCTAAAAGTTGGAGCACTGGGAAAATTTGACTATTTTAAACTGTACTGCTCACTTAAAAATAGTAAAATTACACCATTATTCTTTCAGTATGAGGGAGAGATAAAAATACAGTTTTTCTAAATTGGAAAATTTGCTGTAATCTTGCTGCTAATGACTGATTTCTTCCAACAGTTGCAAGGCAGTTTTTGCTCTGATAGGTTGATAAAGGAAACAAAATCAAGAACATATTAGAAGTTCTCAGAGAAAATTACAGTTTAGGTATGTGTTGGGGGTGGATAGTTAGACATTTTAATTGAAATAAAACAGTTTTATACTAATATGGGATCATTGTGGGTGTGCATTTGTAGTACATCTGCGCTGCAAGCGTTTCAGTAGGGTTAGATATATGTTCATGCTTTTGCAAGAACATTATTTTTGATAACATCTGTCTAAGGAAACTAGCTTAGGAAATTGGTTTTTAAAACAATATAGCTATACTTGGCATTTAGAGAATGAGTTAGGAATTATATGTACTGCTTTAAAAATATCAAAGTTGGAATTTTTAGGTTGTGGTGAGGAAAGATAACAATATTTAATACAACAAATGATTAAAAGTGAGCTTGTACATACATCTGGAGAGTGACCAGTCTCCTCTGTGCCTTCAAATATTTTAATGGACCTACTTTTGATATTTTGAAAGACTGCTAATGGTTTATTCTATCCAATTGAAAACAACTTTTCTAGCAGGTAGATTAAAAATGTCTCGGTTGACCACTCACTGTTGATTTTAGATAACACGTGTGATAGAAGATTAATACCAACGAGGGGCGCCTGTGTGGCTCAGTCAGTTAAGTGTCCAACTTCGGCTCAGGTCATGATCTCATGGTTTGTGGGTTTGAGCCCCATGTTGGGCTCTGTGCAGACAGCTCAGAGCCTGGAGCCTGCTTCAAATACTGTGCCTCCCTCTCTCTCTGCCCCTCCCCTGCTCGCGCTATCTCTTTCTGTCTCTCAAAAATAAATAAAAAGCTTTAAAAAAATTTATAAAAAGATTAATACGAATGCTAGGTATCTGTCAGCCTTTAACCTTTTTTTGTTTTTGGGCACCAGCACTTACGGTGATGAGTTAAACTGTAGTAATCTTGAGGATTTATAGATCCATCAGAGTTTAGAATAGGAAGGATTCTTACCAATAGGACAGACCACGGGTATTTGTTGTCATAGTGATGAGGTGCGCATTATCGCCGTGGACTCCCTGGCTCCACCTCAAGTCTGCTGAATTAAAATCTTAGGGCGTGGGGCTTGGGAATTTGTCTTAAAGAAGTTTTCCAAGGGTATGTCATTTACACTGCAGTTGAACAATGACTGTGTAGTTTCTGGTGTTCTTTCATGGATATGGAAACAAGCCCGGGGGGGGGGGGGGGGGGGGGGGGGGGGGGGGGGGGGAGTGACTGGTGTTGTAGGAACAACAACTTTGCCTCCTGGCTCTGTGAGGCAGACGATGCTCTTTTTCTAGGATGCCCATGACTTCATCAGGGTAGTCCCGTCCCTCTCTCAGTACAGAATTGGAAGAGTTGGAAATTAGCACTCATTTTTACATACACCAGCACCACACAAGTATGACTTAAGTATAATATTCAGTCCAGCTTGCCTGTGTGTGTATGTGCGTGTGGGCGTGGGTGTGCGCATGCGTGCTCGTGCAGTGTGCTTGTATGCGTATTTTTTGAAAGGTACTTATCACCACTGTACCTACATGTTCAGAATGATGATAATAGCAAGTTTACAGGGGCTTACAGAGAACTCAGTTTTAATGAGAAGGGCCGCATGTGTGAAGAACTTATTCTGTACTTACTCGATTTTAATGGCACCCATTTCCCCCCTAGAACTTTCTTAAGCGAGTGTGAATTGTAACCAGAATACTTCTTTCCTCTTCAGACCCTTAACTGTGATTAATATAAAAAGGCACTTGTCAAAAGGGTTTGAAACGGCAGCCTTGAAGCTGGAGCATGAGGCAGTAGAGATAGGTCTCCATCTTCTCACTCCACTGTTATTTAACTTAAAAATTCAACAATTTGTCTTTTGCTCCCTTCTTAAAATACGATGGCTGTAGTCGCTGTTGTTAACCATATCAGCAGGGTGGGATATTATTTCCCTTAGAGCTAAACCACAACTTTCTTTGAGGATTAGGCACATGTTAGAAAAAAGCACACCAGTGATGCTGTTCAGAGAGAGATAAAGTGCGGGTTGTTCTCCTCCTCTCCCTCTGCCTCCAAGAGGGATTTCTATCCGGTTTAATAGAAACAACCTTTTTGTGTTTATTGTATTAATGAAATTTTTAGGATCCTTGGGAGAGATACTATGCTACAGTATTTAAAATAATGTAGCTTGATGAACCTTTTTTTATTTGAATGGGAAACTCGTTTTCCTTGATTTGCAGCTTCAAAAAGTGAATCTTTTGGAAATTAAAGTGCATTAATTTAGTTATTCTGTGTGGAAACAAGAACATAGAAAGTTAAAATTTGCATAAGTGAAGACCTTGATGATTTCAGATTATAGTGTGGTGGAGGTTATGGAATAAGAGCCCATAGAATCTGTAAAAACAAATTCAGTCTAACCACTTAATGGCATGTGCAAGTAATTTGCCAATTAAATAGTTCTAGTATCTGAAAGATCTTCAAAGTAAAGAGTGGAGGTTCTTAATCTTCCTTAATTTCATACTTTCAAAAACATAATAGAAAATTACTAAATTTTTGATCACTTTTCATTCAAAACTTTAATGTATGAGCTAAGAGAAGGATGGATTTTAAGCATTTGAAGAAAATTATTGCTTTTTGAGAAATGTATGAACTATGATATTTCCAAATCATACCGTGCCTGGTGTTTTTTGGGTATCATTTGTAAATATTTGATTCCTAGATAACAATTTTCATTATAACTAAGACTTGAGATTTTGTAGTTTTACTATTTTGATGGTCACCTACTATGTTTAGAACATTGTGATAGGCACTTAGCTCCAGAATAATGCTCCAAGATAGATTTTTTATTCCCATTTTTATAGAGAGAATTGAGTCAGAGTAAGTAATTTGCTTAATGTCACTTACTACTAATAAGAGGCAAATCTGACAGTCCCAGGTTTAAAAAACAATGCTTTATTGAAATATAATGCGCCCACTTAAAGCATATAATTTAGTGGGGTTTGGTATATTCACAGATTTGTGCGACTGTCACCACAATTTTAGGACATTTTCATCACCCTAAGGGTATTTTTCTCTCTCCATACCTTAGCAGCCCTCACCCTCCTCTCCCGTTTTCTCCTTGTCCCTCTAGTCTTAGGCAACCACTCATCTACTAAAAAGGATTTGCTTATTCTGGACATTTCACATAAATGGAATCGTACAAAATGTGGCCATTAGAGACAGGCTTCTTAATATGTTTTCAACGTTCATCCATTATGTAGCATGTAACAGTACTATACTGATAAATAATATCCTATTATGGACATGCCACATTTTGTTTATCCATCCTTTAGTTAACAGACATTTGGATTGTTTTCACTTTTGGGGCATTATGAATGGTGCTACTATGAATATTTGTGTACAAGTTTTTATGTGAACATAATGTTTTTATTTCTCTGGGATGTATACCTAGGGGAGGAATTGTTGAGGGATTCAGTAACTATGTTTAACTTTTTGAAGAACTGCCAAAATATTTTGCTAAGTGACCACATGGTTTTATATCCCCCCCAGCATTTTATGAGGGTTTAGGTTTCTTCATATCCTCACCAGTGCTTGTTATTAGCAGCTATCTCACTGTGGTTTTGGTTTGCATTTCCTTGATGGCTAATGATGTTGAGCATCTTATCATGTGTTTATTGGCCATTTATATGTCTTCTTTGGAAAAACTGCTACTCAAATCCTTTGCCCATTTTAAAAATTGTATGATTTGTCCTTTTTTTATTGAGTTGTAAGAGTTCTTTATATCTTTCAGAATCCTTTATCAGGTACATGATTTGCAAAATTTTTCTCCCATTTTGTAGACTGTCTTTTCACTTTGTTGATGGCATCCTTTGAGGGACATAAGTTTTAAATTTTGACAGAATTCAGTTTATGTATTATTTGCATGTATTGCTTGTGTTATAATTTAAAAAAATCCTTAAGCCGCATAAATTTTTTCCAGTAAGAGCATCACAGTTTTAGCTTTTATACTTAAGTCTTTGTTCTGTTTTGAGTTAGTTTTTGTATATGGTGTGAGGTAGGGTTCTAATTTCTTTCTTTTGCATGTTTAGATATCCATTTGTCCCACAACCACTTGTTGAAAAGACTAATCTTTCCATTTTGAATTGTCTTGTCACTCTTGTTGAAAAGCAGTTGACCAAAAATGTGTTTATTTCTTGACTATCACTTCTGTTTCTTTGGATGCCACTATTACACAGTCTTGATTACTAGAACTATGTAGTAAATTTAAAATGCAACTTTATTCTTTTTCAAGATTGTTTTGGCTATTCTAGGTACCTTGAATTTACATATCAATTTTAGGATCAGCTTGTCAACTTCTGCAAAGAAGCCAGCTAGAATTTTGATGGGATTCCACTGAATCTGTTGATTACTTTGGGGGAATATTGTCACCTTAACAATATTAATTCTTCTAGTCTATGAACATGGACTATCTTTCCATTTATTTGGGTCCTTAATTTCTGTTAACAAGGTTTCATAGTTTTGGGAGTGTAGGTTTTGCATGTCTTTTGTTAAATTTATACTTAAGCCTTTTATTCTTTTTGAGGCTATTGAAAGATGAAACTTTCAGTTTTGGGTTGATTAACTTTGGTGTCTAGAAATGCAACTGATATTTGTGCATTGTTATGGTATCCTTTAACCTTGTTTGACTCACCGCTTCTCCGCCTTTTGGCTAAGATCAAGTGTAACCTTGTTTGACTCATTTATTCTATTGTGTTAATAGTTCTAATTGTTCTAATAGTTTTTTAGTGGACTCCTTAGGACATTCTATCCATAACATCTGTATTGTACACATAACATCTATACATTCTATACATAACATCTGTGACATTGTCTGTGACCCAGCTTTTAAAAATCACAACTTTTTCTAGTATAACTAGCCTGGGAAATTTTTTATCTTAGAAGAAATTAGTTGACTTTTTGAAGTTCTATTTAGGAAAGAAACAGTTGCCACTTTCTAATTGTCTTTTTATAATCTTTTAAAAAGTACAGTAGACTTTTAGGCCGGAAGCATTTGTGGGGAAAGCAAAGGCCCACAAGTAAACTCAAAGGATCTTTGCACTTATTTGGTGAGGTCTTGCTTTAAATAATATTGCTGTTATTTGGTGATATTATGGGAACTGTATGCTTTCCAAACATAGTTTGTTTGGCACAGACTGAAATAACAATGATTATACTTTAAGAGATAAGCATTCTAATTTGTTTTTACTTTCAGGAGTAGTGCCTGAGCTAAGAAAAGTATGACTTTAAATACCCAAAACATATAATCTGCTGCTTCATTGCTATTCCACTGCTAATTCAGTTTTGCTTCTTTGCCTGTCTGACCTCAACCTGGGGTAAGATCTTAAGGCCTTGTGTTTTAGACTTGGAGATACCTTCTATTCTTCCTAAGTTAGTGATGAATCTGCCATGTGATGGTTATTCAGAAGTCATCATCTGGTGAGTTATGAGTCCTAGTTTCATATACAGTTCACTGAGTCTAATAAATAAGCAAAATGCCTAGGATATTTGGGGTTTCCTCTTTCCCATCCAGGAATACAATCTAGGTTTGGAAAGACCAGGAAATGGTAAAGGTATAGTGATAGGATGGTCTTCGGTTATTTAGTTTCTGATTTTCCAGCTATAAAATAGGAGGAGTACTCTTACTGTTCATTGCTTTACAAGCAGGGAGAAATCTTAAAACAATCAAATGTTAAATGAGAAAGCTATTTGTGCTTCCGAACAGGAGAAAAGAATATTAACCTGAGGTGTCTTCCAGAGTGAAAGGGGAAAGTTCCAGAATCCCATTGTGACTGTTGGACTCATAGAGGTTTCTGTTCATGAAGTTACAGGAAAATGTAGAGCCCACGCATTTCAGAAAGCAGATGCCCAGACTTTTTGGAGCAGGATGAAGCGCTCTTGGACTTAGGAACCTATCCAGTGGTTTTGGAGAAAATGTGTGAATTTTCCAGAGTGGTAAAATTTAATATTTTAATTCTTTAAAAGAGTTGATTAGTGATGAAAATGAGTAGAAATATTGGTCATTTTCCTCTTTAGCAAGAATCTCCATTTTCCCCTCGCACAGTCATCTGGTTCGTCCAGTTAGAACAGCTTGGCAGTCTCATGATGTCGGAGTATAAACTTCTGGTAGGTAAGTGAGGACAGTTGTGTAGAAGTTGTACCAAATGGTAAAAAAACAAACAAAACAAGAAACCCCTGGGTCTGCTGCTCTGCAGTGTCCCAGGAACAGCTCTTCTTCCCGCAGCAACCTTTCCTTCGCCATAAATGTGGCACCCCATTTATGCTGGCGAGTCAGGCTAGTGTCTGCCTCTGCAGGATCCGTCATGTCTCAGTGCCCCCAGGTGGCTTTGGTCCAGAGTGCTCTGATTGGAGCCTTAATTCACATCAGAGGACATGACCCCCTCTTCATGCTATTGCCCTCCCCTGAAAAACTCCCTCACAGATTCATCTCAGTAAATCCTTGGCAGCCTTCAAGACCCAGATCACATTCTCTTTTCCAAGAAGCTTCTTTCTCTTGTGTAAGTGCCCTCCCTCCGTAAGCTTCTCTTTCCTTACCACAAGTAGCGGGTTAGCACTTAATGCAGAATACTGTTGGGATCTGCTGGTTAGTTCTGTCTCGTGGATCAAACTTGGATACGGCACCGTGTCTTCTGCCACCATTCCACTTCCCACAGCTGGTGCAGGGCTCATGGGCTGCTGCTCCTTCCAGGTTGGTAGCTTGCTACCTGAGGACTGACATTCTTACCATAGCCAGTGTGTCAGGACATCTGAGAACTGGTAATGGAGCACATAACGAATCAACCATTCTATACGTTACTCAGTGCTCACCATGCTATTTATTTTTTATTTAAAAATTTTTTAAGTTTATATATTTTTTGAGAGAGACACAACGTGAGCCAGCAAGGGGGAGAGAGAGGGAGACACAGACTCTGAAGTAGGCTCCAGACTCTGAGCTATCAGTGCAGAGCCTGATGAGGAGCTTGAACCTACAAACCGTTGAGCTATGACCTGAGCCAAAGTTGGACACTTACCTGACTGAGCCACCAGGTGCCCGTACCATGATAAATGTAGTCACCATCTGTCACTACACAGCATTGTTACAATCTTATTGATTATATTCCCTATGCCTTACTTTTCATCTCTATGACTTATTTATTTCATAACTGGAAATTTGTACTTCTTAATCCACTTTATCTATTTCACTCATCTTCTCATGCATCTTCCCTCTGACAACCACCAGTTTGTTCTTTGTGTTTGAGTCCATTTTTTAATCTTTTTGCTGTTGCTCATTTGTTTTGTTTCTTAAACTCCACATGAGTGAAATCATATGGTATTTGTCTTTCTCTGTCTGACTTATATCACTTACTTTATACTCTCTAAGTCCATCCATGTTATTGCAGATGGCAAGATTTCATTCATTTTTACTGAGAACAAACTGAGGGCTGATAGGGGTGGGCAAGAGGGGAGGGGGTGATGGGCATGGAGGAGGGCACTTGTTGGGGTGAGTTCTGGGTGTTATATGGAAACCAACTTGATGACAAACTATAAAAGAAAAAAAAGATCTCATTCATTTTTATGGCTGAATAATATTGCATTATTTATACACATACATACATACATACTGTATCTTCTTCATTCATCTATGGATGGGCACTTGGGCTGCTTCCATATCTTGGCTATTGTAAGTAATGCCGCAGTAAACATAGAGGTACATATATCTTTTCAAATTAATGTTTTTGTGTTCTTTGGATAAATACCCAGTAATGGAATCACTGAATCATAAACTGTTGCCATTTTTACCTTTTTGAGGAACCTCTATACTATTTTCCACAGTGGCCGCACCAGTATGCATTCCTACCAACAGTGCATGGGTGCTTCTTTTTCTCCACATCCTTGCCGGCACTTGTTATTTCTTGTCTTTTTGATTTTAGTCATTCTGACAGGTATTTAAATAGCTCGTGTGGTTTTGATTTGCATTTACCTTTTCCTAATGATTAGTGATATTGTGCATCTTTTCATGTGTCTGTTGACTGTTGGCCATCTGTATGTCTTCTTTGGAAAAATGTCTATTTGGGTCCTCTGCCCATTTCTTTTTTTAAATATTTTTAGTGTGAGAGTGCAAGGGCCAAGCAGAGGCAGATAGGGAGAGAGGAAGAAAGGAATAATCATAAGCAGGCTGCCGGCCCAGCACAGAGGCTGATGAGGGGATCGATGGATCTCATGACCATGAGCCAGAATCAAGAGTTGGATGCTCAGCCGACTGAACCACCCAGGCTCCCCTCCTGTGACCGTTTCTTAATCAGATTGTTTTTTTTGGTGTCAAGTTGTAAAACTTCTTTAAATATTTTAGGTATTAACTCCTTATCAGATATATCATTTGCAAATATCTTCTCTGATTCAGTAGGTTGCCTTGTTTTGTTAATGGTTTCCTTCACTGCACAAAAGCTTGGTATTTTGATGTAGTCCCACTAATTTATTTTTTCTTTTGTTTCTCTTGCCTGAGGGTACATATCTAGAAAAATGTTGCTATAGCTACGTCAAAGATATTACTGCCTATGTTTTCTTCTAGGAGTTTTATGGTTTTATAAATGTGAGGCACATTTAGGTCTTTAATCCATTTTTATCTTATTTTTGTCTATAGTGTAAGAAGGGAATCCAGTTTTATTCTTTTGCATGTATCTGTCCAGTTTTCCCAACACCGTTTGTTGAAGAGACTCTCTTTTCCCCATTGTATATTCTTGTTGTCTCCTTTGTTGTAAATTAATTGACCCTGTAAGTGTGGGTTTATTTCTGGATTTTCTGTTCTGTTCCATTGATTTATGTGTCTGGTTTTTGTGCCAATACCGTACTATTTTGATTACTACAACTTTGTAATATATCTTAAAACCTGGAACTGTGATACCTCTAGGTTTGTTCTTCTTTGTCAAGATTGGTTTGGCTATTCGGGGACTTTTGTGGTTCTATTCAAATTTTAGTATTATTTATTCTAGTTCTGTGAAACATGCGTTGCTACTTTAATAGGAACTGCATTAAGTCTGTAAATTGCTTTGGGTAATATAGACATTTTAACAATGTCCTTCCAAACTGCACTGGAACAAAATAGAAAATTTGGGCAGACCAATTACTAGTAATGAAATGGAATCAATAATCAAAAAACTCCCAGGAAACAAAGGTCCAGGACCAGATGACTTTATAGGTGAATAATACCAAACATTTAAAGGAGAGTTAATACCTATTCTTCTCAAACCATTCCAGAAATAAAAGAGGAAGTAAAGTTTCTAAATTCATTCTATGAGGCTAGCATTATGTTGATACCAAAACCAGGCAAGACACTACAAAACAAGTAAACTACAGGCCAGCATCTCTGATGAACCTAGATGCAAAAGTCCTCAGCAAAATATTAACATACATACATTATATGTAGAAAACCCTAAAAAACTCCACCAAAAAAACTTAGAACTGATAAATTAATTCAGTAAATCACAGGATACAAAATTAATATACAGAAATCTGATGCATTTCTGTGCATTAGTAAAGAAGTAGCAGAAAGAGAAATTAGGAAAATAATCGTATTTACAGTTACACCAAAAAGAATAAAGTACCTAGGAATAAACTAAACCAAGGAGGTGAAAGACTTGTACTCTGAAAACTAGAAAACAGTGATGAATGAAATTTAAGATTATACAATCGGAAAGGTACTCCATGCTCATGGATTGGGAAAACTGGTATCATTAAATCTTCAAGAACTTTTTAATAACTTGATAAAGGACTATGTTTAAGACTTGTTTAGTGCTATATGTGTTTCTGTATGTATAGATGTTTCCTGCCACTAAAGATTGAATTATATCCATTCTCTAGAAAATGATATTTGTTGAAAACATGTAAGATGATGATGTTAGATTTAGCTTATTACTTGGGTTTGGTTTCCTACTGCCTTTAAAGCTTGTGTGTGTGTGTGTGTGTGTGTGTGTGTCTTGATTTTTTTCTCTATATTTGTAGGATTATTAATTTTGATTTCTTGACTGCTTGAAGATTTCAACTTTTATTTTTGCTATGGTTTATAACCTGTGTGGTTTTAAAGTTGAGTTACTTTTTACAAGAAGAAAGGAACAATATCCTTTTAATAACAGATTATATAAGGATAAACCTCATTTGTTTTAATCTTTCTTTTCTCTTTGCAGAGGATGTTAAGCAAGTTTTTGGGCAGACCACAATTCATCAACATATTCCGTTTAACTGGGATTCAGAATTTGTGCAGCTACATTTTGGAAAAGAAAGAAAAAGACACCTGACATATGCGGAATTCACTCAGTTTTTACTGGTGAGTCTAGCTCTTAAAGAGTAAATAAGTAAAACTGGGATCCTGCTTTACCTCAGAACTCCTGGCCAGACCATCCTGTTTGGAAGTATTTGTTTATTCGTATGTAGAAATGATAGGATTAGATGGGTTCTTACAGACTGGGTAGAACCCTTTCACATTGTAATAGAATATTCATTGAGGCTCCAGGAAATAACTGATTTGCTGAAAAGCTACATAAGTCAGGAGGAGCAGAATGCAAACTTGAATTCTTGACTTTTGATCGGTTCCACTACTATTTACCAGTGTTTTCTTTTCCCTTGAGAAATGGACATGTCATCATCCACATCTAATTGTAGAATTACTTCACTTGAGGCCTTTAATAGACAAAGCTTGGGGTCTGCAACCGGACTCCATACTGAAATTGCCTGGGGAGCTTTAAAAACTATTGTTATTTGGGTCCCCCACCTCTAGAGACTAGATTTGATTGGGGGAGGTGGGCAGGGAGAACCTAGGCACCAGGGCATTGAAAGCTTCGCAGGTGCTTTTCAATGTTCGAGGTGCCAAGTTTGAGAATCGCTGTTCACTGCTGTCCTTATCTAAGGTTAAACTCTGGGAGTTTTTACATTTCTGGGGTGTACCTTCCTTGGCCTAGTTCCCCACAGCTTGCTCTTATCACACCCACCCCCATTATGGTCACATCATTGGGCCACTGATGATGCCAATGGAAGAGTAGTAAGAAAATATGATTATAGTTTAGTTCTCTACCTGAAGCAAACTTCATTAATTGTTTTAATTACAGTATTAACATTTAGTGACTAGAGTTCAATATCTGTATGGTCTGAAGTCTCTATGAGAAATCACGCTTTCTTTTGGACTTCATGTATTTGTTTTGTTCCTCTGACAGTTAAATTTATTTATATTTTATTAAATATAATTTTAAGAGATACATGTAAGGCCATTACTTTTATATGTTTAATTCTGGGTCTTGAAGGAAGATCTGCCGGGGGAAATTGCCTTCTTTTGTTTACTAGAAATGTCCTCAAGGGGTATCCCGTGCCCCTGTTTCTTTTACGTGTCCGAGACTTTGCCAGAGCCTTCTGAGAAGTGGTTGGAAAGTGCAGGGGGGTGGATGTGGAGGGCACACGAACACACCCTGTACACTGCTGTGTAGGCAGTTAGCGTTTGGTGGTCCCCACTCCCAGGCACCAGCATATATAGTAGGTGGGCCTTAATAGGTACTTCTCTTTTTGACTTTTAGTGCTATTGTTATGATATATAACATTTGTCATTCTATTTTGTTTGCTTCTGTTTTCCTGGTCTTAAAACAAGATGTTTTAAACATACCTTTGTATTTTTATTTTAAATGTTAATGTCCATGATTCCCCATTTTCAGTTCTATGTAAACACAAACCTGCTTAAATAACTCAGGAGGAGAATGGAATGTGAGTTGTTGGATTTTTGCTGTTGTTTACACAAGACATTGGCGCACAGTAGGAGGTGGTATTCATTTTGATGAGGAATAATTACAATAATGCTATTGAGACAGATGCCTCAAATTGACTTTATGGAACACAGCCTAATTAACTTTTAGCCTTAATGGGATGTTAGCAATAGTAAGGATGATCATGTTTCCCTTTTAAGCAGGTATCAATTATGCTGAATTGAGTCGGCTGTAGGGTACTCCAGCGGCCGCTAGGCCTTCTTCAAGATATGGAGAAGCCAGAGTCAAAGATTAGATGACTCAAGGATTACTGATTGTTTCTAGCTGCAACTTGTATGGCATTCACTTACATTTGACTTCTTTTTGTAATGGTAAATGGAAAAACATCCCACAGTCCTGCATGGGATGATTTTGACTTTGTAGCCAGAATACAAGTGCTTGCTGAACATACACTAGATTAAAATGGTAATGGTGGATAATTATCTGTTAGAGCCTTGCCTTTGTGTTCCACTCCAGGTCCAGATTTAAAGGAATTAATGGATGTATCATGATAGACTTTATTTGAATGTCAGTGAAATGCCAGTTTTGATATCTACCATAGGGTCACCCCTTCCCCCCACCCAACCCACCCACTCAGATGTTTTGTTTGCTTCCTTTGAACTCTTTTCTGAATGCAGCTACAGCTCCAAACCTCTACTTCAGATGCTTTGTTTGCTTCCTTTGGGCTCTTTTTTCTAGGCAGGAACTTCTTAAAGACATGAGAGAGCTTAATCTCCTATATATTTTGGGCTCTTGCTTCGTCAAGCATGCACCCGCCTTTCTGCTCTAGGGCAGGGCTCAGAAATGGGCACCAGCTCCCTGGCTGGCGCCACGGCTATGAAAGCAGATGCTTGGCCGCTGGAGACTCCAAAGAACTGCCACCTTGCATGCTGCTACTTGTCACCTGATGAGGAAGAGGAGCAGCCATAGGGACAGCTGAGAAGTGTTTGCCTTTTCAGGGAGCCTTAGTGGTAGGTAGAGGAAACACGGTTCAGCCCCACAGAAGGTCTTAGTGGGAATTCGGGTTGGCTCCAGCCAGCTCAAGTCTCACGTTCCTGAGTTACCTCTGCTTTGTGTATGTACACCCGTTCGTGACTGGTGAGCAGTCACTCTTGTATCTAAGCAAGTGTGAGTGTGTAGCCACCATGCGGCTGTGAGGACTTCCCGTGTTCACGTGTTCGTCTGTGTACTGTGTGACAGGCAGCCCGCTCCCCGAGGTGGTGCTGCTCATGGGCACTGCCTGAATGCTGTGCTGCCAAGTTGTGTTCTGTGCTTTGGTTTTATGAATGTAAAGTGGTGAATCAGTTTGGTACTCTTGGAGCTAAACTTGCCCTGTTTATATTCTATATGTAAGTGATAGTGTTGCAGCCAGAAGCAGGGATACAGAGCCTCTTTCCTAGAGTCTCGTTCCTGGCTAAGAGGGATTTTAGAAACGAGGGGGACCTTTTAGCCCATTATTGACATTACTGTATGTATTGCTGCTGTTTATCTCTAGGTCTGTCATCTACCCTTACCTGCATGAGTGATGGTGCGTATGTGTAAATGTGAATACAGTTTTACATGTGGGTATGTATGTGTATATTTAAATATTCTGAATATTTCCACATGCCTCTTTTCTTAGTTTTAATTTTATGGTTAGTAGTTGAAAACTAGATTCTAATATACGGAATTTTTTAGAAGACAGTTTGGAGAAATACTCTTCTGTGCCGATGGGAGTCCTGTTCATAAGTGGTACTAACTTTAACTCTGTCCTATGCAAGTGTTTCTTGTGCTGTGATTATTTTGATTATTACTTGCTTGGTTGGGACAAACCACCCAATTGAGCAAATGTTTGCTGAACATGCAAGCTTTGTTAAGAGGCCTTGTGCAAAGATAGGGCCACGAAAGAGTTGCAGAGAGAACAACCTCTTAGATACTAATAGGGTCCAAGTCTAGGGGTTGCTCTGTGCTTGTCTGTCTGAGGGCTCGGAAGGAACAGCCGTAGGCAGGTGTGTGCGGCCTACAAGGCTGCTGTCTTGTAGCAAAAACCCTCGGGAGAGCTTTTCAGCGGGAAAGCCGAAACCAACATTCAGAGTGTGGTTAGGGTAGCTGTCCAAAGTACAAACTCAAGGGCCAGATATACATAGTTAAGGGGCCCATTTTCCAGATGAGAAACTGAGGTCTTTCACTTTCGAGTCTCTTTGCAGTATATCATTTGTGATTTTGATTTGCATTTTCCTAATGACTAATAAGGTTGAGCATCTTTTTATGTACTTATTGGCCATTTGTTACGATCTTTGGAGACATGTCTATTCAGATCCATTTCTGATTTTTTATTGGGTGGACGTCGGAGGCAAATGGGAGGACTGAGTAAGAGCCCTCTCAGACTTTTCTGCCAAATTCTTCTGTGGAATTGGTACTAAGATTCACTCTGGAAAATAGAAGTAATAGTAGTAACAATCTTTATAATTTACAAAGTGCTTTTAAATATTCTATTTCTGATAATAGCATCCCAATACTCTGAGAGGTAATTATCATTATCCCCTATTATATGCAAAAGAATAAACGGACTCTAGGTAAAAGTTTGCATTTAAAGGTAATTTTCTGGGGAAAATGCTCCTGGCTTTCATTGGGTTCCCAAAGGAGTACCCCAAAAGAGTACACAGAAACTAAACTCCTCTCATAAGATCAGAGACATGTGAAAGACTCAAAAGTACTATGCTGTTGCCATTTTATTACATTGTCTCCAGGGTCTGGGCTATGAAGAGTTAGTTTCTGTTGCTGGAAGGGACTGTGCTTCTGGTGCTTCTGAATGGGGGTGGACAGCCATGCCTTACGGGACACTGAGAATTCCTGATGCCTACCCCTTCACTGCCAGATATGGTAACAAAAAGGCCTTTCATAGGAGTGTGTGGTGCTGTCATTTCCAGTGACTTTTTGATGATATTTTATAGTCATAGGTATATATTTCACATAGAATGATAATAATTTTAAAATAATGTAAAGGAGATTCTAGTTACTCCAGACTCAGAGTAGAAAAGTCTAGGATTGGGGCGCCTGGGTGGCTCAGTCAGTTAAGCGTCCGGCTTTGGCTCAGGTCATGATCTCACAGTTCAGGGGTCGAGTCCCATGTCCGGCTCTGTGCTGACAGCTAGCTCAGAGCCTGGAGCCTGCTTCTGATTCTGTATCTCCCTCTCTCTGATCCTCCCCTGCTCATGCTGCCTCTCTCTGTCTCTCAAAAATAAATAAAAAATATTTTTAAAAATTAAAAAAGAAGTCTAGGATTGCTATCAAATGCAGTATATGTTTACTAGAAATCTATTATTTTTAACTACCTCTCTCATAGCATATTCTAGTAGAAAGTGCTTTTACTCATATTTGCCTTTATAGTCATCTTAAATGTTAAGCACTTATTATTGTTTCAATATGAAAGATGAGCACACAGAGCCTTGGAGTAGTTTTCTGGACTTGCTCAAGGTAGAATAGGTGAAATTGAAGTTGATTTTAATTTTCCTAAATCTCTAGCAGTGTTTTTCAAATTTTATGTAAAATTTTTCCAAAGTGGTTATTTTTAGGTTTATGTATTTATTTTGAGAGAGAGAGAGAGAGAGAGAGAGAGAGAGACAACATGCAAGTGAGCCAGGGAGGGGCAGGCAGAGATGGAGAGAGAGAATCCCAAGCAGGTCCTCGCTGGCAGCACAGAGCCCAACGCAGGGTCTCCATCTCACAACCATGAGAGTGTGACCCCAGCCGAAATCAGGAATCGGATACTTAACTGCCTGAGCCACCTAGGCGCCCCCGAGGTGATTGTTTTAAAAAATAAAGTCCTTGGTCTCTCTGCCCAGATTCAGTAGGTCTGGATAGGGCCTAACAAATGACCTTTCAAACAAACATCTTGAATTTTGCAAGAGCCATACGTGGAGAAACCAGTCTGGACTATAAAACCCTGACTAAAAGCTCCAAATTGGGTCTTCATATTTTCATCCCAGTGTCAATAGGAAGCTTCGACAGGCAAACATGATCAGATTTGTGTTCCAGAGAGATTGCCCTGGCTGTTGTGTGGAAAAATCCAACAGAGAAGAATCTCACTGAGGACAGGAGGACCCGTTGGCCACTTTCTAATCCAAGAGAGAAACAACAGTGGCCTGGGTTGGATGGAAATGGTGATGAGCCAAAGCCAATGGATTTAAGAGAAGTTGAGGGATAGGCCTGACCAGGCTTGGTGATTTAGCAAGATGGAGACAGTCTGGATAATATAAAACTCACAGTTCACGTCTTTTTTTTAGGTGAGTTTTAGGCTCAGGCAAGTAGGAGGATGGTGATGGTTTACTGAAATGGGGAGCACAGAGAAAGCCATCTTCATTGGAGGCTGCAGAGCAGTACTTTGCTTATCATCACTGTTCACATATGGGTGGCTGGATTGTCTCCGGGTCTTCTCTTAATTCCCTGGAGTTAAGATGATACAATAGGAGGCCCACCTATGGGCCCACAGACTTGGGCATTTCTAAGAAATTCTGTTCCCCATTTTGTGGAGCTAGGAAATTTCTTCTGTTTCCAAAGGCCTTCTTCCTCTTGCTCCAGGAGAAGGAACTCCTCAAGAAATCAGCGCTGCTCTGAATTAGTGAAGAGGCTAGATTTTGAAGTTCAGATTGCTTTAGTTATCCAAGGAAACAGGATTGTTGACTTGGGAGGGAATGGGGCTAAAAATCCTCTCTAATACCTTCTCCTCAAACAGAGCTTAAGAATGAAGTCACCTGATCCAGTGGAGAGCCCTGAGCACCAAGGTGTGGGTGCTTTACCCTAACTTTGTATTCAGGTCCCCCTTTTGTCGGAAGAGGACAATGGGACCCAAGCAGGTGAATCCTAGTTGGTAGAGCTGTGAGTAGCACCTGAGAATCAGTGCTGTGTCTCGTGCCCTTGACTGGACACACACATGGCTAAGGACTCTTGTCAGATCTCAAGTTTCATGGCCTTTCTTTTGGGTGCTAAAGCATATTTATGCTAAAAATGCAACTGAACCACTGTTCTTTTTGTTAAGTGAAATTGACCATTATTTTGGCCTGTGGGTCAGCATGGCATGCAGATCCAGCCTACCCTTTTCTGTTTAGAATGGACGTTTTGGTTATTCAGGTCCTGAGCCCTAGAGAGTAGAGCTCTGCGAGTCTACTGTTCCCAGGTGCAGGTCGTTGTCCCGTGTCCCTCCAGGGGTCAGAGATTCATGAGTCAGCTCTCGTCCAGGCCTTACAGCCACCATCGCTATGGTTTGCTGCTGTATTTGCTGTGGCAAGCTGGTAGAAGGCAGTACTTCATTTGAACACAAAAATAAATTGTTCCCCACTGCCACCAAACAAAAGGAGACATAAGTTTCAAACATGGCAACATCAAATTCTTAAGTTTTAGGATCGGTAGAATACTTCAAGTGTGAACAAAAAAAACAACCACTAGTAGTAGAACTCACTGAAGCCACAACTGTTTTAACAGGTTAGGGGACGATAACAAGGTCCTTGTTCAGGACTGAGAAGCCAAGCCATTTGTACCTCCTTTTTGTCCCTCATCTTGCCATCTGTGTTAGTTAAAGTCTCTAGACCATGGATCTTGAGTAGCCAGAGACCATGATTATATTTTCATTTTTAACATGTGAGTACTTTTTATGCTGATCTTTAAGTTGGACCAGATGGGATCTGCAATATAGCTTCGGTACCGTTTCCTAAATACAGCATCAACTTGATATTCCGCAATGAAATAATGAGTAAAAGTGGCTAATGTTGTTTTCCCTCAGCTCTTCCAGGAGATTAGATTCTGTTCTGCATTCGGTTGGAAGCTGTTGCTGGTTTGGTGATGGGTGACCAGAGATGTGGTAATATCCCACTCGCTCAGAGAATTAGATGCAGG
Organism: Suricata suricatta; assembly: GCF_006229205.1. NCBI lineage: Eukaryota > Metazoa > Chordata > Mammalia > Carnivora > Herpestidae > Suricata > Suricata suricatta. The sequence goes on along the minus strand of NC_043701.1, from coordinate 81,851,105 downwards.
ACACATTTCATTCACGTTGCACTTTCTACTCTCCGGGCAAAGGAAATCAGAATTCATTGTGCTGTTGTGCCTGTGGTGTTCATCAGCTTGCTGTTTTGTTGAGCGGCCTGGTGTGCGGGCTTTCACAGTAGCATCCTGGTAAAAATGAGCACTCCGCACAGCATCTCCGCTGCTGCTACCCACTGTGAAGTTTAACATTGAATCAGAAGAGCAAGGAGATCGAGATGAAAACGCTCTGTACTTGGTTTCTGTGGAGGTGTGCTGCGCACGCCCGCCGGGCCGTGGGCAACACCACCTCCGAAGACTCTTCATTAAGGCTACCATCCAGTGAACTGGGGGTCAGAGTTCACCCGGAACTCTGGCCGTCCGACTACATGGATGGACTACGGGGTGCACAGAAATGGGAACTGTTCACAGGGGGAACGTCTCCTCTCTCTCCGTATTCCTTTGCTAGGGCCCTTTTCAACTCTGTTTAATATGTGGATCTTGATTTTAACTAGACTTTCCCTTCCAAATTTGTGTAGGATTATGAAGATGAAGCGCATACTTATATGTTTGATAGGATACAAGTTCTGATACTCGATGTAATACAGAATTTATTTGACGTAGGACTAACTGTGATACCATATTTTTAAAGCAAACCTTTAATATATTTTGTTCCTTGTTTTCATAAAGAATTACCTGAATTTTCCCCAGAACTCTTCTGCCCCCACTTCTAAACAAGAATTCTTTTGAGTCCTATCCTTATTGATAACCCTCTGCTTTTATTAAAGTTTTAGATATGTTTTCTTACATTTCATGGCTTACAAAACACAAAACATGCCAACTAGCCAGGGGTCTTTTTTCTTGTTTTGGTGTTCTTTGCTTTATAATATAAGTCACCTGGATCTGCTTGCTTGTTTTGAAGGTCTGTTGGTCTATTTTTTTGGTTTTGTTTTGTTTTTGTTCTGATAAATTATCCTCAGGCTGAAGCACAAAACTTGCACGTCTGAATAGAGGAGGAGAGAATTTTTTGCATTCAAAATATACCCACTTGAAAATTGGAGATTATTAAGGAAATGACAGGCCTGGAACTATTAGAAGCATGAATGTTAGACCTGAAGTGGTGTAACCCCCTCTATATGTTTATTTCTGTACAGCTAGCAATTTTGAAGAGTTTGATTTTTTCTTTCCCTCCAGCAAGCTGAATGGGTGTGTTGAGTAGTTGGAAACTGCAGCAGTAAAAGCCTATTCCATTAATCATCATGCACCAGAATAGCGGGAACAGAAAACCATTCACTGGCAAATAAGAAAGAGAAATTGGGCCTCCTTTCATGTGCTTGAGCAGAACTGCCTTCAAGAGAGCTGTGCTGCTCCTTGATCCGCGACCTTCTGGCCTCAGGTGCAGGGCGGCCCTTTCTCCTTAGTCCCTGCTATCCCCCTCAGCAGTACTTCGCGGGCACCCCGTGCCTGGCACCGACGGCCCTGTGCCATCTTCCCAGCTCTCTGGCTTTCCCGCAAGGTCACAGGCCCTCCATTTTGTTGTCTGTACTCCCCTCCTTAGGTATCAGTTCCATTTTTTGTCATCTGTCTGCTCTGTGTCATATTCGTATCCTACGTACTGTGGGATGACCTCATCTGTTTTTTGCGCCTATTATTTCTTTGTTCTGGTTTTCCGGAGACTTCCCCGTAAAAGGAGCAGTCAGTCCATGTAGGTTAATAGGTTAAGATTGTGGCTCCACAGCCAGGTCGTGCAGGTGCCTATCCAGGTTCAGCCTCAGCATCATTTGACTCTCATTTGCACCTCACGTCGTTTTCCCATCTACAAAATGGAGGTGATGGTAGGGTCCACCTTCAAGGCCATTGGGAGTATTCAAAGAGATGCAACAGGAAAAGACAGTGCCTGGAGCATAACACACACTTAATACTTAACAAATGTTAGCCTTTGGTTTTCTTTCCCCTGAAATCCTGCTATCTACATTTCCCAAATTTATATTTCTGTCTGTATCTCTCTCTTTTGTTTATAGGTCAACTTGGTTTTTTTTTTTTTAATGTTTATTTTTGAGGGAGAGAGAGTGAGCGAGCGAGCAAGCAGGCGAGGGGCAGAGAGAGAGAGAGAGGGAGACAGAGAATCTGTAGCAGGCTCCAGGCTCTGAGCCCAGCACAGGGCTCGAACTCATGAACTGGGAGATCATGACCTGAGCTGAAATCAGAGGCTTAACCTACTGAGCCACCCAGGAGCCCCTATAGCTCAACTTCTCTTTAAAACTTAAACTCATCTGTTCAAGTCTCTCATCTTGGTCATCCACCTCCTCTCTTTCTCCTTGGATGTTTTTCTTTATGGTAGATTCTTCATCTCCTTTTTCATCCAGGGTAAGAATTCTTTGAGATCTGTCTTGCTCCATTTTTATATACAAATCCTCACCAAAACAGATTTTCTTAAAACCTCTTTCAGTTATCTGTTACAATGTTCTTTATGATATTACCCAAGGCAGCATATAAGCTAGTGGTTAAAATTCTCATTTTTGGAATCAGGCAGTGTCTCGGTACAGACCCTGGCTCTGCCACTTCCTAGCTGTGGGACTTTGGACTCATCAGTTAACCTCTCAGAGCGTCAGGGGCCTCTCTGTGAAATGAAGATAGTATCACTTCAGCGAATTATTGTGAGACTTAAATGAAATACCATTTTTTCAGTTCTTCGCATAGGCCCTGGCCTGCAGGAAGTGCTTAGGCACTCAGCTATTAACACTGTTCTCCACTCCATCTGGTCTTCTTCTCTCTGTTTTTGTGGACGGTTCAGAATGACTCAGCAGAACCACTGCTCCTTAGTAGGCGACTTTTTGAAAGACTCAAAGAACTTACACTGAAATGGTCTTTAGAGGATTTTAAACCATTCACCTTGACAAAAAGCAAAGCTACCACTTAGTAAGTGGCTGTCATGCGTGACATGTGGTTTTTACAACCCTCGACTAGACGTTGCTGCGGCTCCAAGATACATACTCCCCTCGTCCTCCTAGGAGTGTCATGCTTGATTTCTGAGCTCTTTTCATTCCTGCTCCAAACTTCAGATTTTTGTCATCATAACATATTGCTTCCATAACTCCTTCTCTGAAAATAAGTAAAATAAATTCCTTGACATGTGTTCCCCAGCCTGTTGTTGGACAGATACTGCAGAGCCTGGAAACATGCTACTTTACAATGTAGCCCATTTCATTGTTGAACAGCTGTACAGATTAAATACTTCTGTGTCTTGTGCTAAAACCTGACCCCCGTATATTTTTTCTCCATTTTTTAAAAGAAATATAGAGAGCCAATCTAACTTCTTTCTTTTACCTGCTGGTCCTTTAACCGTTAAATATTTGAAAACGTTGGTTCTCCCATTGTCCTCTCCTCCTCTGCTCCCTTTGGAAATGACCACAGATTTACAAGTGTCCTGCACTGTGCATACCGAATACTCTCTGTCTCACTTTTATCCCCCTGGGTTCAGATCTGGGAACCATCAGGGTCTTGGATCTACATGTATGTGTTAGGTTTTCTTTAAATAGCTTTAGAGGTGTCAGTGAAGAGCTTTGGTTTTAAGTCATTCTGCCATCAATAGTGAGCCTGAACATTTATTTCAAAACTCATTCATTCTCAAATTATTTATAGAGTTTCTCTGTGTTGGCTCCTACAGGCCTCCTTATTTGTCTTTCTCTTCCACAGTCTCTTGCGGTTGTAAGTGAGCCAGGCCAGGAGAAGAAGGCCTGTAGATTCAGTTCCCCTTCTCCACAGTCTCTGCTGTTGTTGGGAGCACAGTCCTAGAACTCTGAGCACACAGAAGACTTTTTCCTTAACGAAAAAGTCTCCTAAATGTTATTGTTTTCTCATGAAAATTGGCAATAAAAAATCTAGAGCCTCAAGAATAATTTGAAAGCAAACTGAATTTTTGTCTCTTCACCGTTATTAAGATTCCTAACCGTCAGATGTATTTTGTAGTCACATTCCTGACAGCAGCGTTGTGCAGGTTCCCCAGGCGGTGTGCTGAGGTGTTGGGAGCCTGGTCAGTGAGCAGGACTGCATTCCAGCTTCACCGCTTCCGATGAGGCTTCCGCTTCCTCAGCTGCTACGATGAAGTTCATAAATAGTGCCCCTCGCCCCGGGTTGCTCTAAAATGCTTTGAAACAGCATCTGGTGCATAATATATGTTCACTAAATGCTGTTAACTTGGTGGTTATATTGGTTATATTCATTCCTTCACCCAGAAGAAGAAACAGTCACAGCATAAACACATGTCCACAATGTGACCTGCGTCTTCTGTAAGCTGCTTTTAGTCTGAGGAAACACATAGCTAATTGTTTTCCTGTATCCTACTATTTAGAGAACTATGTACAGTTAGCTTCTTGTTTTTCCTGGAATTTTGATGTCCTCAGTCTTTCAAAGCTGTTGGAAATGTATTCTAAAGTTGTTCATCATTACGGTTCAAAGTGCGTTCATGTTCTGTGATCGAGAGATCCCTGCTAGTAAATGTTTACTCCCAGGCACAGAAATGGGTAGTGACACCATCCTTATTACAGATGCACCCCCTGTTCTACCATGTGAGCATCCACCCCCACCTTGATGTCTGTTTCCCAATGTGAAATTCCGAATAGGGTGGTCTTAGTGTTCTGAGGAAATGAAGTGGCCAGGAATGCCGAGAAAATGGGGTGGTCAGGGAAAGGGATGCCATTTTTGGTGTTGTGGTCTGAGGATCCCTAAGACTAGTTGAGTTATAAACTAGGGGAAAGGATAAATAACTGAACATACATACCTTCTACTGTTGTTGAAAGTAATCTTGCCTTACAATAGCTTTAGCAGTGGGTCTGGCAATTCAAAGGAGGCTGTGTTCATTTACTTTCAATTGAGTACATACTGTGGTCATTTTTCACTACAGGGTGTTTAACAGTTGGTTTCTTCCTTCCTCTTAAATTGGAGGCACTTGTACAGAGAACCCCTTTTTGTTCAGTAGAGTATGATTTGTTCATTCAATTGGTTTTATAGACTGTCTATCATTGAAGATTATGGCTATGGTTTATTGAGTGCCTAGTATGTCTAAAGCATTCTGCCTCCACCAGTCGAGGAATGAGCAGGACATAGTCTCTTTTCCCTGGCAAGGTGAGGGAAAGACAGGAATCAAACAACTGATTCAAGTAAAATGGAACAAGACAAGTCTTACAATTGAGGTTCAAGCAGGGAGCCACATGATCAGATCAGTTATTTCCAGTTAAGAGACCTACTTATATTTACTTAAGTGGTGACATTTGAATTGAACCTGGAGGAAGTGGTAGGACTTCAGGCACTAGAGAAAGAGAATGTGGTCTGGACCAGGAGGAGTGAGGAATATGGACAGAGGTCAGGCGTGTGGAAGGTCTGGAAGGGCTGAGCGTGGGGAGGCGGAGACCACGCTGAAAGTAGCTCCTTACAGGGTCTGAGGTTTGGTGATGCATAATTGCATGGTCTTTACAAGCTGCCCATGTGGATGTATACTCTGAGCAGTTAGGGATTCTGGTCCAGCCAGAAAGGGGTGGGAGATAACAGATCTGAGGGTCAAGCCTTCTGAGAAATCCTTAAGGCTTAGGGGAGTAGAGTGAGGAGACTTGAGGACAGAGGGCCGACGGATGCCTTCCATTTGAGTGGAAGTGGTACCAGGGAGGTAAGGGCCCCATAAGAGACTTTGGGTAGAGACAGGCTTGGATCAGAACTGGCAGATGCTATAACTGAGAAGAGACTTTTGAATAGGATAAGAACTCTGATTCTTACTATTGTATTGTCTTTAAAAAATTTTTTATTGTAGACATTTTCAAACTATACATAAGTGGAAAAGTATATTGTGACCCCCATGCCCCTGTTGTGCAGCTTCCAATTATTACCAGTATTTTACTAGCCTTCCTCCGTCTCCCATCTTTCACAGGGGAAAGAAGGGAGAAAGCGCACTTTTAAGCACAGTCAGGCGATGTCACTTCTGCTGTGCTTAGTTTGCTCCACGTCATAAGAGTTTTTATACTACCCTAAGTCATTATCTAGCCAAAGTTTAAAAGAATAATACTTCTCTATCAGCTAATTAAACTTCTTTTGTTTAAAAAATTTGAAGTCCTTGAAAGCCATATCAGCATTGCCTTTTAATTACATAAAGATTGGGTCTCACTTTTTTTTTGTCCTTTTCTTTTTTTTGAGAGAAAGAGAGGTGGAGAGAGGCAGAGAAAGGGAGAAAAAAAAAATCCCAAGCAAGCTCTTCACTGTCATCACGGAGCACGGCACAGGGCTTGAACCCATGAAACGTGAGATCATGACCTGAGCCATAATCCGGAGTCTGACACTCAACCAACTGAGCCACCCAGGCACCTGGAGATTAGATCTCACTCTAAGGGCTCATTTGGGAAACGGGCGGTGTTGTGAGGAAGATAATAAAATACTGTCTGTGGAAGGGATACTTCTCCTACAGGCCCATGATGGGTTTTGATGGGAGTTCTGTTTATTTTGTGTACATTCTTTCTTCCTGTGAATAGTGCTGGACGTTTAAATCAAGTTTCCTGTCTTTAGATCCTATGATTTACAATAGTGGTACTGGTACAGGTTTGCCACCTCTGACCCACATACCATCCATCTCCTAATTCTGGAGCCAGGGGTCCTTATTCAGGACCAGTGGGCCTCTCCGGAGCCTTTTTTTTTTTTTTTTAAGTAAGCTTCATGCCCGGTGTGGGGACCAAGACCTGAGCTGAGATCAAGAGTCAGATGTGTAACTGAGCCCCCCATGCACCCCCACCAGAGGCATGTTTGGCTGTTACGCTCTTGGGCATGAGGGTGCTACCATCATCTAGAGGAAGGAGAGGGGAGAGGGATGCTTCCTGTAACAAAGGCTTAACCCGCCCAAAGTACCAGTAGTGTCGAGGCTCAGAAACTATATGTTAGCAGAAGAGTATATTCCAGAGGAGAACTGCCCTTTTCAGTTTTGTGTTACATCACATGTTTGTGTACCATGTTACTAATAAGAATTTTTCTGTCTTTTTCGGAGGGAGGTTAATGTCCTCTAGCTGCTTTTCATTGGATCACCTGCATCACCTATGTTGGGTTTGGCCATATCTTTGGGCCTACCCACCAAACTTCATTCCAGTTTTTATTTTCGTTGTGTCCTTAGATTCTAGCAGAGCATGGAAGTGATTTGGTTTCTCTGGATAGGGGGTTTAAGGTAGAATGGATTTTCTCAAGACATGTTCATTGGTCTATGCGAAGTTCTCTCTTTGGAAGAAGATGATAGCTTGAAGGTGTTATTTAACAAGTAGGTGAGTCTTGTTAAATCAAGATATATGATCTGTATTTCTTCACCCTAATTTGAAATTGAGCTATTTTTTTGTAGTAATTGAGAAACATAAGTTATTCCACTTTCATTTTTTGTAGGAAATACAATTGGAGCATGCAAAGCAGGCCTTTGTGCAAAGGGACAACGCCAGGACTGGAAAAGTTACAGCCATTGACTTCCGAGACATCATGGTCACCATCCGCCCCCATGTCTTGACGCCTTTTGTAGAAGAATGTCTAGTAGCTGTAAGTTGTAGCCTTTGCTAATGAAGCAGTTTATTTTACCTGGCAAAAGCTCAGTAAACAAGGATTGTAAAAACAATTCTTAAAAATTACGTACAGTTTTTTCAATTTAAAACACTAACATTTTCTTAATGTGATCCCATATACTACCAGACTTAGAGACAGAGTATGTTTTGGCTGGCTAATTTTAGTGGGTAGGTTGATTTGGTACCTGGATAATATGGAATCTCTCATAAAGAACATATTAAGTGGCTTAAAAAAAAAAAAGCAAAAACAACTTTATGATTTCATGTTAGGTTTGCTTTGTATCTTGAGGTATGCCAAATGCTAATCTTCACTTTTATCTATTCACCAAGGCAAAACATTAAAAAAATCTATATAGTGCCTGCGGATGTATTCCTTTGGTTGATAGAACAGAAACTCTGAACTTAAGGTTGAGGCAGCAGGGGCACGTAGGATGGGCGGGCCCGTCCTGTGTGGTAGCTTCCATGCCCGGGGGTGCCCGCCTCTCTCCTTACCTCACCGGCCTTGAAGGTGTCCTGTGACACTGTCTGCTGGAGGTTCCCAAGCCTTGGTCACAAAACATAAGAATCACCAGGGATGCTTAGTAAAAGCACAGATAACTAAGTTTTCTTCCCGGCCTCAGATTTATCATCTACAGGTGGTGAGGTCCTAGAATCTAATCTCGAAAGCTTCCCAGATCATTCCAACCTCACAGTTTTGGAAATGCTTACACTGTGCTTTGGTAGTCCCAGGGAGAAGACTTTTGGGGTGTTTTCGCCATGCTCTGGGTTTCCCACAATGCTTAGCATAGGCAGGAACTCAGGGTAGCTTTTCGCTTTTTTTCCCCCTGGTGCTTCTTTTTGGAGGCATGGAATTCTGACAAAGCCTTTCCCACTCTGGCACCGTGTTAATCTAACTCCCTTTCTTGCCTTCCCCTGCCCTTCGCTACTCCATTGTAAACTCTTAGGTCAGCTATTTTAAATGATTACTAAGTGAAGATTTATGTGGTTGTTACCTTACTAAGAAGTGATTTCCTAATAAAAATATTTTGCCTTGTTAGGGAAGGATAGACTGTGAAACCCCAAACTGAAGTTCCATTCATAATGGACATGCTGTCTGTTTCCCTTGCCCTCTCCTTGTGAAAAAAATATGGTTTCTTACAAATTCTGATTATCAGAATTCTGACCAGTTTTAACTCCCATCAAAGCATATGACTTCTCATAATTTTACTATAATATGCTTGTTTGCTAGAAATTCCACCAGTATAAAGTCTGGACTTAAATGATTATTTATTGCTAGTTATAAGTAACATGACAGATCATGATATTAATGTTGGCTTGACCACTTTTCATACTGTGTTGGTTGGTATAACATAGTTTTACATGTATAAGCACACACACGTGTGCATGTGTATAGTGTAGTTCTGCATGTCTGAGCCTCTCAGAATTGCTCATTAGATGAAATAAACAAACTTATAAAACATTTCCAATTGAAATTTGAACTCTGTAAATTACTACTGGTCCTGTTGTTATAATCCTACACATGTATTTATTTAGTTTTCCAGAACTTGTGTGTGGAGAATATAAGCTCTGGTCATGATTAGTTGCAGTTACTTTTAAAATTCACTTATAGCTCTTTTTTTTTTTAATGTGAAAGGAAAATACTTATGGCCATTTCTTCTCATACATGCATTTTTGATTACTTCCAAAACTAGCATTTGATGTATGTACATCAGAATCTTCTTCATTCTATAAATCTTTTGTTTATTGTTCTTCTCCCATCTCTTATTTTCCACTTATTTTGAGGCTGCTGGAGGTGCTACATCCCATCAAGTTAGTTTCTCCTATTTTAATGGATTTAATTCGCTCCTTAACAACATGGAACTCATTAGAAAGATCTACAGCACTCTGGCTGGCAACAGGAAAGATGTAGAGGTGACTAAGGGTGAGTGAGAATAAATCTGAATTTTTGCCTGCAAGTATCTTGGTATATTATTATTAGGATGAAAAAGAGAACCGAGAGTTTATGCTACAGATTTTTCTATCCCATTGACACATATTAACCATGTGGTACATGTGTGTTCTCCATCCTTTGATCAGATAAACAAAGCAAAACCGTTGTCAGCAGGTTTTAAATAAACTGAAGACAGTCTTTGAATGAGGGAACCATGCAAAATTTCTTAAATGTTTTCAAATCATGCTAAAACCTGAGCTAAGTTTGCAGCCTTTAAAGTGGCCTTCAAAAGTACACGAGGAATTCCATAAACTTATACTGGTGACAACCTCAGAACAAGATATCGGCATTTTAATGGGATTCTTTTTTTTAAACTGAGAAGTCCTGTAAGCATTCCACAGCATCATTAATATATCCTCCCAGGACTGATGCCTGTGAATTTTTGTATCTGCTTCTTTGTTTTCTCGGACCTGCAGTTTGAATGACATACTGTGTCATTTTTTCAAACCATTCAAATGAGACACCAAGCTTTTAAAGTCAATATTAGAGAAATTATTCTGCACACTCCTTCCAGACGAATAAAAGACTTGCAAAAATTCTTACCCTATGTGGATTTACTTGAATTCTGTGATAATAAGTTTTGTGATGTTCACTTATCCCAGTGCCTTGAGTTAACGCTGCATTTAGTGGCTCTTCCTTGTTGAGTCTTTCCCTTTTAACTCTTTTTCCATACAGAGGAGTTTGTTCTGGCAGCTCAGAAATTTGGTCAGGTTACACCCATGGAAGTTGACATCTTGTTTCAGTTAGCAGATTTATATGAGCCACGGGGGTAAGTTGGCCTCTTTTTTTTTTTTCTAATTAGCTTAATAAAAGGAGGTTAGGAGTTGGGGGTGGGAGGAGGGCAGCAAACTGGGAGGAAAAGAAGCCAAATTAAAGAGGACTCTGAAATATGGGTAACAAAAAAGGGAACGTTTTAAAATTCCATACTACAGATTTTAATAACGTTGTATTTTGTTGTTGCTTGTGCTTGTTTTTTGTTCCCCTCCAGACGTATGACCTTGGCAGACATTGAGCGAATTGCTCCATTGGAAGAGGGGACTCTACCTTTCAACCTGGCTGAGGCCCAAAGGCAGGTAGGCAACGGGAGCAGACTTGCTTCCTTATGTCTCTTTAGTAGGGCATCCCCGAACCCTTTCCACTTGCTGGTGCCTTGTTGGCGCTGGTATCTGACCTTCCAATGTAACATCTTGCACCAAGAATCCAGACAATTTCAAAAGGCTGCGAAGAGAAATTACTTTAGAAAGGTTCTGATTAATAGACGCTCCTTACTTTCAAAGATGGGATGATTTCTGCCCCCCCCGCCCCCCGAAAAATAGGCAGAAGCTCTTTTATTCCCTAAATCTTGTGTTGAGAGAGTGGGACAGGAATCCCATTTAGGTGTCACAGTCCCGGCAAAGCGGTGCATTGCTCACAGAAAGCCGTCTTTGCTCCGAAGAGAAGGACTTCATCAGCTCATCGCGTAACTGCCGTGCCTTCCGTTTTTCTGAATATCAAAATGAGATAATTTTGTTTAGTCTGGAGTAATAGTTTGAAGGCTTTTAGACTTCTTTTCTCTGTGAAAGGATTCATAAGTTATGTGGAAACAATTTGAGGAATGCTAAATTTTATTTTATGGTTAACAGAAACCAATCTCTTGAAGTCATGAGAGTCAGAAACTTAAGACATGGGCCCTCCTCATTTAACTCTTGCTCGACTCTCCATAGATCAGGATGAGAGAATAAAAGCTTTCATAGCATGTGTTGTGCTTACACGATGTTTGTAAAGTAAATCCAGTCACAGACGAGTGTCGTTTTAGAAAAATACCTCCTTTAAGGCAAAGCCATCTCTGAATCCTGTGAGACTTAACAGTTTTTGGCTTGGAGCTCTGGGTCTGTACAGAGACGCCAGTTTGACCACAATGGGTTGATGCGGGCTGCATTTTTAGGACTGGCAGGCCTCGAGCCAGCACCCCTCCTTTCAGCTCCCCCCACCCCCAACACCAAATGCACTGGCGAGTTTTGTGTGCAGTGTGTAACTCAAAGTGGTGGGTGTGGGCTCAGTAAATCCTAACTAGGCACCTCTGGAAAACCAGCTGGCTGTTGTTAAAAGAGGAAGCCACTCTCCCCGAGTGCAGGAGAAACTGTATAATCACGTGCCGAGGTAGGAGCAGCATCGCTCTCCTCCCTTTGATTTTTAAACACTGCTCACCAGATGATTATCTCCTCGTCTCTATGCGACTGGCTGTTGTAGAAATTTGGGGATTAAGAAAAAGCAGAGGTGTTTTTTGTGTTTTGTTTTTTGTTTTTTTAGATTCCTTCTGTTCTCCAGCTGGCAGTGGTATCCCATAATTTTTCCTTCCAGCCCTCCCGCAACGTTTGAGAGGTTTTGATGGGTGCTCATTGATACTGGCCATGCACGGGTTAGACGAGATTGATGAGATTTACAGCAGGAAATGATTGGCTGTGGCTTATAGGTTTAGAGCAATTCACAGCGGCCTTGCCTGGAATAGTCTTTGCTATGTGAACGCCAGCAGGCCTGACCACGCTGACAGGACTCAGGCAATGGAGGTCATCCACCTGGTAGGCTCTGTGCTAGCATTTGTCCTCAACAGAGGAGCGCAGGAATAGGAACCTTTCTTGTCTCATGAGCTTGGTACATTTTGAGCTTCAGGAAAGTTAAATGAAAGTCTGGAATTTTGTTTATTTTGTTTTTTAGATGAAGAATTAGTGGTAGCTGTACATCCACCACCCCCACCCCCATCCAGTATTTTCAAAATATTTTCACTCATTATTTTGATGCCAGAACCTTTCTGAGTATATTTATTATACTTATTTATATCCACGTAAAAAGTAGTGCCTTTCTTATGGATGCATTTGTCAAAATGAAGGTACTCGCAATTTCCATCTGTGCAGAGATGGAGCTGGAAACAACCCGTGGCATTTACAGAAGAAATGTTTTACATTCCTGAAGATGTGTATTTCTTTGTAAACCAATTTTCAGTTAAATGACTTTAAAGGAGATTCTAAGTTATCTCATTGTATTAGAATTGTGTTACATTGACAGCAGCTAAAATTCAGTGGGTTGATAGCTGGGGGTGGTAATTATTTTCATTGTTCACGTATTTTAATTATCGTGACTTTTGGAAAAACAAATTTTATTGAATGTATTTCTTCATTCAACAGGTATTTATTAAGCACCAACTATATGCCACCCTCATTTGACAACTTTATGTGACATACAATTAGTTTTGTTTATGTAGACAGGAAAATGCAGTGCTCTAAAATGTTCTGACATCAAAACCAGAGAGAACACAGTAAAGATAATAGGTCCAGAGAAGAATAAAAGAAAAACGGAGTGGCCCAAAGTGTGAATTTAGAAAAAGTGGATAAAGAAGAGGAGAAAGTAACAATTATCTGCGAGACAACCTCATTGTTAGGGCCACTGTAAATATTTTGAGTTATCTTTGGGTGTTGGGATAGCCAAAATGTTTTAGTATGTTTTTATATGCATACACTACCGACAAATAATTTTAAATAAAAATAACATCATATGGCATGCGGTCTTTAACATTTTTCTTAAAAGATTATCATGAGATATTGCAAACATTTATAAACGTAAAAATAATCATATGCCGAGTACCTATCTACCTGCTGTTTTCTTTTTAACCTATTTTCACTTTATAATACATTATGAACATTTTTCTTAACATTAAATAATTCTCTTAGAACAACATTTCATTTTAACATACAATTTCATTTTAGGTTATACCATTTTTTGAAGTTTGTTTGTGTGATCTCTTCACCCAGTGTGGGAGATTGAGACCAAGAATCGCATGTCTCCAACTGAGACAGCTGGGCACCCCAAGGCTGCAACATTAAGTGGTCCTCTGTTCCTGGACATTCGGGTCATTCTCAGAGTTTTTGCTCTGAAAACAGTATTGCTTTTTAACATTCTGATACCTTGATCCTTATTTACATACATGACTATTTTCTAGTCCGATTTTTTATAAGAATTGTGTGGTCAAAGGTTATGTAGAAGACTTTGGGTGTATATTAACAAGTTTCTCTTCGGGCTTATTCTAGATTAAATGGCAGGTTTGAGAAGCCCCGTTTTTATCATGTTGCCAGGCTGGGTGTTGCCATTAGAAAACAAACTGTGATGACAGATGGCAGTTAGGTTTATCATGCTAAACACTCCACAGTGTCCCTCGGTGTTGTTTCACTGTGTTGTATACCTGAAACTAATATATTGTGTGTTGCCTACACTTCACTAAAATGAATAAACAAAAACCTTCCAAACCTGCCAGCTGGCTTGATGAAGAATGATGTTTCATTAATGTTTTTAAGTTTGTATCTCCTTGATCACTAATAAGAATTAAACATTTTAAAATAGGCTTATAACATTTGGAGGGGGGTACATGGTGGTTTTCATTATGTTCAAATTTGGTTTTCGACACTAACAACAGTAATAGCTGTTCATTAATTAGAACAACAGAATCTAACCCTACCTTCCTCTTTGATGTTTCAGTTTGTATCCTGAATTTGGAATCCAGTGGGCAGTTTTAAAAAATCCTATGTGCTGATTTCTGTTCTTTCCTTCTTTCTGTCTCCTGTCTCCCCTCTCCGATTTCTGTGTGTGCAAAGAAGAAGGCCTCCGTCGACTCGGCCCGCCCAGTCGTCCTGCAGATCGCAGAGTCAGCCTACAGGTTCGGTCTGGGTTCCATTGCTGGAGGTTAGTCATGGATGAGTGCAGATTTTTCACTTTTTATCCTGCCTCTCTGATTTTCCACCTTGCAGGATTAAAGGACAAAGCCTTCTTTGGTCTTTCCAAGCCGGTTACCTGTCTTCACCTCTGAGATGGCACAAGAGCAAAGGGAACTTCCCCCCCCATCCCTGCATGTGATCAGGGACTTCGAAGGGCCTTTTTCTCTTACTTATCTGCAGATAGGCTTTTTTAAAGATTAAAGGTTAGGCTGTAGGTAATGCATTTTTGTAACTTTGAACTGTCTGTGACATCACTTTATCAGAGACAGTTGAGTGAAAATCTACAGTTGTTTATTAGGGAAATTAGTACAGTTTAAAAATCTGTCCATGCAGAATTTGTTTCTTTCCTTGATCAGGCTTCTCTCAGATGTTAACAACCTTCCGCTTTCCTTTGACTGACCTTTCTTCCTTCTGAAATACTGGTATTATTTGATTTTAGCTGTCGGAGCCACTGCCGTGTATCCTATCGATCTTGTAAAAACTCGAATGCAGAACCAGCGATCAACCGGCTCTTTTGTGGGAGAACTTATGTACAAAAACAGCTTTGACTGTTTTAAGAAAGTGCTACGCTATGAAGGCTTCTTTGGACTGTATAGAGGTTAGTGCCATGTGCTAAATTTGTGTAAGGTGAAATAGTAGCTGAAGGTTCAGTTTTCCATCTGCGTGTCTGAAATGTATTAGGGAGACTGCATTACAGTGGAAATGCACCAGATTCTCAATTATCCATGCTAATGGGAGTAGGCTGGCGGCATCCAGGGCATGGCTAATCAAAACAGCCCATAATCTGAAAGCCATTTATATTGCTCTGTAGTATGTTTTATTTCTTAAAATAATTATTTTTTATAAATATCTTCAGTGGATTTTTTAAAAGGCTCATATTGTTTGTCTTCTTGAAAGAACACCACTCAGCACCTAAGGGAAAGGCATCTTGGGGACAAGCCTGAGCCTCCTGGGATAATGGTTGTCCTTGAATACACCACATACAAGTCTATCAAGTGGGTAGCCAGGGGTTCCCTGGAGCCCTCATTTACTGCCTCTTGATTAAAGTTGCTCCTTCCTTCCTCGGACTGTGTACCCAGTGGAGTTGATTCACGTGCCACTCTAACAGGTGGTCCTGTCCTGCTTCATCTAAGTCCTTTCCTTCAGTCATCTAAGGGTCACAAAGCAGTGAGAACAGTGACAAGATGTATGTCATCACTAATAGAAAAGAGCCCTCAGACCCTGACTATGTTTCCATTGGCATTGGCCTAAAGAGGCTTGACTTGACTTCCCAACCTCTCTATTGCCTTAGACAAAGAGAAAAGAAGAATTTCGCATCAGCTAGACTACGGTATTGCAAGGCGGTTCAAGCTGAGCCACTTTGCCATTTGGCGACTGCACTACTACACGTCTTCCCTGCCTTCCAATGCTTGATGTAGAAGAAAATAGTATTTAGTACTCTGCAGAGACAGACCTTGAAACTGGCAGCCACATAGACCTGGGCCTGTAGGCCTCTTCTGCCATCTGCTGACTCAAGTCTTCATCTTAAGCACCAAGTTTAAAAAAACGAAGACCCCTCTTGAAATCTCTCACCTTAGGAACTCAGAGGTTTTCAACCCCAGAGAAGTTCCAGTTTGCAGGTTCTATTGTGTAGGTAGATAACTCCCATCAAAGGCCTTTTGATCTTTTCTCTGCCCTCTGTCCCTCACCCCCTGCCTCTTCTTACAATCGGGAAGGTCTTTGACCCCAGGTGATTGATGATGACCCTTCCTGGGTCACTGCCTTCCATTTGAAATACTTTTCTCTCCTGGTGACAAAAAAACCTCACAAATGAAATGTCTCCCAAGTAGTACAAGGTTAATGTCACAGTGCCTGCTTTGCAGTGATTCAGGCAAAAGCCTCCCCCTTATCTGTTCATGTGGGTTGTTTTATGCCTGGAGAGCTTTTGAGCCTCAAGCCAGAAGGACGACTGAGCCTTGCCGTTGCTTCACAGATTACTTTTATGGCCTTCCCTTGGTATTGGATTTAAATGTCAAGAGTGCCTTTAGGATTGTGCGGAATACTTTTTGTCCTGCTGAATTTCTTTAATATGCTTGTGTTGACCTGGTTTGATTTAACTTGAGTCCCTTCTCTTTCCTCTTTGACCTAAGTGACAGGTCTTGACTCTTGGTTGCATCCAGATTTTCTTCCTTGATCTATTCTTTTGAACTGCTTAAAGCATACCTGAGTACTGACTGCCAAGCTAATAATACAGGCCATCCCACAGACCTTCTGCTACTTCAGTGATTATATCTGAAAGATGAGGGCTGGGGGGCTGGTCTTAACTCAAGGGAAGGGGGGGTCAGCCTGCTGATTAGAGACGGAAGTTCACTTAGAATACCAAAGAGGCAGTCCTCACCTTTTTCCTGGTTTAGAAATAGTACTTTATCTCACATGTTTTGGGTGCCTGAACCCTAACGGGTTCTCCATCAGAAGATGCTAAATAGACTGTGAGTATAAGATTAATTCTGGGAGTCATCTGTATTGATTTCTTCTATTTTCTGGTAAATGATTTTAAAGCAACAGATATACTGTAAAACCTTGTTTGGCTTCATTCTGTAGTTTGGGTCTTGAGAGCAAAGAGATGATTGGCAGTTCAGGTTTAAAAAAATGACATAATCTTGCTTCATAAAAATGATCTGTTCCTCTTATTGACTGGCTGGGGACCACTTCTTCTTAGTGCCTTGCACATAATCATTAATTAATAATTGTATATAACTGCTTATTTGTAAATGCTAGTCACTGGGCAAGAGAGAGAACAAATGAAAATGGGAATCTGTCAATCCTAGCAAAAATTATAATAGAAACAACAAAGACCTGAAGTATTCCCAGGATTCAGTATTGTAACCCATGTGTACAAAGTCAAGATAGAACACAGCCTACAAGTGATTCTTTGACTATAAGTTTCTCATTACATGTAATTTTACTGTTTAAAAATTTCATTCTAGGGAAACTTAAATTTCAGTTTTGGGAATT
This sequence comes from Suricata suricatta, assembly GCF_006229205.1. Lineage (NCBI taxonomy): Eukaryota > Metazoa > Chordata > Mammalia > Carnivora > Herpestidae > Suricata > Suricata suricatta. The sequence continues at coordinate 81,833,820 of NC_043701.1, read as the reverse complement.
TGGAATTGCCTCTGATAATGCTTCACCTAGCAGGATGTGAGAAGGTGTCAGAGGACATCTCAGATTTATAAACGTGTTTTGAAATATCGAGTCTATTTTTTCCTATTATAGAATTTTGCTTAACTTGTAATTTTTCTGCATCAGTACATATATAATTGCTAATATTTCCTAAATAGTATAATTTGGGAATATTGCATAGGTAAGGTCTCTCCCCCTAATTTAAAATTATCTTCCTGCATATTTCAGAAAAAAAGTTGGCAGTTAAACCTGAAAGAAGGTCTTGCAGAATGTATCTATTAGGAGGTTACTAAGCATCTCTCTCCCTCTCTTTTTGCCTTTTCTTTCCGTAACGAGACTCCAGCTCTCTAAAGGGACACTGTTTTTGTGCCAAGAAGTAATTCCTCATGACACTGCTAGAATGAAGGTTGTTTCTAAGGAACCCATGAGCACACTCCACGGCAGGTTGTTTTCCACTGTCCTTTCTCTGGCGGTCGCCGGCATCTGCCTTCGGTCCTGGAGGTTCTCCAGTGGTGAACGGGGAGCACACTGAGATCCTGCCCCTGCGTCCAGAGGAGACTGATAATGCAGCTGTGGGGAGTGTCAGCAACCGCAGCAGCTGTCCTCAGAGGACTTGGTGCAGCCCTGTGCCCCACCCCCACCCCCGAGAGCCATGAGTCCTTTTAGTATTGGGGGTTTTTGAGTATGACTGTCCGTGTCTTTGTGCAGCTCCCTGCCCCCTTGTCTCCAGGAGTCTCTTATTTGGGGGCAGGAGGATCAGCAAGGATCCCCTTGGAAATCCTATGAGACTGACTCTACAGACCTCCATTATGTAGACTACTTCTCTACAAGAAAATGATTGATGTTCCAGGGTGTTTCTATAATTTTTGAAAATCAGACCCACAGGCTGAGTCTATCTGTATGGAGGGAAATAATACCCAAGATAATCCAGATCTCCCTGAAGTCACTTATAAAAGCCTTCCTGTGGTTCCTCCCCACCCTCAGGTGTTTAAAATCCTTAATGAATTAGCTGACAGTTCCTTTGGTTTCCATGAACCACATGACCAGTGAGTCAGTTATTGGCCTACTGTGAACTTGGCATATTAAAGAGAGAAATAATTGTGGGGTGCCTGAGTGGTTTAGTTGGTTAAGTGTCTGGCTTTGGCTCAGGTCATGATCTTGTGGCTCACAAGTTCAAGCCCTGCGTTGGGCTCTGTGCTGACAGCTCAGAGTCTGGAGCCTGCTTTGGATTCTGTGTCTCCCTCTCTCTCTGCCCCTCCCCAACTAGCTTGTGCTTTCTCTCTCTCTCTCTCTGTCTCTCTCTCTCTCTCTCAAAATGAAATAAATAAAAACATTTAAAAATTTTTAAGAGGAAACAGTTGATTGGGTAATCATTCCCAATTAAATGCTCTTGCAGGTCCAGGAATAACTAATTTCTGCCTTTAAACTTTGCTATACTCTCCTCTCTCAGATGCTTCAGGTGAGGAGATGAACAGCCTTAGAAACTGGAAAGTGCTTGAGGGAGGACCTTTGGGGAGAACAGTGTATTCAGGAGAAATTAGAATCCATGAGAAATACTTCTTAAAGGAAGGTTTTTGTTTTTGTTTCTGTTGGTGGGAGAAGCCATAAGGAAAATCTGCCAGAAAGAGAAAGTAGATCATTTTATGCATTAAACTTAATTTGGAGCAATACTTAATATGTGAGGTAACTAGCAAAATAAAAAATATTTTTTTAATTAGACTATTGGTTGTCGCAAAGTCTTATTAAGTGGGTCTATTTCAGGTTGTCTGTGTAGTGCAGAAGCAGTTGCCTTCCATCCTGGAATGTTCTCAAGGTGACATCTAGAGGACATCGTGGTGATATCTCAGGAAGTTATTGATATGGTTGCATTCTGAAAGGAAGTTTTGTCCGACAGCTAATTTAAGCGAGGCCTCTTGTGGTTAATGTCTCTATGGAAGGGAGTACCCAAATTACATGAGTCCACGTGAAATTCCTTCTTGCGTAATTTGTGTGGATAAAAATAAATTTTAAACAATTCTAGCACCAAAATAAAAGGATTGGAGTTTCTACAACTGTTTTGCATAACTTAACGCATATGTTTTGGAACCAACTGCCTGAGCCCTTGAACTGCGTGGAGTCATGGATGTCTGTCCGCGTCCAGCAAAGCTTCTCATGAGCACAAACTAGATTGGTTTGAGCCTTATTTTTTCAGCCAGTTTTTGCATATTGTAATTTAAGGTAATAAGGTTTTGAAAAGATCAGAAGGCAGATATTTGCTTCTAGGAAACCATAAGCTTGGATAATCGCATCTGCAGAAATCTATGGTGAGCCACCTGTACTGAGCACAGGGTGTTAATGTGGGAGGCAGAAATAGCACAGTCAGACCATGGTGGGTGGGTGCGTTGTCAGAGGCCTGACAGGCCAGATGAGAACAGCAGCGAGCTTAGAAACTTGGGAAAGATGAAGAAAAGATTGAAGGAAATGAAGCCCAGCAAAGAAAAGTTGAATGAGGTAGCTCCCAGCCTCTAGAATGGTAATTTATAACCAACTGCTGCCGTTGCTGAGGCTGAAGCAAGGGGAGCAGATGAAACCTCGGCAGCCAGGAATGTTGAGCTAGAAAGAAAGGTAAGCAAGAGTTGCCATGTAACAACCAGAGTGAAAAACTGAAGGAGGGCTATATGACCTTTCTTCCCAATGGTGTTCACTTCTAGGAAACCAGCCCCGAAACAGAGGAAGAGTCCAAGGAACTAAATCCTTCCTAGACTATGATCAGTATCATTTGTTCACATTTTGACATTTAGTCTCTCAAAGGCATCCTGAGCCATGGCTGAGGTATCAGAAGGTTCTTGACATGTGCAGTAACCCAGACGAGCAATCATTGAAATCTGAACGTCTGCACTGTGCCCCCCCCTCCGCCATGTCCCCAGTTCCACTGCACAGTCACCTTGGGGTGGCCCCCCCAAGAGCCCCCTGCCGACCTGGAGTGAGCCCAGGCCTCTGAAAGGGGATAGCGTGGTTGGGGAGGGGGTGGAAACGCCTCATGCCTCAGGGCAATATGAGTCAAAGGCGGAAAGACCACGGTTGGAGGAGGAGAGAGGAAAGAAAGCTTGAACAAGTGAAGAGAGAAGGCCATGGAACTAGGAGCAGGAATAAAAGCTGTGAGCCCGGGCGTGCAGAGTGCTGATAGCTCCCGAATGAAGGGTAATCTGATGTTGAAAGCGAGGAGGGGCTCTCTGGGAAGATGAGGGCAAGTGCGGTGGCCCCTGTGGGGAGGTCAGGAGGGTAAGAACGTAACATTGGAGGGGTTTCCTCTGGGTTGAAACTAGATAACACAAGAAAATGCTTCATGTTCCTTTTGCTAGAGCAGCAGGGATAGTTTTTGTTCTGATCTCCCCCACTGAACCCTGCTGCTCCCTAGCTTTGCCATGAGTGCCTTCTGCCCCATTGGACTGCTCTGCATTACCTTTGTCCAGGCTGGGCTTGTTTTTGTCTGACCTGAGACAGGGGTGCTGCACCGGTTCTGGAGACTCATCCTTGTTGTAGCCCCTTGGTGTCTGTCTCATCCAGCCTGGCCTTTCGGGATAGGTACCGCATGGCTGTTACCCTTGTCCGTGCACTGTTGGCCCGGCTCCTGACCCGCTGCTCCCCCTGAGCCCAGTCCCCTGTGTGTTCCCAACTCTCTGACTTGTTCACCAGGTCGTAACCTGCCACTTGGCTCTGCCATTTGGTGCCTTCATTCTTTTAAAGAGCCTCATATTCAGGGCTCAGTGAGAGAGAGAGAGCGGTTGGTGGGGGTGGGGGTGGGGGGAAGGCATGATGCGGATGCCCACCACACATCCACCCTTCTTCTGTTGTGTAAAAAGAGCCAGTCCATGCACAGTGCTAGGCCAGTGCCAGGCGGCACCCAGAGAAAGGTCTTAGAACAGTCTGGGCTAACTGTTCCAAGAACATTGAGGCAGTAGGTCTACCAGAGCGAGCCAGGGCTTGAGTGCGGTGGTGGAGCTGAATTCAACTGAGTGCCGCTGCACAGTCACCAAATCCTTAGTGACTTGCGATGAGCTGCTTAGCCTCCCTGCATTCCCGTTTCCATGAAGGAAGAGGATAGTGATGATGGTGATGTTGATGAAAATAAAAACAGACAATAAAAAAATCACTTCTGTGGTACTTCCTGTATGCTTGGAAAGCCTTATGTTTTTGAAGTGATTTCATCTTCAAAACTACCCCCATGAAGACAGTACTGTGTTTATGTTCATTTTATAGATGTAGAAACTAAGGTACAAAGAGATTGGGTAAATTGTCTGTAATCCCACAGCTAGTAGAGAACGGAGCCAGCATTCAGACTCGGCAGCCTAGATCCCGACTCCACACTTATCACCTGGCTCTCCTGCCGTTCAGTGGAAATTACATGGTAGAGAGTTGCTTGTCTTCAGAAGTTGAACAGTGTTTAACTTAAAAAAAAATTTTTTTTAATGTTTGTTTATTTTTGAGAGAGAAAGTGAGTGGGGGATGGGTAGGGAGACTGGGAGATTAGATGATTTAAGAGGCCTCTTTTTATTTTTTTTAAATTTCTTAAAATGTTTTTATTTATTTTTGAGAGAGAGGGACAGCCTGAGCAGGGGAGGGTCAGAGAGAGAGGGAGACACAGAATCTAAAGCAGGCTCCAAGCTCTGAGCTGTCAGCACAGAGCCTGACGTGGGGCTCTAACTCAGGAACCACGAGATTATGACCTGAGCTGAAGTTGGGTGCTTGACTGACTGAGCCACCTGGAGCAGTGTTTAACTTTTTAATCAAACATTTTATTTTTACTTAAAAATGTAAAAATATGTTGTTATATCCTTATCTTTGCACAAAGTAAGCAGGGCCACTAGACCCTCTCAGACCAGATGTTTCCTCACATCTTGGGCACAGCCCTTCTAAGGATGGGCACAATGCTATGGGGCCAGCATTACCTCCTTACTTCATTCCAGACTGTGAGTATGATTCAGGCTGAGTTGCTTCTTGTAAGCAGGAAGAGAATCAAGGATATGCCTTGAACAGGTTGGTGATAGAAACATGACATTTTTGAATACATAATGAATGCTGCAAATAGTATCTAGCTCTTTGTATACATTTACTCACATAATTATTATACTAAGCCAGTGAGTCATCATTAGCATCCTTGGTTTTACCAGTGAGGAATCTAGAGTTCAAAGAATAGCGTTCTCAAGATCACTCAGCATGAAAAAGGTACAGACCTGGGATCCCAGCCCATGTCTCTCAACCTCCAAAGCCCAGGATATAAGCCATTCACTTTGCTGCCAAGCCATTGGAAAGAAATAGCTTCAATTAGGAGCATTATTAATGAGTTTCATGATCCCTTCCAACTCTGAGGCTTTAAATTATATTTCTAGAAGATTTATAAGTGAAGAACAGCACATTAGCCCTCTCTCCCAACACATGCTCCCAGGAACCCCTTGTTGGGGATCAGATGAAGCTGGAGTTGGAGGTTCCTGATGTGGGCTTCGTTCCTACACCTCCAGCCCAGATCCCACTGGGTTGCAGAAGGGCTAGTGTGATTTATATCTCAACCCCATGAAATTTGAAGACAAAATACTATATAAATATTGTACCCTGTAAATCTTTTCTCGCATTAGCAGCCTTCTGGTAAAGTTTGCCAAGGAAGCATTGCCCTATGTGCTGATGGAGCTGAACTAAAATGAGAAGATTAGAAAACTAACCACACTAATAAATTTCATTTGAGGCAGTTGGAAAATAGACTGCTGTTTTGACAAGTTAGAAACAACACACACATCTATTCTCTGTTTCTGATGGTTAAAATGAATTTCCAGAATCCAACAGAAACATCTTATATTAGAAGTCTAATTTTTCTGCTGAGTTACCCAGATGTCATACATATATATACTTTAAACTTCAGTGTGTTGGTGTTGAAGTCCTGTAGCAAGACTGGCTGTTTTAGGCATTACTGAGCCACGTTACCCACCTCCGCACAGGCGAGGAGCCAGGAGGGTTATTGAAATTCCCACCTCTGTGACTTTCCGTTGTCCCACGGATCATGACCTCTGTCAAAGGCCATTTACCCAGGGCTGATGGTGTCCAGGCCCACATCTGTAGTGCCACCCGATTGCAGCCCACTGCCACCTTTGTTTCCCCATTTAGCCAGGCCAGTCACCACATGGCTGGTACTTACCCAGTACGTCCCCATGTGCCAACATCTGGCCCAAGTCTGAAGAATGGATCTGTACTTTGGTTTTATTCTTACTGAGTTGAAGTTATTCATTTGTTGAAACTCAGGGCCTCTGATTATATTACTTAATTTACTTATTTTTAAGTATTTATTTATTTATTTGGGGGGGGTGTGCAGACAGAGAGGGAGACACAGAATCTGAAGCAGGTTCCAGGCTCTTAGCTGTCAGCACAGAGCCCAGCGTGGAGCTAGAACTCACAAACCGTGAGATCATGACTGGAGACGAAGCTGGACACTCAACTGACTGAGCCACCATGCGCCCCCTGATTATATTACTTTAACCTCTTAATTACTCTCCATGTCTTAGGTCTCTGCCTTTACCATCTGTCTGTCACCCACCTCTAGAACTTTTTACTTTTTGAACTTTGCTCTACTTTAAAAGCCACTCCATGTATCTACAGAATTTGGTACATACTCCTTTGTGTGACCTGGGAGAGAAGCAGTGCAGGGCACCAGGTAGGATCACCCCCTGCACCGGACTGCCTGGGTTCAACCCATCCCCCATCTAACAGATGACTGACCTTCGGCCTCCTGAAGTGAAGTGACCTGAAGGTTCCTTGCAGTCAGCTTCATGTCTGTTGATGGGATAAAAATAACTTGGACTGAGTTGCTGTTTTGACTTGAGTGGATTAAATGTGTTGATGCACAGAAAGCCCATAGAGCGTGCGTGGGGCATAGTAGGCGCCCCCAACTAGTGGCCACTGTCATCCTTACCACCGCGGTCTGAGCCAACCGCAGCCTTCAGTGATCTTGCCCTAACCCTAATCTTGAGATTTGGGGGCCTTTCACTCACAAGTCCCTTTGCCTGGTCATGTTGTCCTGCGGCCTACCCACATCTCTCTTCTCTGGTGAGCCTCTGCCTGTCCTTAAAGATCTAGGTCAGAGACCTCTTCCTCTTTGAAGCCATCCTCCCTCCTTCGGGAAACTGGTGCTCTCCATCATGTTCACCTAGTTCTTTTGATGCCTCTGGGCTGTGGTTCTCACCACTCTTTTTTAAGGTGGTTTATCTCCTTTCAGGCACACCAAGACACCTAGGGTTCCCTTTTCTTCTAATCTGAGGATCTGTCCTGGGGGTGGCACAGATCTTACTACGTCCATCCCAGTTCCTTCCAGTCCCAGGCACGCAAGACACTTGGTAAATGTTTGCTGAACAAATAAATATTTGCTGACCTATATTTAGTCCTAAATGCAGGGTTTTTTTTCCTCTTTTGTTTTTTGCTGTTCACGGTGCACTACTAAATTTATAGTGAGAAAGACAAATCTCAGTAGCAGAAAAGGCTGGCTGAAGTGATTATACCTACACTATAGTCATTCGGCTCTGTGGGCTGTTTTTTATTAGTCGTTTTAAAAGACTGTCACAGGGTAGTTATAGAGACAAGAGATCATCATTTAAATCATAGTGCTCTCAGACCATCCATGGTTTTGGTCTACAATTTAATGATGAGAAAAATATATCTAGCAAGTAAATATTTAACTAACCATCTTGGTCCCTGACCTGAATAAAGAGTAACATGGGAATTGTGGATGTTAAGATGTAGTTACAACAGCTCATCCCGATAGTTTACTTATAGAAATTACTGTTGTACTTTCATAAGGTAATAATAAAGCCTCTCTTCTCATATTAGAGACATCATATTATCTCATATGGTATAAGTGAAAGATTCACTGCCTGCTTTGAATAAGAGCACTCGCCTTGCCCCGATAGTTCACGTTTCCTGTGCTGCTCTGGTTCATTTAGATTATAAGGAGCACAGCCCTACTCAGACTAGCGAGAGCAGAGCTTGGGTCAGTGTGTATTCGAGAGAGAAGGAAGGCAGAGCTCCCACAGTGATCCCAGGGCAGGAGTGTCCCTAGAAACTGTCCTCGGAGGCACTGGAAGATGGTCCAGGTGGCTTCTCCCATCAGCGCACCTTTCGTGGGCTGTGTTCTGTCTCTGGCACTTGCCTCACATTCTCCTCTCCGCCAGCCCACTTCCTTTCTTTATCCTTATTTTTTTAATGCTTTGTCGTGGCATTCGCATGTCCAGGGCAGTAGCTGGCCATGCTCCCCGCTCCACCGGGTGTCTTCTCAGTTTGTGCCCCTGAGCTAAATGGTTCTTCACTTCTGAGGACTCAAGTTATGCTCCTAGGGGAAGAGTCCTGACTGGCTAGTTCTACTTTCTCCCCCTCCTCCAGAGATAGAATTTAGTGATTTATCACTTACATACATATAACATCCAGTGCTCATTCCAGTGAGTCTCCTCCTTAATGCCCATCACCCATTTACCCTATCCCCCTGCCCAGTTCCCCTGAGCAACCCTCCCTCAGTCTACTCTCTGTATTTAGGAGTCTGTTGTGGTTTGTCTCCCTCTGTGTTTTTCTTATTTTTCCTTTCCTAATGTTCATCTGTTGTATTTCTTAAATTCCACATATGAGTGAAATCATATGGTAATTGTCTCTCTCTGACTTATTTTGCTTTGCATAATAAGTTCTATCCATGTTGTTGCAAATGGTAAGATGTCATTCTTTTTGATTGCCGAGTAATAGTAATATATAGTAATATATAAACCACATCCCTTCTTTATCCATTCATCAGTCAATGGACATTTAGGCTCTTTCCAAAGTTTGCAGTACCAGATCACAGGGCCCAGGTTGCTGAACTCAGTGGCTGCATGTACCTTAAGTGTCTTATCCTTGTCCTGTCAGCTGTGGTCCTGGGGTGAAGCAGGCCCAGAGCATGGCTGTCTAGAGAAGACTTTGCAAACTCACATGAGGATTAAATGAGTTAGTAAAGTGCCTGACACATAATGAACAACGTGTGTGCTGTTTTCCAGGTAGTTCCTTTTCAACAACATCTTCATTAGCATTAGCACCTCATCACTCAGTTCCACAATGAAATGAGCTTTTTTCCATTTTTTGTAAATGATGAGGCTGTTTTATCTGTACTTTTTCTCTAACCAAAAGCACAGAAAAAGGTATTTCTCTATTCTGAAGGTATCAACAGAGCAAGAAAATGATGAATGACACCTGGCAGTTGTCCACATTGCCATGTTGGCATTGGGGAGTGGGGGGACCGAAGGGGCAGGGCCTTTCCAAGCTGGAGCAGATTGCCATGATGTCAGAAAGATGCCCAGGGCTGTCGGATGGTTGGATGGATGGATGGATGGATGGATGAATCAGTCAATCGATCTGTCTCTACAATAAGCTCAAATTATGTTTGAAACCCGGTGCTACTCAATAAAAGCCATCTGCAGGCCGGATTCACGCACAGCCGTCATGCTAGTGACCACCGGCCATGGGCTGAGGGAGAATGCTGTGTGCCAGGCTGGTCTCTCAGAAGACCTTGCCAGTGAACCCTTTTATATTGATGAATTAGAAAATTGTCCTCACAGACGAAGGCTAACGTCATGAAGCAGTATGACGCCAGGAACAATATATTCTGGTCCTCAGGGAAAGCTTGCTGTGTGTTTCCAAGAAAAGGCATCTGCCTTTGATTTTATTTTCCTAGAAAGAAAAAAAATGAAAATGATAATGTTTTTTACTTTACCTATATAGGTCTGCTCCTGCTCTAAGTTCCTTTCCTAGAAGCGGCCATTACCTCTCCCTTGTGCTCTGATTTATAGTTCCCACTCACCCTGACATGTTTAAACCGAACTCTTCACGTCTCACCCCTTCGTCTCTACCTAGGTATTCATGTCAAACCCACTTTTCCTCTTGCTGTCTCCTCTCCTGCCCCCCCCCGCCCACGCACACATACTCGTGCGCACATACACCCACACCCCATTAGTATGGCCTGTCTTTTTTCCAGACAGGAGCCAGAATTGGTCTTTTTCAAATATGAATTAGCATATCACTCTTGTGATTGAGACTTGTAATTACTTTTCATCAAACTTAGAACATTATCAAGCTCAGGACCCTGGCCTACCACGTGGCGGTAGCATCTGGCCCCGACCTGTGTCATGGCTCGTGCCTGCTTTGTGCGAGAAGGCTCACCAAGGTTCGCCCTCACTTTTGAGCACACCAGGCTTGTTCTTTCTCTGCTTTCTTTGCCTTATCTGTTCCCGTTCCAGAAATGCATTTTTCCCTAGTTGTCACGTCTTCAGGAAAGCCTCTCCCTTCCTTCCGTCTGAGGCTGGTCAGAGCAAGAACCTTGTTTGTCTTGTGCTTGTTGCTAAGTGAATGAATGGCTAAACTGTGGGCCTTTGGGGGTAGGAGGGATGAGAAAAGTGTTAGAAAAAAATAATATATTCACTACAGTGCACTTATTTCACTTAAGAGTCAGGAGGGAAAGGAACAAACTTATGGAATAATGAGATTTCCTAAATCACTAATACTGTTGATTTACCCAATGTGCAAATGACCCAGAATATGAGAGGGAATTTGCTTGGGCCTGATGTGGCTCTTAGTCACATTAGTACTTACACATTCCGTTCCGAGTATTCTCATTAAAAGTAATAGAAAATCGCAGCAAAGATTGCCCCACTTTTTAGATGGTGATCCCCTCTTTAGAGCTGTTGATTTGTTTAGTTAACAGTAATTTATTTAGTACACATCTACTTTTTGTTGTTTTTTAGGTCTGTTGCCGCAGTTATTGGGAGTTGCCCCAGAGAAGGCCATAAAACTTACAGTAAGTCTTTTGAGTTGATGCTTCTTTTGAAGGGAGTTTGCATACACTTAGGAGTCTAGCAGATACTCTTATGGGAAACAGCGGGTTTGTATTTCCTCACAGGCGCGAGCTAATTCAAACATTGGGCCCTCGTGACCCACAGCTTCTCACTGTCCTCCCTGAACACCGGGCATCTACAAATGTGTTGTTATATTTGAAGAAAATTCGTGGTGGCTACTGCCACTGCCGCCGCCACTGCAGAGCGGGCAGCAGTTGCCGCTAAGTTTGCTTCAGTACTGACCATATTTGGTGTTTTACATGTATGATCTGTTAGTGTTTAATCTCAACCAGAGTGTGACCCAGAGGTTAGATAAGGCAAGTGTGGCCCACAGGGTTTAAGTATTTACCTGTGTTCACACAGTTCAGGAGTGGAAAGATTGGAATTCGAAACCAGATTTTCCTGACTCTGAAGCCCAGTTACACGTGCTGTTTATAGAATTTGTGTTTCGGGTATATTCTCTAAGGATTGGCCAGGCTGCATGTTTAGGGTCTGAGTTCTACTTAAAGTTGATCTTTTATCCACTGTCAGGCTCTCATGTGACAGATGGGCGATATTCAGGAAATTTCTGGAATGGGTAGATGCTGCCTTTATATCACAAAGGTCATAAAGACCCAGAAAGTTCAACCCTACTTTTAGATTGGGCTTAGTAGCCTTGGTGCCTGAGACTTTTTTGCTGTGTTACTATGTGACCTGGGGACAACTAATCTTCTCTGACTTATAGCCATGATTGGTTTTTAAAATTGCTTGTAGTACATACCATTTCTAGTACATGATACTTAGTTAATTAATTGACATTACTGATGTTGAGAATCCCTCGATACTGAATTTCTATTAAGCTTAAAACCCTGCTTACCCAGCTTTGTCTCAGTGATGAGTTTTGTTTTAGGTTAAATTTTGTTAGAAGACTTAAAAATGATTTTTAATCAAACCCTGTGAAATAGTTTTAACTTCTAAATCCTATGTTTTTATTTTGTCCCTCATGTCACTATGTCTCTCTTATGCTAGTGCGGTTGCCAGACATATTTGCATTTTAGGCTGGTAAGCCATCTCCTTCCCTTCCCTCTTCCTTTCTCTCTTCCCTTTCCCCTTCTCTCTCCTCTCTTCTCCTCCTCTCCCCTCCCCTCCCCTCTCCTCTCTTCCCCTCCCCTCCCCTTTCTTAATATTCTATTTTTAAGTAGTCTCTACACCCACTGTGGGGCTAGAACTCACAATTCTGAGATCAAGAGTCACATGCTCCACTGACTGAGCCAGCCAGGTGCCCCTAGCCATCTATCTTTCAGCTTCTTTCTCCCTGAAACATCCGGAAGTTAGGTAGGTAGGTAGGTAGGTAGGTAGATAGTTAGGTAGGTAGGTAGGTAGGTAGGTAGGTAGGTAGGTAGACAGACAGACAGACAGACAGACAGACAGACTACATGGATAGTTGAGGGCACTTCTCAAACTCTTTTAAGATCCTTAATTTATTCAGTTTATGATTACTTCAGTATACTGACAGAGAAAAAGAACATATATTTTGTATATTTATATGTGTTTAATGCATTTCTTTATATTTTTCATCAGCTTCTGTAAATATTTTTCTTCAAGGTGAATGATTTTGTGAGAGATAAATTTATGCACAAAGATGGTTCGGTGCCACTTGCAGCAGAAATTCTTGCTGGAGGCTGTGTAAGTACCTTTTGCAGAACTCTGTTTGAAAAGATTGTTTCACATGCATATCCCCACCATGGTAACCTGATGTGGACTAAGGCTTCTGTTCAACCACAGATCCTGTGCGAGGGCAGAGCCTTCTAGGGCACGGAGAGGCATTCCTGAGATGGAAGGGTAAACGCTCCTGATCTTATTGCCTGTTAAGTCATGCCTGTTAAATCCATCATTGCTTTTGGTTGGTTCTGCAGAAGAAGTCATTTGTGGCAGAAGTGTTTGGCCTTTGAAAGAATCTTTGCTAACGTTTTTCTGCAGTTAATTTGTAGCACGTTCTTTCCTCATGGCACCCTCTGCTGGGTCCGACACTTAAAGCTGTCATTTGGAGTCAGCAGCCATAGCTCTGTGCTTTGCTTACCTTACAATACCAGCAACTCCTCAGGCTTCCTGTGCTTCTGAAAGAAGGACACTGGGGAAAAACCTGGCTGACTGTGCTCTGCATTGTCAAAACTGCTTGGAATGAGCATTTCTTTATGTGGATGAAGAGCCTGCATCTTGTTCTTAAGCTCTATGAAACTGCTGTCTTGTTTTATCTCATGTCCAGGTTTGTTCATGTGAATGCAAATACTTTAAGTAAATTAAACTCTTCTACAAAGACTGGCACTATTTAAAGATAAGTTTGGTTAAATAAATGGACTTTGATCACTAGGGCAATACAATATTGGTATATTTTCCATCTAGTCCTATGTTTCTTATGAGAAAGATGAGGTCACTTACTTTTTTTAATTAGCTTGTTCTGTGCAGGGAATGGTACTCACAAAATTTTTTTTGAAAATCATGGCATTTAGATGTTGGGCAAACACCTGAGAATATTGAACCTTTGTTTGGAAAGGGCTTATTGTCCTCACATTGAATGGGAGTTCCTTGAATGCAGCAGGAACTGAGAAGGCCTAGCCCTGGTAGTTTTGAAGAGATGGGCGGAATTTGGCCAGTGCCTGCCTCTCTTTCTGTTTGATCACTGACCTGTCATAGACGGCCAAGTAGGACCCCCTAGTCCTGTAACTTTAGGAGCATTCGGGATGGAAAAAGGGAGGCTTTAATGTCCTAAATAAAAAGAGCCCACAATAATAATTAGAAAGGATATTATTAGAAGGTGTAACAGCTGCTCTTCCTGGGAAGCACTCCTCATTTGAAACAACCACAGTGTCCACTTGAGTAACTAGACTTCTCATCGAAAAGTGGCGTGGCCGTAGTCTGGCCTGGCCTCCAGGCTGGCACGCGGGGCCTGAGCTAGCAGGGTGTTTCTGTAAGTCCCATGGGTTTGCTTTTCTGAAAACGCCACGTTTTATACCTGCTTGAAAAGACATGATTGTAGATCTCTGTAAGAATTTAAAATGTGAAATTAATTATGTGAAACTGCTCAAGATTTTGGCAATAATCTGGAGGTTTATTTTCTTTTTCATGAAGACAGTTTGCCTGCTCCCGGGCCTGGGTGCCAGGGAGATGGGTTGTGGCACGTACTGTCTGCCGTAGGTGGTCTTGTTCTCCCGTCTGTGGTCGCCCATTTCAAACACAAAGCGCAGATTGGCATGCGAAGTGGGTGCCTCGTCATTGTAAAGAGGTGCAGTCCTTCTTCAAACCTGATCTAAACACGGGCTTAAAACTGGAGCCGCTTGGGCTTTGCAGCTACTTAAACTCTCTGTGAAAGGGGTTTTGCGTCCTTCATCTCAAAGGCTGGTAGCCAGCAGGGTCCTCTGGGTTTCAAGTCTCCTGTGTTGTCCCTGCCACCAATGCTGCTTAAGACGTAAGAGTTTATTTTTCAAGTGCGCAATCCCGTGGGCAGCAAACAATCCAGACCCTTCAGATCTCTGAGCAGTGAGACGCATGGTCCCATCTTCAGTGTGGTTTTAAAGCAGCCGCACCTTCCCTTGCCAGGAACAGAGGCAGCGTCTTCCCCTCCTCGGAGCCAGACATACACCTTAGAAAGTCCTGGGTCCACAGCCTCATCTCCCCACTTGGGAAAACAAAGGGCTTTGGAAACTTGTGTCACGTGGCCGGTTTCTCCCACTTAGTTCACCCGAGCATGCCAGGCACTGACTTCTAAGTCCCCGAGCATGCCAGGCACTGACTTCATTATTACTGAGAATTAGTACACATGGCCGACTTTTCACTTGTAACCGAAGCTGCTCATTTCTTTGAAGAAAGCCTTTTCTGTTTTATTATCTGTTTTCTGCAAAAACAGGGGAAATATGCTGGGAGGTCTTTGTCTCGTACCTTTATAGCATTTAGCAAAACTAATAGTCCGTTTTATTATACTCTTTCAGAAAACAACCACGATGATAGTAAATTTGGAGAGATTAAAAAATCATTGGTTTCATTGATGTGGATAAAAGGGTAAATCTGACTCAATTTTTAAAGTCATCTTTTGCACTGAGATTAGCTTTGGTTTAGAGCACTGTTAAAAATGTGATTTCAGTTTTCTGAGCATTTTTGTATTCTGAGCATTCACGTAATAGTAGTGATATATTCAGCACAGTTCAAGACTAAACTAAATGCCAAGCCTGGGGTTTGCAAACTCTGAGTCCAAAAAGTTCTTTGTGGTTTGTGTTTTCCCCATACCTTGGTTTTCTACGTGCTGAGTTAGGCTGGTAGTTGTAGGAGTTTGGACAGAGACCCAGACCCTCAATCACCTCTGCACAAATAGATATACCTTCTGTTTCTTTCCGTCTTTCCCCTTCTCAAGTCAAGGGCTGAGCCCCTGTAGTGGGACATGATTGGGGGTCACTGTCAGTGATGGTGAGGTTCATAGTAAACGTGACAGAGAGCAAGGGACCTGTCACTACCCATTTCCAAGTAGGTTCCCAGCGACTTTAAAAACTGGTTTTATCTCTCACCACATTGTTGTTATTACTGTGTTACTGCTGCTTATAAATAACACAGGTAATGCCATCTGGTCTGTAAGCATCCGTCCTTAACATAGTGATTGTGTATTGACTGTCTTCTCTGTATCCAGTGAAATCCTGAGAGGTCTGGGATCTTCAGTTTTAATCCTTTGATCTTAACAAGTCCTCAGATAAGGAAATACAAGCAGTGCCATGACTGGTTTCAAGGAGAATATAAATATGACGATTCACTTCTCTGGCAGGAAAATAAATCTACATTGTAATAAAAAGAAATGAAATAATATTCACCAGGAAAAACATGTCAAAGGATGAACCTCTCTCTTTTAAAGCTTATAGTCAGTAAAAATTATTTGCATACCAATAGAAAATAATAGCATTCTGTAATAATTTTTAGGGAGACAAGTAAATATGCTTTTTGAACAATAGTCCTATGACAGTGCGTCCACAGTATTCTTTTCCCATTGAGATCCATACACATAAACACACTGATGCTCACTTGTATGTGTGTGTGTGCATGTGTGTGTGTGTGATATATCTCATGCTTGTGGAAGTTTATATTCATTTTAAGTGACAAAAATAATTGATGTGCTCACATCACTGGTTTGGGAGGGGACTGGTGAGAGTATCACCACTGATGGAAACATGGCATGAACAACCATCTCAGTTGCCGTCCCCTACAGCTTTGACCCTGACGTTGTTGACTGTATCCCCATTATTATGGCGATTCCCATATGCCTGATACTTTTATGCCTGTTTGTATAGCAGTATATCAGAGCCCAGTTTGGAGGCAGATTTTTATCATTCATCTTTTTTACATGACATTCAGTTGCAGTTAATCCTCACTATTTAAAAAACAAAAAAATACAAGACACCGATGTGCCTACCACTTAACGTAAGAGGTCAAATTTAACACATACAACTGCAGGCCGTCGCATATCTGGCTCAGTAGGTTCTCCCTCCCACCTCCCAAGAGAGCCCTATCCTGAAATTGGTGATTTTCATTTCTATGCATGTCTTTATACTTTTTATAAGTATATCCCTGAGCAACATAAATGTTTGCTTTGGGAGGCCTCATTTTGACTTCATGCTATAGGAACAACTCATGATTCTTACATTGATGCTGTTGCATTTTTTTCCACTGGTACAATTCTGCGCTTGGCTCACAAGAAAAGAATATATTGTAAATGCGAATAAATGTTGTCATGTGGCATACAGTGAGTATGTCTGTTACAGATGTGTAGATCTACATGATTTTTAGAGCTATAATTGGAATACTATATTTACTTAACCAATTTTTTTGTAACTTGGAGTTGCTTCCCTAGATTAAAGTCCTTTCTTCAGTCTCATTGTTTAAACTCCTGCCCAATACTAAGGAGATTTAAAATGATAACCCTTGGGCGGCTCCATAGCTCATGGGTTAGAGCACTGGTCTTGTAAAATGATAACCCTCCACACTGCCAACATACCTGCTCCCTATCTGCCTTACTGTCCTCACTCCTTGCCTCCTTCCTAGTGGGAATGATATCAGTGTTCTTAAGGGGAGGCATTCTGGTTATCTATTGCTATATAACAAGTCATCCTAAAACTTACTTTATTCTCATGTTTCTGTGGGTTGACTGAGTTCACTGGGCACTTCTCATTTGTGATCTCCATGTGGTTATAAGCAGATGGCAGCTGGGCTGCAGCCATCTTGACTGGAATGGATGTCCAAGATGACTTCCACTTGTGGCTGGCAGTGGTGCCAGCGAGTCCGTTGTCCAGAGTTCTAGTGTGGCTTTTCTGGATAGCTTGGCTTTTTAAACCTTGGTGGTGTGATTCTAAGCAGGTGCTTCTCAGAAGCCCTGGGCAGAAGCTGCAAGACTTCTGAGGACCATCTGACTTTGAATGTCACTTCTGCTCTCTTTTGGTCAAACAAAACACTTATGGCCAAGGTTCAAGAGGAGAGAAATTAGGGGCACCTGGGTGGCTCAGTCAATTAAGCATCTGACTTTGGCTCAGGTCATGATCTCATGGTTCATGGGTTTGAGCCCCGCATCAGGCTCTGTGCTAACAGCTCGGAGCCTGGAGCCTGATTCAGATTCTGTATCTCCCTCTCTCTCTGACCCTCCCCTGCTCGCACTGTCTCTCTCTTTCTTTCTCTCAAAAATAAATAAAACATTTTTAAAAATTTTAAAAAAAGAGGAGAGAAATTAGATTCTACCTTTCAATGAGAGTAACATTAAAGGATCTTTAAACTATTTCTGGAGGCAGTATTATAGGACAAGAACATCCTCATTGTCCCCTACTTGATGACAATTTCAGAGTTAATTCCACGTCTTCTCCAAGGATCTGTTGCTGATTCTAGAATCCATTCCTGCTCCAGATTGCTCTTGGTTGCAGGGAACAGAAACTCATGAAAGTAGCAATAACTGAATGAAGGTTTACCTTGAGGATGTACATGAAATTAAAGGCTCTGAAGAATTGAGGTAGCTCTGGGAACTGGCTGCTTTCTGTACTTTCTCCTGTTGGCCATCTTGGTCTCTCTCATAGTGATTTTTGCATCTCTGCGCATGTTTTTAAAGACTGTTTTTTTCAAAGCAGTTTTAGGTTCACAGAATTGGGAGAAAAATACAGAGATTTCCCAAATACCTCCTACCCCTACGCATGCAAAAATTTCACTACTGTCAACATCCCTCACCAGAGTGGTGTATTTGTTACAATTAATGAGTGTACATTAACACATCATTACCATTTAAAATCCATACTTTATATTAGGTTTCATTCGTGGTATTATACATTCAATGAGTTTGGACAGATGCATAGTGAAATAAATGTATCATGTTAATAATCATACAGAGTATTTTTCCTGCCCCCCAAATCCTCTGTGCTCTGCCTATTTATCTCTCCCCTTATTTTCCACCCCTAGCAACCATTGATCTTTTTACTGTCTCCATAGCTTTCCCTTTTCCAGAATGTCCTATAGTTGGAATCATGTAATATATAGTCTTTTTAGATTATCTTCTATTACTAGTGATTTGTATTTAAGTTTCATCTGTGTCTTTCAGGATTTGATGGCTCATTTCTTTTTATACTCAATAATATTCTTTTGTCTAGATGTACCAGCAGTTTTTATATTCATTCTTCTGAAGAACATCCTAGTTTCTTCCAAGTTTGGGCAAGTATAAATAAATCTGCTATAAAAATTCTTGTGCAGATTTTTGTTGAAAATTTAAGTTTTCAACTCCTTTGAGTAAATATCAAGCAGTACAGTTGTTGGATCTTATATTAAGAGTATGTTTAGTTTTATAAACAAACGAAGAGTATGTTTCATTTTGTCAGAATCCTCCAAACTGTCCTCCAGAGCGGCTGTACTATGTTGCATGCCCACCGGCAGCAAATGAGAGTTCCTGTTGCTTCACATCCTTGCCAACATTGTTATTATCAATGTTCCGTGTAACTTTTTTATTTTTAGAGAGAGAGTGTGTGAGTGTGAAAGAGGGGTGAGGGGCAGAGGGAGGGAGAGAGAGAGTCCCAGGCAAGCTCCAGGCTCAGCATGGAGCCTGACACAGGACTCGATCCCACGACCCTGGGATCATGACTTGAGCCAAAACCAAGAGTTGGACACCCAACCAACCAAGCCACCCAGGCATCCCTGCCCCCTTTTTGTTCTTTTTCTGCTTTTTATTTTGCTTATCTGTTTCTTCTCCTTATGGTATGGACTTCTTCAAGAATTCCTCTCATGTTCTTGCTGGCCATCTGCCTCTCTCCCTAACAAATGACCTTCAGCTTCTTTTCATCCTCAGCCCAGTTATTTAGTGCAAGTAGTTCAATTTTGTTTCATTTTGTTTTTCATTTAATTATTAGAGGGGGAATTTGAGTGGCAAGCATCTGCTCTGTGTGTCAGGCTGTAGATCAGCTTTGAGTCATGACCCCACTCAGATATTAACAACTTTGCTTAACACAGTCATTTGTTTCAACCAACTTTAAATGCATTCAAACACTTTTTGTACGTATATTTTGGTTTTAGCTTGAAATCTGTGTGGATGAATAATAGTGTTCGTACTTTTGTCATAAAGTATACCCAGAGGCATATATTCCTTTTGATTGAGTTTGAAATCCCTTGAGGTTTTAGACCAAAGCATATCAGACGTAGGAGAAAAGTTCCTCATGTAGTATACACATGGCTCTGATAGTCATCTGGTAAGTCAGATTGCCTGAGGTGGATTTAAGTCCTACTTCTGTGATCGTTCTCTTCTCGGGGTTTTATGTGGAGATATGGTCTCACAGTGTAATTTTCTTAAGGCAGAATTTGTATTTATATGTGTAGGTTTCTTTGCACATATCCTGCTTACAAATATAGAATGATGTAAGTCTCAGTCATTAAGTTCAGTTTCTGTGAGGTTGTGCCTGTGACACATCAAGTAGCCAAGATTTATTATGACTTATATTGATGTTGTGGAAATAAGGTTCTTATTGTTTTAATGCTTTCATCTTAATGTATTTTTTTATTTTTTATTTTATTTTGCGAGAGAGAGCATGAGCAGGGAAGGGACGCAGAGAGAGAGAGGGACAGAGAGAGAATCTCAAGCAGACTACGCACTGTCAGTGTAGAGAGCCAAAATCAAGAGTCGGACACTTAACCGACTGAGCCACCCAGGCACCCTGCTGCTCACATTTTTATCGTTCACTTACCTAATAATGGTTAGTTACATTGTGGGCAGATTTTTATCATTGTTATTATTTGGAGTATTCTCTGGGAGGTTTTTGGCATACCCCCCCCAAAATGTGTGCCCATATTGTAAGTTTTCTTTCCTTCCTCCCTCCCTCTGTCCCTCATTCTCAATGGCAATTTCTATTTTAATAGATGACTGACTGTCAACAGAATTGAAGTGAACTAAATTATTTTTGCTTTCATAAACTTTTCTGTATTTACATGACTGTTCATTCATTTCCATATATTTACAAACTTAAAATTGTACCAAACACATATTTTAGTTAAGATCATATCACAAACACTTTCTATATTTCAATATACTTTGTGCCTTTTAATTATGAAAAAATAGCCATATTAAAGCTAAGGTACAAAACACAGCAAAAGGAACTGGCCATAATTCAACTCTGATTTGTAAATTGTCTTAATTTGTACATATGCTTTATCCCTCTCCTTCCGCTGTGTTGACGCCAAGGCTTAGACACTGTATCAGGTATTATGTCTGACCTGTTGTGTTTGTCCTTTATGGTCTGGCTTTGGCACTTAGGAGCTCTTCCTTTATAGCCTTGTGCTGCCAGCTGGCTGCATCCTGGGGATCATGGGTAAATGTTGCCTGCAATGAGACATCTGTAAATGCTGAGGAGAAGACCAATGTCAAACTGTTGCACCTGTGTGCCTAGTGTTGTGTCTGATATATGGGAGAGGCTTTAAAATATTTATTGCATGAATGAATGAATGAATGCTTGACTAGAAGGTGTTGGTGATGAGGACAGTAAACGTAGGGTAGTTACTTATATACTGCATTGCTATTAACTTAGATATAAATAGTCACTGAAGAGGCAGTAACTACAAGGATCAGAGTGTGAAGGAATTGATGGACTTCAGGGAATAGCGGTAACATGCCGATATATATACATATCCAGGATGTTTCATAAGCAATGTTTTCCATGATAACTCAGTAAAGGAACCAACCTTTAAAAAAACTTTTGTTTATTATATTTGGCTTCATTCCAACTTTAGGAACCTTATATACAGAACCTTGGGAACAAGGTGAATATAAAACACTTGGAGCATTTGATAGAGTTTATTTTATTATTACTTATCTTAGTAGAAAAGATTGTATTGAATGGTTAACATGTGAAATTATCATGTCAGAATCATGAAGGAGTCATACAAAAGAGTGCCTTTTAAACAAAAGAGACTAACAGTGAGATTCCACTACCCACTTATTAGAATGGCTGAAATCTGGAACACTGAGAATATCAAATGCTGATGGGGATGTGGAGCAAAAGGAATTTTTATTCGTTGCTGGTAGAAATGCAGAATGGTGTAGCCACTTCAGAACGCAGTTTGGAGATTTCTTACAAGACTGCACTTACTGTAAGATCCAGCAGTTGCACTCCTTGGTACTTACCTAAAGAAGTTGAAAACATATTTTCAACAAAAACCTACACAAAGATGCTTATAGCAGCTTTATTCATGGCTGCCAAAACTTGGTGGAAACCAAGATGTCCTTCGGTAGGTGAATGGATAAATAAACTATGGTACATCCAGACAAAGGAAGATTATTGTGTCTAAAAAAGGAATGAGTTATTGAGCCATGAAAAGACTTGGAAGAACCTTAAGTGCATATTAGTAAGTGAAAGAAGCCAATCTGGAAATGTTGCATACTGTATGATTCCAACATAGAATCCAGAATAGAATATTCTGGAAAAGACCAAACCTGTGGAGACAGTAAAAAGATCAGTTGTTGCTGTGGGTGGAGGAGAGGGGAAGAAATGGATAGGCAGAGCACAGAGGATTTTTAAGGCCATGAAAATACTCTGTGTGATATTACTGTGATGGGTCTTTGTCATTGTATGTTTTTCCAAACACATAGAATGTACCAAAAATGAGCCCTCAAGTAAACCATGGCCTTTGGATGATTATGATGTGTCAGTGTGGAGTCATCAGTTATAACACATGTAGCACTCTGGCACAGGTGTTGATAATGGGGAGGCTATGCATGTGGCGGGGGAGCCGAGGGTATAGAAGAACTCTGTGAACCTCCCTCTCCATTTTTTTTGTAAACCTGAAACAACTCTAAAACAAATACAAGAGCCAATAGCAAAAAATGTTAGCCTTGGCAAACTAAATTTGGAGGCTTCTGAGAAGCCCATCAGGCAGCTCCATCACAGTTTGGCCAGAAAGTCTTCTGGGGGATGGGACTAAGCAGCTGGGCTGGATGAAAAAATGCTGCCTGGCTGCTTCTAGGAAAAGCCCTTTTCCAGATTTCTGCTTGAGTTGGAGCAGAAATAAAAGAGCTATCTGCTGGCACTAAGAGTCCATCAGGATGACCTCCCTAGCTAAGGGCTGCCCTGTGGTGGCTCAGAAATGTCATCTCATTAGGGGAGAGTCCAACTGGCGAGAGACCTTGAGCCAGCCTGATGTCTTTCCTGTTTTCTCCCTTCTGTGGCAAAGTCTCAGCCTGGTTTGACTCAAAACAGTTCAAAGCCTGGGCCATCCTTCTGGCTATCTAATAAATAGGGGAGGGGTTTGTTATGATGTGAAAATATGAAGAAAGATTGGGCCACAGCTTTCATACGCTTTAGACACTGAAGGTCTGTAAATCATTAAATGATTCTGGTAGTAGCAGTCAAAATAGACATGTATCACAGCCAGAGCCCAAATGTGAACATATTTGACAGGTCTGTAACTTCATTGCTTTTTAATGTCAGTCAAACAGATTCCATTTTGGTTTCTTGGCCAGGCTTCCACAGGCCTATTAAAATGCTATGAAGTTGAAAATATGAAACTTAATGTTTGTAAAACATGTAAACAGCATAGCCTTTTTCCCACATTGCCATGCAGTTAAGAAATTTAGAGTAGGGAAATTTCAACTTGGTGTCTCTCGAAAACAATTATGTGGTGAGAATCTATTCTCTTTTAAAGTTTCCTACTAGTCTAGTTATAGATTTAGTTATAGATTTTTTTTACTTAAGAGCTTAATTTACACACCCAAAGGAGAAAATCCTGCCCTGTTTCATGTTTAGAGATGTGCATTTAGTCAGACAGTCTGACTACGCAAATTGATTTGCTGGGGCTACCATGACCAAACAGCCACAGACTTAAATGGCTTAAATATTAAAAAGCCGCAAGTCCAAGATCAAGGTGTCTACAGGTTTGGTTCTCTTCTGAAGTCTCCGTTCTCTGCTTGCAGATGACCATCTGGTGGTGTCTTCACGTGCCATCCTTCAATCTGTGTGTTGCCTGTGGGACTCCAGTCATTGGAACTAGGCCCACCCATCCAACCTCATTTTACCTTATTAGCCTCTCTAAAGACCTTCTTTCCAAAAACGGTCACATTCTGAGGTACAGGACTAGATAGTCAACATATGAGTTTTGGAGGGACCCAGTTTGGCCCATAACACAAAAGGTTAGGCTAAAGGTTCTTTTCTCAACTTGCAGTGAGGACTGAACCTGCCTGTACAGAGTGATGACCTCTCCTGTGGTGCCACTGGGCACTGGGTCCAACACTTTGCCTTTGGAGCTAGATGGGGAGTGAGGGTCGCTTGGTCTCATACTCCCTCACAGTTGCCAGCTTCTTTGCAAGACTGTAGAATTGCTGTATTCTGTGTTGCAAAGTACCTGACTACTGTCGGATACTGTGTTTTAATTTAATTCATCCACTACTATTTGTGGAATACTGTTTTTTGTACCTGTTATCTTTTTATTTTTTCTTTTAAAGTAATCTCTGTGCCCAACATGGGCCTTGAATAAACAACCCTGAGATTAAGAGTCCTGTGCCCTATAGACTGAGCCAGCCAGGCACCTCCCTGTGATCTTTGTATATGATAACAATACTACATACATATTATTTTCATGTCTTCATGTAACATTGAGTTAGGAAGAGAGTAAATAGAAAATACTTGGAATCTTAGATTTCTTAAGAAACCTTTATTTTCCAATTCATCTAAATATCAAAACTGTCATCACTTGAGTATTCATTTTATATGTAATGGGCATCATTAGGCATTTACTAGTGTAGACCTTTTTTCTAGTTACAATTTTATTTGTTTCCAAATAATCAAAATACCATATTTAGGTTTTAGTTTAAAAAAGCCATATTCCATAACTCCATATTAATCTATTTTTGACACATGTAAGCACACATTTTAGAATGTCAGTGTGCAATTAGATATTCTTAGCACATGTCATTTGTGAAAAGCACTTTAAATCTAAGTACATTCAACTGAGCATAATTAAGATATCAAGATACATATTCTTCATATACATTTTGCCACTTAATTTTTTAAGTAGCTATAAGTATCTACCATGTGAATTCAAATTAAAGAGAGGTGATTGAATACAGTTATATTTAATGCTTTTAGTTTAAAATATAGGAGGAATTGCACTATGTTAAAAAAAAATATATCACTATGTTTTCTGTGGACAGCAGATTGATGACAGGATTGATTTTTTTTTTAATGCAAGACTGTTAATAGCTTCTGAATATTCCCAAGACTTTTCCCTAGAATGGTTTAGGGGTGGGGGACAGATCATAAGAAAGCATGCCTTTTCATCTTGTGAGTTCTTTTGACTCAGTTGCCCAGGTCCTGAGAAAGAATGTTCAGGGATACTATCTAGATTAGAAAAGAAGCTTTGGAGAAGAGCTTCTTTAGTTCCATATAGGTGAAAGAAAATGGATCCCAGGGAAATATGACCTGGAGCTTCTGAACCAAACCTTTAGATACTAGTTTAAGCTATGGCTATTTTCCAAAGTTTAATAATAAGCAGCCTTGGTAAGTCATTAAAAAAGTTATTTTTAAATGTTTATTTTTGAAAGAGAGAGACCACGAGCAGGGGAGGGGCAGAGAGAGGGAAGCACAGAATGCGAAGCAGGTCCAGGCTCTGAGCTGTCAGCACAGAGCCCCACGCTGGGCTAGAACTCACACCGTGAGATCATGACCTGAACTGAAGTCGGATGCTTAAGCAACTAAGCCACCCAGGCGTCCCAATTTCTAAGGCTTATAAATTTAAAACCTACTTGTTCACAATTATTGGACCAGAACTATGTTAGGATCACATTAGTGTGAAAGTCCCAGTCCTTGGAAGACTTGGGTAGTGCATTAGGGTCCTGTAGTATGTTGGCTTTCTAAATGTTTGATGTCATGACATTTCTGTTTTTAAAAAAGTAGATGAATCACTTCCCACAATCAAATTACTATGCAGCATCAGAAGTGTTAACAGTCAAGTTAATCATTATGTAACATGGCAAGAGGAATTCGGGTGACAAAATTGTGAAAAAGAAGAAACCAAGCTTATATATACAGTAAGCCAAAGCTGTGACGGAAGCCACATTTCAGGTTCTTTGCAGACTATCTAGCCCATTTCAGAGAGGGGGTATTAGAGGAGGAAAACCTGTAATTTTACTTTGAGCCACAAGGAGTGTGTCATGTGAAAAATTAGAGCATTTGGAAATAACGATGCTTTGTGTCGATAGAGCCCTATTCATTCGAGAAGCTTGGTGCTCGGGCTTCACGCTGACATAGTTGTAGCTCCCACAGTCCTATGTCCCTTTTTGGTTGCTCTCAGCCCTCCTGGATGCAAAGGTGAATTTATGAAGATCATGAATTTTAGACAGGGATCACAGCTGCTGAAACTGTCCTGGAGATGTGAACTTGGATTTGTATTATAGCGAAATGGGACATCCAGCATTCATTTGAGACAGCTTTAAAGGCCTGAAACATTAGAAGTTGATCTTGAACATGAAGAGCATTTGTGTGGCTTCCCTTTCAGCAGTCGGAGTACCTGCCCGGAAGAACGTGCACTGTGCCTCATTTTCAGCCATGGGGAACCTAGTCTCTGTCTCCATTCCTTTTGTGACTGGTGGTGCTCATTTTCAAAGTGGTTTGCTGGTGTTGGGGACGATCCACACCTGCATGGAGCCATGGAAAGGAGCCCCGCAGACAGAGTGTGGTAAACTCCGTGCTGGGTAACTACTATCTAGCCATTGTCATTTTTCCCAGCTCCTGCAGCAGGACATGATTAACCATTTCACAGTAACGGAAGTTTTCAAAATTAGAAGTTCCCACATTTTATTGAGTGTCAACTTGAATTTAATTAATAAAGTTAAATGAATTTAAATTAAACTCTCTGGTTGTCTGGAGCACCACTCTATCACCCATCACTTAGGTGAGTTCTTTGTTGTTGTTATTTTTTCCCCCAAACTGTTTTTGCTTAAGACTGCCACTTCCTATAATCCTCAGTATAATTATGTTTTCCTCAAAAAGAAAGTTTAATTTACAGGTTTCTAGGAAACGAAAAAACTGGCACTCATTAGCCCTGGCTTTGAGGGAAGCTGAATTCACCTAAACAGAGTTCTGGTCCCTGTAAATGGTAAGCCGTACCATTGATTGAGGAGCATGCCAGGCCCAGGATGAGTGCTTTATGTACATGTTTTCATTGTATCTTCACATAATCCTGTAAGTAACAGCCAGAACACATGCTCTTCGTTAGTTAGGTGGAGGGTCTTCGTTAGTTTTTTTCACTCTTACACACCTGCTGTAGAGTTGGCACACAATTGCCTTTAAAAAATAATGCTACAAAGTGTTCTGTCACATTGACACAAGCATTCACTGTTAGTGCAGTTCAGTACCTAGTCATCATCTGGGTGAGAATCCACATAGGACCCAACTCACTCATTCTTTATCTGCAGGCCCGTGCACACAGTGGGGTCTTAATAGAGAATCCACTGGGTGCTGTCCATGGCTCTGGGTCCCTTTGGCCTGGTGCAGGTAAGCAGGCCTAAACAGCCCGTCAGCATACTGTATCCTGCTGTGTCTTCCATCTCTTTGAGTCGAGGGGTGAAATGCATGAGCCATTGCATCAGACCCCTCTTTAGACGTCATTAGCTACCTCGTTGTCCTCCTGTTCATTTTGCACCTTGGACAACTTCACCATAACTGCTGGAGAGCCAGGATATGATGTTACTGCTGTTGATTCTCAGGGGTCACTTGTTTTGTGTTCGGTTTATGCTTCAGAACTTCCATTGTCTCCTTGTGCCAAATCCTGATCCATTTGATTCTGTTCTTTGTCTTTAAAGCATAAGTAGTAGGGAAATCCCGCCTTCCCCTGCTGCCTTCCACTCCCCTCCCCCGCCCAGAACTTTTGTGCTATTTCTCATAAGTGTGACCTAGTCCTTCTCAGCTCCGATTTATCTCTTCACTCTCCCCGAGAGTGGCTCTCCTTCATGACCCTAAATGCATTTGCATTCTGCCTTGCTTGCTTCCATAAATGACATCATTCTCTCTCTTTCCCTTCCCTTAAAAACATAGATTATACAAACTCTAATTCCCCAGCATCCACTTTCCCACCACAGATCACCCTGTGAGCTGAACCTTGCCTCCCTGTGCCAGCAGATACTGTTGGCCATTTTGTCATTGGCTTTCTCCCTCCCAGAAGCCCCATTCTTGACTTATGTGCCTGCATTGTGTTGCTGTGCTCTGGGGTGTGTGGCAGAGACTTCTTATCACTTAGGTCTCCACTCTTGGCATTTCATCTCCCTTTACCCCACGTGAGCTCCTGCCTTCAGTCAGCACAGATGGGGGATGACACCCTCCTCTGACTCCATCCCTAGCTCCCACCTCACTATTCCATTGCCTTATGGATGTGTCATATCATCCATCCTCTGCCCCTTTGTTCCTGTTACACACATGTAAAAATGAGTCCATTCTTTGATCGTACACAGTCCTTTTCCCACATACTCAGCAGCTGGGCGCAGTGCGCTCTACTGCATCCATTCCTCGGCCATCCACCCCCAGACCTTCTTACAGTGTAATGTTCCAATTCTGGCCTTTCTTCTGTCTCATCGAGTCCGCTAAAACCCTAATTGTTATCCCTGCCTCAGGGCTTTTCTCCCCTACTGGACTCTCTCCCTCTGCCACCTGGTCCATCTTTCTGAGACACAGGTAGTAGTCACGACACTCTTCAGCTCCAAGACCTGCTTGATAACCTGCTTGCCTCCCACCGCCCGAGCACAGGGACGCCCAATCGAGGTCTTCTGGAATTTGGCCCCAGTAGCCTGCTCTTCAGCCTTCCTCTCTCATGGCCCTTAAGCAGCTGGCTGGTTCTTCCTTGCCACCAGGATACGTAGTGATAAGTGGTGAAAGTGCCTGTCTGGCTTCAGGCAGGTCTGCTTTGAATATAGGCTCCGCCTTCCTAGCTCAGTGATCTCGGGCAAGTAACATAAGCTCCTTCACCCTTTCAGTCTCCATTTGCTCACTTATAACACTGGAATAGTGTATGTTATGAGAACCAACAGAGAAAATTCGTACAGAACTCTTAGGGTAATGTCTAGTACACAATAGATAGTAAATGCTAATGGATGATAATGTTTATCTGCTTATTATCATCTGTATTAAAACTTCACTGGACAGATACGGTGCTAGGTCTCTTTGCCCCCTAAGTGTGCCAGGCCTTTGTCACTGCCTTTGTGCCATTCTCTGCCTGGATTTGCTACATCCTAATTGCACTCAGTCACCAGCTGATGTGTTACTTTCTTACATGCCTTACCACCTCCCCAGGTTATCCCATCCAACGGAAATCTTGCCCTCCTTCAAATTGCCATGGCACTTTGTCTGGACCTTCCCTCTTCTTGTTTATTGTAATTACCTTTTCCCATGTGCTATGTTTCCTATTCATAACACATATATTTATTGGACTCCATAGAAAATCCTTTGCTTGCTGGCTATGTAGCCCTGCATAAGTGCTGTATTAGTTTGCTAGCCCTGCCATAACAAAATTCCACAGACTGGGTGACTTAACATAAAATTATTTTGTCACGTTTCTGGAAACTGGAAGTTCAAGATGGTGTCAGCAATGTCTGCAGGGTTGGTCTCTTCTGAGGCCTCTCTCGTTGGCCTGATGATGACTGCTCTCTCACTGGGTCCTCACGCACTCTCTTTTCATTTGTGTCCGTATCTCAGTTTCCTCTTACTGTAAGGACACGAGCTACATGGGAGTAGGGGCCGCCTGTATGACCTCATCTAACCTTAAGTACTTTTGTGAAGGCGCTGTCTGAGGTACTGAGCGTTAGGACTTCAATATATGAGTTTTGTTGGAACACAATTCAGCCCATAACAATTTCTTTAATCTTTTATGCCTCAATTTTCTCTTATGTAAAATCTGGGAGAAAATGCTTTCTGAGTACGCTGAAGATCTGTAACACACGCAAAACAGTGCGCTGGTGCCGGTAACGGGGCTTAATGGGCATTTATGACCTCACTCCTGTCTCAGGCCCCTTGAGACAGGGATGCTCGTGTTTTTGCAGCTCTTAGGACAAACTTTGAGCACGATGGGTTATAAATATTTGGTGCGTTTTTATGACGTGAATGAATGAATGAACGATCAGGTAGCAGAAGTGAGTCTGCAGTAAGAAGCACGTGTGGTTTTTGGCTAGATCCAGATGCTGGGCAGGAACTGAGGTTTCAGTAATAAGGAACCTTCAGAAAGGAAACCTGGAGTTATGTCTGCGTCCCCACTGTAAATATAATATGCCACACATAACCAGTTCCAGTGTGGTGTAGAAAATCTTTGCTTGTCCTGCTCGCCAGACTCCAGAAAGTCACAGGGAAGTGATTTGTGACAAAATTCCACACAAACACAAAACAGCATCTTCACACAGCCAGGTCTCTCAAGTGATGAAGGACACAAAGACCTGCACAATAGGTGTTCCTGTCCGCGGTCTGTGGACTCAGCTATCTTTGATCTCACGGAGGAGGGACACGGGTAAGGCACTGTGAATGGACAATAGCCCGGGAGAGCGGCAGCCAGCGTGCCGCTCAGTGATCAAGTCGTGGCCATGCCCAGACACTGTGCATCTGATGATAAGCATCTTCTCTTGGTGCCTTGGAGTCTCTCATTTCCTTCCAGCTTGACTCCAAAGGACCAATTCATCTTCAGTGCCTGTACAATGTGCCACTTTGAGTCTGTAAGCTCTTTTTTCTAAGCCCACCTGAGGCCAGGAGCACATCATTATTTGTTCTCAGTATCACTACATTTTCTTCCCACTGTGTCTGTTCCCTGGAGCTGTCTGAAGTGGATTTGACTTTTGCATTGTCCTTAGTGATTAGAATTCACTGTGCCGTGCTAAAAGAATTGGTATCTATCGATTGGCTGAGAGTCGGGGAATTGAGTATTAAGTTCTTATTTTGTATATAACTAACTTTTACAAGTATTAGTACAGATATAAGGTAACGAGTAAGGCAGCAATTCTGTACCTAAGGATTATACCCTTTAATAATGGCACCGCTTGGATACATGAGAAAAGTTTGTTGTGAGGTCAGATGTAAAACATAAAAGTTACCTCTGAAAGAAACTGGAGAACTGGAATTAGAAGTCACAGCTGAAAGTAAGCCTGTCAAGCAGCCTTTCAGAATTTAAAGGGATCATGGAGGCGATACAGTGAAGTAGAACGATTCTCAACATCTTAATCAGGTTTTGTAAAGGGCAGTCACAGAATTTTTTAATTTTCTGAAGGAGGATCTCGAAGTCACTACTTTTTCAGAGCTTTGCAAGTGACTGTGACATGCAGCCAGGGAGGGGCACCATGGGTTTAGGAGACAGGAAAAGAAACCGGTTTGGAGTCACTACTGGGTTGCAAACATCGTGGGTCCGTTTCCATCTCCTCGAGCCTCATACTGAGGGAGGTGGTTTGACAGAGGGGGCTGGGACTCAGGCTGCGCATGCACTCAGGTGCCTCTCCAGCCGCTGTTGGTGACCACGCGTCGCCTTCCTGTTCTGTTCTTCAAGGAGATCGATGTACGCAGGCTCCTGCCTTCTGCTCCTGATAGAGGAGCTCTAAACCACTTGTGATCTTTTTTAAAATCAGCCTCAGATTGGATTAATTCCAGCTCAGCAAATCTTTCTCATTCTGCTCCCATAAAACAGTATTTAAATGTTAATTTTATTCATTTTTGCAACTCCACACCTTGGGTCAGGCAGCACTGGCATGGTCCTCACTGTGCCATCAGTGCTGTTACTAAGCCAGGTCCGTTTCCTCCCTCCCTTCTGCCAGCTTTCACTCCCTTTGCGTCATGTGGAAAGATGCAGGTGCAAACCCACGAAATACTGAGGAGCTGCAGCCGCTGCAGCCGGAGAAGAGGGAGCCAGATGTCTGTGGGGTGAGAGAACGCCCCAACCTCTGGGCGTGTCTCTTCATGCTCCCCTTCCCACTAGATAAGGGCCTTTCTTGGGCCTTTTGATGAATCCAACCTAGGTTTTGTCCTGCCAAGATTGTTCATCCCACCTTCTGAGAGTCACGTAGGAGAGCCAAAGGTGATGGGTGAAACAAGTGAGCAAGGAGAGCTGGTCTGTGTGGCTGTTAAGACACTGGACCATACTGCCTTCTAAATGGTTGTAATGTGGTGAGAGGGGAAGGCTTGGTCTGTTTTCAAGATCAAGTGTGTCTTGATTAAGATATCAAGTTGGCAAAAATGGAAAAACAATTTGATTTGTAGAGAATTAATGGATGAACATAGTTCTTTACTTTTTTTGCTTAACATTGCTATGTATATCAGATAAGTTATGCATAGGTATTTATTTTTCTTTGTAGAAGTAATATATAATCTATGTAGAAGACATAAAAAATACAGCAGAAAAGAAACTAAACCACTTATAATCCTACCACCTCAAAAGCTCTGCATTGGTGTAATTTCCTCGTGATGGTAAGGGATAACGGGGGAAAGCTGTACATGCATTTAAACATGAGGGGTTTTGCTTCCTAATATATATTGAACATTTTCCACAATATTCTTATTGACAGCATACTCTCTCATTGCATGACATACTCAAATTCACTTAATCCATCTCTCATCGGTGGATGTTTTTGTCATACCTAATTTTTATTTCCAAGTGAATTTTAAGATCATCTTTGTATCCAGTGTTGATTACTACTGGCCATTTTATGAGAGCACATACACTGGTTAATGGGATCAGAGAATCTAGTAAGAAGTAATTTTGTATGTCATTAACCCAAAGTATGCTTGTTAGCATGATGACATCTACTGGGCTGTAAAATATCAGCACCATGTCTGTGGTCTAGTGTGGGGGCATCACTGTGTGATAAAGATTCTGAACTATACCATGTGTCAATCTTTGTTTGGAAAAAATAAAAATTTAATGTATTTGTGACAGTGATTAACAAGCTGAAGTACAGAGAAAGAATGTAACTGCTTAAAGTAAATATAAGCTTAGCTTCAAAATAACTAGCTTAAAATTTCCCTTATAATACACTTAATTTTTTAAGTACATTTTATTCTTTTTTTAAGTTTATTCATTCAATAAACTGAAATGAGAGAGAGAGAAACAGAGCACACGGGCAGGGCAGGAGTAGAGAGAGGGGGAAGGAGAGAGAACCTCAAGCAGACTCTGGACTGCCAGCACGGAACCTAGTGTGGAGCTCAGGCCCATGAACCATGACATCAGACCTGAGCCCAAGTCAAGAACCAGATGCTCAACCTACTAAACCACCCAGGTGCCCCAAGTACGCTCTGAGGATTTCCACTGATGGTCTCGGAGGTGGGGCACCTCCATGTGAAATAATACACATGGCTCAGAGTTTGGGTCACAATTGATTTAATGCATATTTTTACTACTTTGACATTTATCTTCTATATTAAAAAAACTAACCTGTAAACAGATAATATATAAGTAAAATTATAAGAATATGCAGCACCATGAAATGGTGTTTGATGATGGACCTGATGTTTTAAGAAAAAAATAGATTTCATCTAAGTTTACGTGTTCTCTGGCAATTCTTGCATCACTGCCAGAACCGTAGAGTCCATCATGGGACAGCCTGTGTCCTCCCAGTCCCCTCCTATTCTGACAAGCAGATCTGTGTCTCTTTATTTGGTTACAGTTTGATTTTCATTTTAGTGCTGCCTTTGTTCCCTTGGCTTTGAGCCTGTGATGGCAGTTGTTTCTGCTTCAGGGAATCCTTTTCATTTCCATGGGAGGACTTTGATGAGGCCAGGAGACCTTTGTCTCTGCTCTTTTCCCTCTTTCAACCTCTTCATCAGGGAAATAGGACCTCAGTACCCAAGACCTCCTTGGCAATAACTGTCTTTTAATTCAGACTCCTAGTCACTGTCTTTTTTTTTTTTTTATGTTTATTTTTGATGGAGCGCACCAGCAGGGAAGGAGCAGAGAGAGAGAGAGAGAGAGAGAGAGAGAGAGAGAGAGAGAGAGACAGAATCCAAAGAATCCAAAGCAGGGTCCAGGCTCTAAGCTGTCAACACAGAACCAAATGTGGGGCTTGAACTCCTGAACCGTGAGATCGTGACATGAGCTGAAGTCAGATGCTTAACTGATTGAGCCACCCAGGTGCCCCATCATAGTCATTGTCGTAATTGATGCAACCAGGATTGAAAACTACAGTGTCTTGAAGACACCCTCTTCCTGACCTTCCTTACCCTTACCCTTCTGTGGTCCTAAATCTTTACTTTTTTCTCTTTTTTTAGGCAGGAGGCTCCCAGGTGATTTTCACAAACCCTTTAGAAATCGTCAAGATCCGTTTGCAAGTGGCTGGAGAAATCACCACTGGTCCCCGAGTCAGTGCCCTGTCTGTTGTAAGGGACCTGGGGTTCTTTGGGATCTACAAGGTAACTTTTCTTTTAGTCATTTATTTGATCTGTGTTCATCTTTTAAATTAGCAAATGGGGTGAGCTGTGTAAATAAACTTCTCATGAGTATAATATTGACTCCTCACATTTTGGTACCTGGACAAGGCATCTGCTGGGGCCCATGGGCACCTTCACGCCCGCTGTCAAACAGCCATCCTCAAAATATACTCATCACAGATAACCGTGGAGGGAGTGTTGCTCGGTGTTTAGCTCTTCGCAGCAACAGTGGCTGGAGCTTATTACTCTTGCAAAAGGCTAATTCTCAGTGCTGCCCTCTGTGAAGGTTAGAAACAAAAATCACAGGTACCATTTTTCGGAAGATACGCTGGGCTCAGTTAAAGGAGAAGCCCATACTAGATTGGGAATTTATTTTCTGATCCCTGTGTATCCCAACCCTGTCCTTATATATGCCTTTGTCATAATTCTTTTGAAATCTTAATTG
Organism: Suricata suricatta; assembly: GCF_006229205.1. Lineage (NCBI taxonomy): Eukaryota > Metazoa > Chordata > Mammalia > Carnivora > Herpestidae > Suricata > Suricata suricatta. The sequence continues at coordinate 81,799,597 of NC_043701.1, read as the reverse complement.
TTTGTCATTTAGAAAATAGTTTTTACGGAATAATTGCAAAACCAGGCTTTCAGAAAATTCTTGAAATTTGTTATTCATACTCTTCTATCAAGAAGTTGAACTGGAACATACTAGAAGTAGGTCCGTGTATCCCCAGCGACAAGGCTTTATCAAACATAAGGTGTTTACCATTTTTCAGTAAGAAAGTTAAAAAATTTTTTTCATGGCCAAGTTGACTAAGTAAAGCTTTAGAGATAAAGGAAACCTGAAGTCAGACATTTACTTAAAATGGTTTTCATTTATTTACACATGAACATACAAATTCCCATCATATGAGATTGGTATTACTCTTTTCAGTCCATACATATCAAAAAGTATTTTTTTCAAACTCTTCATAAGAATTTCGAATCCGGGTTTGGATCGCCACCTTGTGAATCAACCAGTCATTCGCATGGTCTCGCGGGGAACATTGTCTGCGTTTTTATGCCACACTGGGCGGGGGAGAGCACTTTGGGGCTCTGTGTGCAGCATCATCCCTGGAAATTGTATCCCACAGGCACACAACATGAGGACAGTTCTTTCTTTTTTCCTCTTTCCAGTTCCTCCTGAATGGACATACCTGGTTCCATAATGTAACAATTTATATTGCTTTTGAGAGTCCATGTTAAATGCCTTGTTTTGACATTCAGCATTTATGAGATCCTACCCCCAGATATACTTTTTCACCCTTTTTTTTTTTAATTCAAACTTTGGAGGTGATTTTGGTATAAACATCCAGTGTTAGGGATGACCGAGGTTGTTTCAGGCAAATCCACCTGTCCCCAAATGCTACTCTGTACCTGTCAAGGTCAAGTGATTGGAAAAGTACCCCATGATCCGAGACTTTGTTAGAATTGAATATAATGTGACACACCTTTTCTGGGTTTAGTTTTAGGGGAGAAAACGTGCCTTATATTTAGGCGTGTGTGGTGTTTAGGAATAAACATGCAGATTTTGTCAGTGGTGCTCAAAATGCTCAGCATGTGATTGTGCAGGGAGGACCCTGTTAGAGCTGTTTCACTTGCCAAGTTATTCCCCGGCTGTGAAGACACAAGCAGTGTTGTCAGAGAGCATAGCACTGATAAATTTGAAGAAGAGTCATCTTCTTTTCCGAATTTTTAGGCTCTCTGTAGTCTGTAACAAATGTGGCAGCACGTACGTCATTTTGACAGGATGCCAAGCAGTCTTTTCAGCAGGTTGTCTGGTGAAAAGCACTTAGGTACTATGGCAATGACTGCTAGCGAAACGTATCAAAAGATAAAATGGTAAAAACTTGTTTGCTGACACAGAAACGGAGACTGTTAAACTACCTGCAAATGATACAAGACTGAGAGTCCTTTTCGTCTTCACAGCATTTCAAACTCAAAATCCCCGCTAACACCCCTTGCCAGAAGTCGGTCTCTTGATTTTACAGTTTGGAGAACAGAGGCTGCTGATGACGGGTATCTGGACTGAAACCGAGGCTCAGAAGTTTCTGGTTTCCACTTTTGTGCTAGAATTGCTTTCCTGCAATGAGCAGGATTGCTCAAGTTTGAGCAAGAGACCTCTCCCATATAAAGGTAGTTTAATTACTAGCCTGGTGGTTTAATCCAGTTCAGAGGCATTCCATGGGGCTCGTTGCCGCCTTAAAAAACGCTGCTTTTGGAGTATTGGTAATTACCAAGTGAAGTCACTCACACCTTGAGCTTCTGGAAACTCGATGTCTGGCAAGAGAGTGACTCGGCAGTCCCATCCTTTCCGCAGGCCATCGGTGTCCTCGGCCAAATTCGCTAGGACTGTGTCTAGGCTCCCTTCACTCAGCAGAGCTCACCTCTCTGGTCACTTCAGCCCTGCGTTACCGCCCTCGGCAACCTCCTTTATGTTCCCTGGTTCCAGCCACAGGCTTTGTTTCTTGCGAATCTCTCCTCTCCGGTTTCGCTCATCTGACCCCACCCTTTCCTGCTCTGACATCATTTAGCCTTTCGGGATCCATCCTTTTAGAGAATGCTAAAACATTGGAGCTTTGGAACTTTAGCATTTCCATGATTTACGTGATTTTGTTTCAGGATAGTGCTTTTTAGTCATACAGGGTTTTTTCTGTCTCTAGTCTTTCTAAGTTGGGCAGAAAAATGGAAATGGCCTGGAGTGACCTAACACTGTAGAACTTGGTCTGTGTCTCTGCAGGTGGGTCTTTAAAAAGAGAGGTACTGTCCCTGTTTTCTTGGGGACTGGTGATCTTCATTCTCTTTCCCTTAAGTCTTTTGTTTGCTGCTGTTTACATGACAATGTAAGACCCAGGGTGAGCGGCTCTGTCTGTGTGTTTAGGCCTGCTGTTTAACCTCACCTAAATTGGACTTAACCACTCTTTCTCTTTTTCTCCTGAATTGACTTGCAAAATAGCCAACTATTCTGTGACTTCCCAGTAAATGGTAATTAGAATATTTGCTTTAGAAATACATTTACAACTGAAAAAAAAAGTGGATGTGGTAAACATTTCACATTCCTGAGGTTAGAAATGGTTTAAAGCCAATATAGTGAACTCTGCAAACAAAGACCCGCCCCCCCCCCCACTTCTTTTGGTAACATTTAGGGAGATTTAGTCACAGTGCAGACTAGGTAGATGATTGAAGTAAAGGCAAGATAATTAACTGCCACTGAACGAACTATTTGAATATAATGTTTTTTTTAAACCTACAACATATATTACTTTTCATAAGAATATATGAGGATGTAAATACATAAATTTTGTTTATTGCACAAGTCCCTGGAACATAAATATAATCAATTCTGTCATAGGAAAGAAAGTGGTATGCATCTTTTGGATGGCACCTTGCCCATAGGAGCCAACAGAGCTTTGAGGAGGGAATGGATTGTAGTGTCGTAATGGAAGGAAACAGTTTAACATTAATAAGGGGAACACAGCTGATACAGGCTAAAAAGTTGCTTCCTTAAGCAATGGACCAGTTCATGGTGCTTTTTGAGGGCAAAAACATGGTCAGTGAAGCGGTGACAGCCAGGATATCAAGGCCTTGTTGAAAACTGCTTTCAGGGGCGCCTGGGTGGCTCAGTCAGTTAAGCGTCCAGCTTTGGCTCAGGTCAGATCTCATGGTTCGTGGGTTCAAGCCCCACGTCAGGCTCTGTGCTGACAGCTGGCTCAGAGCCTGGAACCTGTTTCAGATTCTGTATCTCCCTCTCTCTCTGACCCTCCCCTGCTCGCACTGTCTCTCTCTGTCTCTCAAAAATAAATAAAAAGCATAAAAAAAAAAAAGCTGCTTTCAGATTGTATGATCACAAACTTCACTCCAGCCTGGAAGGGGGTCACTTAGGAGTAGGGGCTGTACCTGCTGTGTTCTCGTCAAGGGCGTTTGTCCCACTGCATTTATGAATTTTCACATATATTTTTCATCCACACGCATGCATGTTGTATGTGTGTATTCACTCACAGACCGTGTATAAATCAGTCAATGGAGCTGCTCTCCATAGAATCAGAAAGCAAGTAGTGATACGTCAGTACATTCTTATTTATTCTGCTAATCATGTCAAGGAGATGTTGTTTGTGTGTGTTTAAAATAGAAGGTTATGCTTCAAAAAAGTCAGATAATTGAAAAGGCATGTGAAAAAGTAAAGGCAGAGCAGGCCAGGGAGGGGCAGTGATAGGGAGAGAGAATCCAGTGCAGGCTCCACGCTGTCAGCACAGAGCCTGACATGGGGCTCGATTCCACAAATTGGGAGATCATGACTTGAGTCGGATGTTAACCCACTGAGCCACCCAGGCGCCCTGAATAGAATATTTCTAAGTACACGATATATCTTTTTAAAATTGAACTGTATAGTTGACACACAATGTTACAGGAGTTTCAAATGCATACAATGGACCTTAAAACTCTTTCCTCATTTTACTTAATAGCTATGTGAATTTTTCTCTTAACTTTTTCTAAGCAGTTTCCTATTAATGAATATTTGTGTTATTTCTTGTTTGGGGATATTATAAGCAATGAGAAGGTGAATATCCGCTACAGTGTATTTTGATATACTTTTGTGAATATATAATATATACAATAGTAATAATAATATACAAATGATAAATTCCCAGCAATGAAAAATTTTAGGTCAAGGGGCATGTGCATAGTTTTAGTGTTAATAGATGTTGTCAGATTACATCAGTTAATCAATTTGAGCTTGATACCTATGAGTACATAATAATAAAAAATACTCAACTCAGGGGCTTTTAAAAATACCTATTTGTATGAGGTCCTGACCCCCCCCCCCCACCCCGAAGAAAACAGCTGTCCCATCATTGCTCTGAGAACAGGTGTGCCGTGCCGGTTTTCTGACATCAAGGGCCACTACGTGGTTTTACACCCACCAAGATGGTAGTTCTCACCCTCTTCCTTCTTCCACGTTTATCTTTCATCTGGGCATCTGTGAAAACCTTCTCATGGATTTATTCGTTTTGACTCTTGACCCTCCTACATCTGTTGTCCCCACAGCAGCCAGAGTTGGTCTATTTAAAATGTGAATAAGATTAATTCATTCACTCCACACACTGTTAATGAAAGCTGACTGTTCTGGCAGGTTAGATGGAGTTGTGAGGAGCCAAGTCCCTGCTCAACGTTTGGTAGGTAGAAAAAGTCATCAAGAAAATAAGTTTGGTGAGAGGTGGGGTGGGGTGGGGGGTGGAGATGGGCAAAATGAGTGAAGGCGTGGGAGATACAGGCTTCCAGTTATGCCATGAATAAGCCGTGGGGATAAAAGGTACAGCGTAGGGAAGACAGTTCGTCACATGTAACCATGCTGTATGGTGACAGATGGTGGCCACACTAGCGTGAGCACAGCATTAACATCTAGAGGTGTTGAATCACTATGTTGTACACCTGAAACTAATGTAACATTGTGTGTCAGCTCTGCTCGGTAAAACAAAAACAAATCTCTGACGTCAGGTGGTGTTAAGAACTTTGAAGAAAAAGGAGGCAGATGGGAGTGAGGAAAAGGCTTACGGCAGGTTGGGATGTAGGGCAAGGGGTGCATTTTAATAGGTGATCAGGAAAGCCTCTCGGATCAGATGATATTAAGCAGAAACCAGAGGAAATGAGAAACAAGTGTGCCCTGCAGAAACGGTGTCCTCCTGATGGAAAACCATCCAGCAGCTTTCTGGTGCTCCTGCCCTGTGGCCCTGTCGCCTCCACCCTCCATTTTGTCCCATCCTCTGCTAGCTACACTGGCTGCCTTTCTTTTACTTGGATATTCCAAGTTCGCCCCCTCTTGCTTTTCCATCCACCTAAACATTCTTCCCTTCACGTCTTAGGTCAACAGATGCTTGCTCAGAAGACAGCCATGTCACTTGCCATCAGAGTGCCCGCTGGGTGTGTGTGTGTGTGTGTGTGTGTGTGTGTATGTCTGCTCATCTAGAGTGTACTTTGATGCCAGGGACCTACCTTGTTCACTACTGGCACATAAATAGACATTTGATAAATATTTGTTGTGCAAATAATTGGTAAGCAAAAGCCAGGTTTCCCAAGTTATAAACAAGGATATTAGAGCACTAAAATTAAGTAAACTGGCAAGTAATGACCAAAGACTATGATACTGGGAAGTCAGCTGAAAGAAGGCAGACAATTAGAGGAGAGCTTGCTTTCTCGTTTTCAGAGGCTCCCATTGCTTCACCAGCAAGCTCTGCCCTGGGTCCTGGGGATACAACCATAAATAAAAAGTGCATAGTTTTATAAGAAGTTGACCATCTTGTGGAGCGGTCAGTTGGGTAAAAAGACCCTTGGAGTACAACATGTGTACAGTTGGGAAGTGCTGACAGGGGTGTGCCCCGTTCTAAGGGAGGTGGGGCTGAGGAGTGGAGCAAGGTCCGGAAGGCTCTCTGAGAGGGAGACAGCCTGAAGGGAGGCGTCATCATTCACCAGGGGAAGCCAAAGACAACGGCCTGCTCAGGTTTGTGTTTGAAGAAGGGTAAATCAGTTTCAGAGTGGACAGTGCCATATAGGAAGCGCAGGAGTAACTGCTGGGCAGCCTCTTAGGGGGCTGTAGGCTGGGGATGGTAGGGAGAAGGGATGGCAGTAACCCAAAGTGATACCAGTACAGATAGGGAGGGGGGCTGATTTGAAGGATGTTTGAGAGTCAGTCTCTCAAAAGTCTTGCAAGGTGGTGCAGGGTGGAAAGGAAAGGAAGACTAAGAGAACTCCCAGATTTCAGGCTTGAGCACTCAGATAGGTGACAATAATGTAAACTGTAGAACTTGCTTTTTTTCTTTTTCCTTTTTTTTTTTTTAAGATTTATTAATTGTTGAGAGAGAGAGAGAGAGAGAGAGAGAGAGAGAGAGAGTGCAAGCAGGGTAGGGATAGAGAGAGAGGGAGACACAGAAGTCCAAAGCAGGCTCCAGGCTCTGAGCTGTCACCACGGAGCCCCATGCAGGCCTGGAGCTCATAAACCGCAAGGTCATGACATGAGCTGAAGTCAGACGCTTAACTGATTGAGCCGCCCAAGCACCCCTAGAGCTTTCTAATATTTAAGAAGCTGCAGAAACTTTATAAAACTTTCTGTCTGATGCCGTAAAACTCTTCTAATTGAGGAGAGAAACCCAGAAATCTTAAAAGACGTAGCAAGGTGACTTAGTAGGCAGGGCGAGGGCTAAGACTGAAACTCTCCAGACTTCCTGTGCAGTGTTTTCCCTACTTGGCCTTACTGAATGCAGGACTAAAGCCTTGTCAGAGGACCAGGCGCCATAAACATTCATTTAAGTGTCATCTGCATGGATGAAGCTATGAGAAGTGGGTTCGATCTTCATGCCACTGAGACACCAGTGATGGAACTCGGACACCACCCGCATTCGGGTGGCAGAAAGAAGTCTGGGTGGACAAAATAGAAACATCCGTCAGGTGGAGAACTGATATAAACAGTCTTTGGTAGGAGTTGGTAGAGGGATAAGTAGAAGACGGGGGAAGAAAAGGTGAAATGGTATCAAGTGCCAGAGACCAACGGGGATGAAGCCAACAAAGAGGTCTTTGAACTTAAAGATGGAGGTCAGTGGGGCACCTGGGTGGATCATTTGGTTAAGCCTCTGACTTTGGCTCAGGTTATGGTCTCATGGTTCGTGAATTCAAGCCCCATCAGGTGCTATGCGGACAGCTCAGAGCCTGGAGCCTGCTTGGGATTCTGTGTTTCCCTCTCTCTGCCTCCCTTCTACTCATGCGCTGTCTCTCAAAAATAAATAAACATTAAAAAATAAAGATGGAAGTCAGTGGTGATCTTTAAGACATCAACTTAAGGGGCAACTGGGCAGCTCAGTTGGTTAAGTGTATGAGACTTCAGCTCAGGTCATGATGTCACAGTTTATGGGTTCGATCCCCATGTCGGGTTCTGTGCTGACAGCTCAGGGCCTGGAGCCTGCTTTGGATTCTGTGTCTCTTTCTCCTCTGACCCTCCCCAGCTCGTGCTCGGTCTCTCTCTCTCTCCAAAATAAATAAATATTTTAAAAAATCAATATAAGTAGAAACCTACTTTAAAAACCTTTTTTTTAACTTTGTATGAGAACTGTGCCTATCTGTAGGCAGAGAGGAAAAAGAGTCATTGAAGATAGAGGATTTGAAGCATTTGAAGGTAGCAAGATTGAATGTGGTGCCAGGATTTTTGGAGCGACAACAGAGACAGAATCCTAGCTTAGAATTGAGAAAAAAGAGAGAGAGAGTCTGTGTGTGTGTCTGTGCTCACACATACATGTACATCGACAGTACATGCAAGCTCTTAGTGTTCATATTTATTAATTGAGTGCTTACTCTCTGCTAGGCCCCATGCTTAAAGCTCTATATGATGTCATGTCATTTAATCCTTTTGGCAACCAAAGAGGCAGATGGCATTTTCTTTTTAGCTCCAGGTTAGAGCAGAGGAAAGGGAGGCTTGATGGATTTAGGTAATTTGTTTGTTTGTTGATTCAGGGAAGTTTAAGAAGAAAGTTATATGCAGAGCACAGGCATCGAGCAGTTGGCAGGGTTGGTGTCATTGTTGACAGAGAGTGTGCTAGGGAAGAACTGAGATGGCACTGAGCATCGGTGTGTGAGGGCTTAGGCCTCGGCAGTTAGATCCTGTGCTTAGTACCCAATGCTATTTTAGTGTGGTAGATCTTGTAGGAGAATGACTTGCTGCTTTGCTTTCTAAATTTTTTAATGTTTTTTTTTTTTTTTCTTAGAGAGAGAGAGCGAGGGAGGGTCAGAGAGAAAGGGAGAGACACAGAATCGGAAGCAGGCTCCAGGCTCTGAGCTGTCAGCATAGAGCCCAACATGGGACTCAAACTCATGAACCATGAGATCATGACATAAGCCAAGGTCAGACACTTAACCAACTGAGCCACCCAGGCACCCCATTTGCTGTGTTGTTTCTTAGAATAAGAACATGTTACATCTCATATCAGCTCCTTAAATTATAGAAATTAAAATTATTTTATCCACTGTGAGGCAAGAGGGCCCTTTGTTTGTTTTTGTTGTTGTTGTTGTTCTTATATTAACCAGAGTAGCAATACAAATCATATATGCTGTGCAGAAAGCCAGGTAACCTGTCAGTGGAGTCGTGTTGCGTTCCAAGTGGTGTCTATATGCAATCATTGAAAAGTAACTTTGTGGCTTCCTGATAGCTTTGTCAAAAATATCTTCCATGAAAATGAACAGTTTGGACATCTTATTATCTCATTAAAAGGCTGAGTTTTAGAAATTCATGAGAGGATATCAACTACCCCAAGGGGCTGGGGTTTGTATCTAATATGGTGTAAACTTGAAAGTCATGTGGTGTTTTCCATAATATGCTTAAAGGTTGCATTAAGAGAAAACCAACTGAAAAAAACACTTTTTAAATCTTTCTATCCCTGTTTCTGATGCCATCATCTGTAAAAAGAGGATAATAATAAGTAACTAAAGTAACACATTTAAAGGACATAGGCCAGATAAGCACATAGTTTGCATGATGTGTTAGTTATTATTAATTTCAAATCATAGGATTTCAACTAATCGATCCTTGCAGAGATATTTAGCCCCCTCCACCCTGCCCCAGTCCTAGGTCATTTCTGATGCTGTGCTCAACAGCTAGCTCTTGGTCAGGCATTCTTCTTTGGACTTTAGAATAGCAAATAAAAGGAGACAGTTCGAAAAATGCTACTTTTATAAAACACTATTCCAAGGAATTGAGTATGTTAAAGGGGACTAGAAAAGATTCTTTATTAGAAAATCGGGACGCCTAGGTGGCTCAGTCGGTTACGTGTCTGACTGACTCTTGATTTTGACTTGGGTCATGGTCTCACAGTTTGTGAGTTTGAGCCCCACAATAGGCTCTGTGCTGGAGCAAGAGTGGAGCTTGCTTGGGATTCTCTCTCTCTCTCTCTCTCTCTCTCTCTCTCTCTTTCTCTCTCTCTCTCCGCCCCTTCCCTGCTCATGCTCGCTCTCTCTCTCTTTCAAAATAAATAAACTTTAAAAAAAATTTTAGAAGATGACCCTACTGTACACCTGAAACTCCTGTAACACTGTATGCTAACTGTACTGTAATTAAAAATTTAAACTTCACAAAGAAAAAAATATTAGAAATTGATTATTTTTTAAACTATTTTTCCATTTGTTCACAAAATATTTGTTGAGGGCAAACACTCTACTAGCAGCTAGAGTTACAAAGATGAATATGGTATCATTGTCTTCACACTGACCAGTGCTAAGGGAGGTGAGAGAGTATAACCAAATAGCACCATAGTTCTATAATAATTACTGCCATAAAGTTTGTTAAAAATTAATTTTAGTAGGCAAAATAGGTTTTTTTTTAATGTTTTGTTTTATTTTTGATACAGAGAGAGACAGAGCATGAGAGGGGGAGGGGCAGAGAGAGAAGGAGACACAGAACCGGAAGCAGGCTCCAGGCTCTGAGCTAGCTGTCAGCACAGAGCCTGATGTGGGGCTCAAAGCCACGAACGTGAGATCTGACCTGAGCCGAAGCCGGAGACTTAACCGACTGAGCCACCCAGGCGCCCCAAAATAGGTTTTAAAGAAGCAAATTCAGACAGAAAAGAGTAAATAACAATAGAATGTTGGTCTCCTAGTCCCATGCCACAGAGAGCCCATCATTCCAGAGGCGAACGTTTTTATAAAGTCAGTGTTTTTATTCTTTTGTCATGAGTTTCATTTGTTTCTGTTTTTTACCAAGTGCCTGCAGGATTAGTTTCTACTTTTTTACTTTAATTGAACTTTGGAATAAAATATGCAGTCTTTCATGTTTAAAAGTATTGAAAATGATGCCGCTAATCCATTGTTGATAGAGTGCTCTGAATATATTTTCTAGAAGTGATAGACACATTTCTGCTAATCTGTCCCTTCATTTATCTTGTTTCTAATTGTGACTAAGGTATGCTTTTAAAAGGTATCCAGTTTAAGATATGTTTATTGACTGTAAAATTAAGAAGATATATGTCACGTGGCAGCCCGGAAGTCCCATGTGGGGTATGATCAATTTGAGGAGCCAGTACAAACTTTTTGGTAGGATTAGGTCTTTTGCCAAATAAAAGACTGGCTCATAGCTTGATAAATACAGAACTCTACTGTGATTCAGATATGAAACCATATAGGAGTTGGCTGCAAGTTGCTTAAAGAACATTATTAGCTATTTCCATTTTCTGCTGCAACAGGACAGTGTGCTTTTCATTGATGATGGTAATTGCCTTTCATCATCACCTTTTATTGAAGATTCTTTTACTAAGTATTATAATGGGTATTGCATACTAGTCGTTGGATCGAAATTCTTATGTCAGTAACAATATTACAGTTAGTAAATGAGGGACTTGACATACAGAGATTTTTAAGAACTTATACCCAACACCAACTAGCTAAGTGGCAGAGTATTGATGTGAGCTCAGATTTCTGACTCCAAAGCCTGTATTCTTGTTCCTACAGTGTCCTTTCATTGGTGAGGAGTGGCAGAATTCAGATACAGATCCATATTTAAGATAGCACATGTCGATTTTTTTTTTAATGTTTATTTTTGAGAGAGAGGAGGCATGAGTGGGGCAAGAGCAGAGAGAGAGGGGAACAGAATATTCGAAGTGGGCTCTGTGCCGTTAGTGAAATGCAAGGCTCTAACTCACAAGCCGTGGGATGACGACCTGAGCCAAAGTTGGACACTCAACCGACTGAGCTACCCACGCATCCCATGACTGTTTCTATGAAAAGTCATTTTCTTCAAGAAGAGTTGCATGTAGAAAGATGGGACACAAAGAGAATACCCAGCTCAACTAGCTGGTCAGCCACAGTGGTTGACAATGCAGAGAAATGGCCCTCATTGAGTGTGCTGAAGGGGATTGGAATAAGGAGCCCTTTTCTTTCTCCTGACTTTGAAATTACATCAAGGAGAAAAAGTTGAAAAGGAATTATGAAGGGCATTGCCTATATAATATTTCAACATTTTGAAGGACACTTTTGAAGGGAATGTGTCAAGAGCAAGCTGGCTTGAACATCTCCTCTTTAATGTTCTCCCCATATGGCGTCTAGCCGTTGGCAGATAGAATGTTTGAGCTGATCATCCCAGTGCAAACAACTAAAAATATTGGGTAATATACTTTAACGTATTTTGTTAAAGCCTTTTCAAATTCATGAGCTAGTAAGGAATATTCAAGCCAAAATTTAGGTGAGATAAGCAGAACCCTAAAGCTGGCTTTGGCCTTCAGGCACTTGCCAAACACCTGAACTTGAGCATCGGTTTTTGATGTCCCCAGGGATAGCCAGTTACTGCCTGAAGTGCTAAGTCTAAAAGAAAGGGGTAGACTTAAGATGGGGCAAGCAAGGCACTTCAGTCACAAACTGTAAGGCACAGTCTCAGATGCTGACCTTGTACTGAACGTTCCTGGTACTGAGTACCTCCTTCAGGTGTCTACATTAGGGACCATTCTTGCCTTATCCAGTTCCTGGTCCTGAAAAAGTTAAGAGCAAAGTAAAAATGCCCTATCTTACCACCCTGGGTTATAAGGAGAATTGGTTTGGTTCTGGAGGGAAAGAAAATGGAGAAGGGAAAACCCTACCCCCGGGTAATTAGGAATTCCAAGCTTGTCTCACCTGGGTTTGAATGCTGACTCTATGTCTCTTGGGTGATATGAAAACTCTCAAACTGGCAGAGTCTCAAATTGGTAGTGCCCCCAGTTATCTGCCAGGAACAAACACAAATTCTCTCAAAAGGAGCCTACCTTCAACCCAGACCTCAGAAATTTTCATTGATAATGTTGCAAGGAAAATGAGCAGCTTATATTCTGAAATCTCAAGTCATACAAGGAAATAAGCTACTTTAGGAAAAGATAACAAAAAACAAGAGGCAGCATTTTAAACCTACAAAGACTTAAAAATTTGAAATTATCAGCAATATAAAATAAATGTTTGTATTTGTTTTATAAAATCAAATGGGTGAAAATATGATTAAAATTTAAAACTGTACATTTCAAAATTCTGGCTTTAACAACAGACTAAACACAGCTGAAGAGAGAATTAATGAACTGAAAGATAAGAGATGAACTTAGAATGGAGACACAAAGAGACATGGAGACACAAAGGAAAGTATGAGATGGTTTTACAGGGATAAAAGAAAACCAGAACGTATAAAAGAAAATGCTCCAGAACTATTAAAGCTATCAATCCACAGATTCACGAAGCACAACAATTGCAAGCGGGATATTAAATTAAAATAATCCAGAGTAAACATGTTAGAGTGAAGCTGCTGATACCAAGGCTGAAGAGAAGCTCATAGATGGCCAAAGACAAAAGCAGACAGCCTTCAAAGGAGAATGGTTGAACTGACAACTAACTTAAAAACAGGAATAGTGGAAGCCAGAAGACATTGGGATGGTGTTTCCTGTGTGTGGAAGAGAAAAGTCTTTCAACCTAGAATTCTATAACCTGTAAAAATGTCTTCCAAGAACAAGGATAAAACAAAGACATAGCAAAATTCAGAATGTATATAATTAATAGGCCCTTACGAGAGGAAATTCTAGAATATACAGCAGGTAGAAGAAAAGTGATCCAGATGACAGTTTTGAGATGCAGTAAGGAATGAAGGGCAAAGAAAGTGGTAAATGTTTAGTCTAAGTAGCACTGTGTGAATTTAAATATATGTGTAATGGTAATTATGATGTGTCATGTTTTTAAAGCTAGAATTAAAATAAGATGGGAGGGTTGCTTATAATGTTAGTCGTATAGAATGCACATATTATACAGGAGGAAGTTAACAAAGAATATACACAAATAAGTGTGTATATTAAAATTTCCAGGGTATAAATGCTTAGAGTAGAAACAGATTATGAAACTTGCAAATACATAGTATGGAGACATCAGGGGAAATAAGGCAAAAGAAAGAAAAGAAAAATTGAAAGGGTGGGGCGTGTCTTATAGATTAGCTTTGTGGAGGTGAAATGCTCAGAGACCAAAATTTTGTGTCATAAAATTCTGTGCCACTAACAGAATTTTCCAGCCTGTCTGATGATGAGCATCATTGATGGCAAAGCAGTGTGCAGAAGAAGACTAGACAGCCAGGACCGACATAGGAGTGTCATTTCCTACAGCAAACAAACAAACAAACAAACAAACAACCTTGAGTTCCCAAGATGCTGTGGTCAGAATTAAGGAGAGAACAATATCCTGAGAGTCTCTGGCCTAAAGAAACCAAATAATAGAAGTATTTTCAGTGTCACTGATACCAAGTCTCCAGTTGTTGGCTGGTTCCTTTGGTTTTTAACACCAGTGACACAATCACATAAAGGTCTTGGCACCAGTGATATTTCCCAGCAAGATACTGAAACTCACCCTGTCTAAATCCCAGGCACGTGGGCCTAACTGTCCCTTGACCGGGCAGGATCGGTGCTGCCAGACTGTGTAAACAAGGGTTAACTCACTTGGGAGAAACCAAGAGGCATGCTAAGGGATCAAGACATGACATGCTGCCCATTGTTTGTAGCTCCAGGTTCAAAATATACAATTATACATGCCAAATAAATTCTAAACCTGTAAGGTAGGAAAGGAGGGGTGGCTCTGACTACAGGTGCCAGAAGCATTAAATAACCTCCTTAGACAAGGTGCACCACTGTTGTCTTGAATGCTGCAGGTCCCTCTGTCTGGCATTTCCCCCCATGCTAGACAATGTGCATTCACTGCAGGAGTCACTGTTAAGCCTCCGTCTCCCAGACCTGCTGGCTCCTGGTGCCCGGCCCTGACACAGAGGTGCCTTTGTGAGTGTAATTACCTTCCTCTGTATTAGAAATGCTCTGTTTAGAGCTGTAGTTGCAGGTACAGCTAGGATAAGCAGGAATTAGCATGCAAAAAGACCTGCCCAAGCCCTGACTTCTTTATCAGCAATCATTCTTAAGGCTTGTTTTGTTCCTCAGATTGATTGGGTAGGTGTGATACCATCCAAGATGAGGAGCTTAAAAGAAGAAAAAAAGATATTGGAGATAGCTGTGTGTGTGTGTGTGTGTGTGTGTGTGTGTGTGTGTGTGTGTGTGTGTGTAGAGAGAGAGAGAGAGAAATCCTGTTGTATTCTATCTTGACGATTTCATGCCTGACAGAGCTGCCAGAGTAAACTTGCTCATGGATGATTCTAGCAATTTAAGAACTGATTAAACTCCCTTGGGCTTTCGACAGTGTCCATATCAAAAAAAAAAAAAAAAAAAGCACGAGAAGCAAAAGAAATAAGTTTCATGCTATAGTGATGCTATGGCCAGTGTCTCTGAGCCTCACTGCCCGTGTCGATTGTAGACTCCTAACTGTAAGTTAAGCGACACCGACCCTTGAAAAAGTTCTCCTAGACTTTAACTAGAATGATGATGGCGAGGGCTCAGAATGATACAGGATAGGAATGGAGCCAGACTGTGTAATTAAACTAGATCTGAGTTTTGATTCTGGTTTATTTATGTACAGGTCTCTCCTGAGATACCTTTTATTGTTCCTGTCTATTATTTTTTAAGAGGCACACTAAATTAAAAAACCAATAATTTTCCCTCTTTGGAGAAAGTACTTTAATGAATAGAGATCAGATGATTGCTTTTTGTATTTATGAATTTACCCCAAGTGACTGTACTGTGTGTTACAGAGGAAATTCAGAGCTAACCAGAGAGCGTCCTGAGGACAGAGATGCCCAGCGAACCAGTGAGAAAGACTGAAGGCAGGAAAATGAAAGGATTTTCTTACAGGGCAAGAAGATTTAAAGATTTATTTTAGGTGGCACACACTTTGTAATTTATTAATTTTTTAATGGCCAAAGTAATGACTTTTGTGTTGATGACGCAGGCTGTTGGACAGCATGGAATGTTGCCCTTTATATAAAGTTGCCTGTTCAGAATGGTTGAGCACTTAGTCAAAATGGATTTCAAGTCAGACAGGTTTGTGTTGTGATGTAAGCCTGGAGAATGAGTATTCACCGTGAGGTGAAGGATTTATCAAGGAATCTGGGAGAGAAACATTCTCCCTGTTGGAACTTTAAAAGCCTTTGTCACATCCTGCTTCCCTTTTCATTGCGCTGGAGCCACAGGTCAGGTACTGCCTGAGGCAGCCTTACAAATTGGCACCTGCCTTTGTGCCTTAGACCCCAAGACAGTGGTGGGGAGAGGGGAGGCCAGAGAAATTTAAGAAGTCTTTTTCTCCAGCCTTTTGCAAAGTTAGCTCTCCCTGGGAATTGGGCTTTGATGCCTGGGGTGTGAGAGAGGCCACGGGCACCTCCTGGCCCAGGAGAGTGATTGGCTGCAGGGAGATGCCTGAGGTGCTGTGCTGTGGGAGGGTGGGTGCAGGAGGGGCAGGGGACAGCCCTCCTCGTCCCCCTCCATCCTTACATCAGTGATGCAGGTGTCACCTCCTCAGGACTTGCGTGGTTATTCCCTCATTTCTTCTGAAACCCCGGCCCCACAGGATAGCTTGCTTTCTTGGCTTTTCCTTCTCTCTTTTCTCAGATAATCAGAAACCTATATGACCTCTCTTCACGGTGTGAAGTTCACTTTCTAGCATGCATAGATTATTGAACCACGTTTTCTGATGCCAGGTAGGAAAAACAGCATCTTCCTGACCATTTTTCCTTCAGTGTTTCGTAGTACAGCTCCACCCTTTCCTTCTATTTGTTCTTGTTTGTTTGTGTTTTCATCTGGGATGTTTCTAATTTCAGATCACTTCTTCCCATGGACTTCTGATCATATTGAAGGCACATAGCATTAGAGGGGCTAATAGCTGTCTTCCTCTCCTTTTTCTTTTAACTTTTTAATATTCCAGTACAAAATTATCAGCCAAGCTCTGTTATATCCCCCTAAAATTACAGATCTTTATTTGAAACTAAAAGCTTTGCTTTGGTTTCTAATATATTTTTCCAAGAAATGAGCTTGTTTTCCTGGTGGGAGCCTGATAACATCCCAAAGCCTCTTATTTCTTGTTTTAGTTGCGTTTTTTGTGTGAGTTGGCAAAGTCAAATCAGTGTCACCAGAAATATGCCCCTACTGACAGGCCAGAGATTTTTGCTGAGTGTTTTCTAGCCCCTGGTTCCTGGCCCCTGATTGCATGTTCTCTGAAATAGGCAACACTGATACCAGCAAGACATAAGAGCCTGAAGAAAACCCAAAAGAGCACAGAGAAAGTGCAGACAATGTGGAGCTGTGCAGAATTCACTCCCTGTCTACCTTGTAGTTAAAGAAGGCTCAGTGGGTGTGAAGGAATGAAGAGGTGATATTCATAGTGTTGATGTTCCCAGCTTAGCATTCATCAAGGAAGCTGCATGGTGATAGATGTACCTTGTTTGATCAGATGAGTGGGGCCTTGAACAGCTTTATCTGAGAGGAACTTCACTGACCAGAGAGAGGAAAACTGGGAAAGTAAAGTCATTACAAAGCTTTGAGAAAAGTGACAATATGGGGCCTAATCCACAGGACTGCCAAGACCGAAGATGGAAGTAGAGTTTGGGATACAACAAATAGAAAGGAAATTTGGGCAACATGGCTGAGTGATAAAGGAGATGTTAGACCCTACCAGTCTCCCACTCCCGCCTTCCAAGAAAACCCCACAAAACCACATACCAAGAATTTAAAGAGAAGAAAAGGATAACTCAGAACCACAGAATATGGTCTCAACCATGGAATGGTTATTAATGCTACTGTTGAAGGAAAAGCTCCAAAACCTGAACCGTTGCAGGGTTTATCTCTGGCCAGTGAAAATAAAGCAATTTTAATTTTAAGTGCTTCTCTGTATTGTCTATGATGAGCAGTTAATATTTTACAATCAGGGGGAAAACATTTTGAAGGAAAAATATTACCAGCAAAAAAACAGACTGAAGTTTGGCTCTAAGATGTGAAGATTTGAAAGGTGAGGGTAAAAGTAAAAACTAATAGATTTAGTAGAAAGCACAATTTGTGAGAGGAAGAATTGTATCAGCTTATAAAAAATTACTCTAAAGAGGTTTGTTTAGAAAGTCAGTGTTATGGCAGTGTTTCTTTCACTGTATACAGGGAGCCAGACTTGAAAAAGATTTATTTGATCTTTATTTAAATTGGTTGTTATTCGGCACCTAATCTGAATATCTCCCAAACACTGTCTGCATGGGGTTAAATGAGTAGCACAACTCTAGGAAGGTTTGGAGGCAAAATGAGGAAAAGGAAGTGAAAATAGTGAAACAAACAGGTGAAAGTATTACTTTCACACAGTAATGATCAGTGGGGAAGGATGGCGCTGTGCAGGGATATTGGCGTTCTGCTGTACTTCTTGTCCTTGAATAAGCTGCGGGGGATGGAAAGATTGGAGAGTCCTATCCTGAGTTTTGGACTTTCTCTGGGCACTGCCTCCAAGGATCTCTCCTGAGCAAGCCAATAGTGTGGCCCTTAATAAATGTGCAATTGATGGATTAATCATCCTGAGCATCAGTTTGCACATATATAAGAGGAGGAATATGGGTGTGGTGGATTTTGTGTTTCTTCGTTTCAGTTAGGCATTTCACAGGTTGGGGGGTTGATAAGATACAGAAGTGGGGGTTGATTGGCAAGCAGTACATTATGTGGATCTGCCCCCCCCTTTAATATCTGTATAGAATGGACAAAGATGTCTTAATACAACCATGGGTGAGTTGACTGGGAAATAGCCAACACCACAGAATCCACATTCCAAGCATTTGTTCTGGTTAGAAGAATGGGCCAAAATAGGATGAAACAAAGTCCTAATTATGTTACTTATTTAAGGCAGTGAATTAAGTTACAGTATACCTAGGTTATTAGCAATTTGTATGAAAAAAACTAAGGGTTTTATGACCCACAGTCGCTGTTTGAGTCAGGAGTGTAATGGTGTCAGAAAGCAAAGGCTACAGTCACAGATGTGTAGTGTTAGGAACTTTGACAGAGTGTAGACTCCCATCAAGCAAAAATACCTACGATCCAACATCACTAGACCTTACTAAAGTCACTGGGCTTGGCTAGATCTGTTCAATCTGGATGAATTCTTTTATTTTCTTTGAAGAATCTCTCAGGTTAGTGGAAATTTTTAGGTATTAGAAATCTGTGAAAGAAATGGTATTAAATCATGAGGTGTTGAAAAAGGGTGACTTCCTTCCCATTTGGCCTGCCTAAAACACAGTATATGTCTTGTGGTTTTCACCAGAATTCTGCATTTCTAGGCACCCATCAGTTCTCAAGGCTTCCCGTGCATTATTTTGGCACTGGAAATTATTTGAAGACTTCGCTCTAGTTGCTGATTGCTCTACACACAGCTCTTGAATGGGTAGGAATTATTGTAAACATTTTAAAGGGTTAGAACAAGCATTTATCGATGTTTCATACCCTGGGGGAGAAGGGGCAAATATGTGAATAAATTAGGGGATCCAGGAACCCCTTCAAAAGGTATATAATTTTTACGTATGTGTAATTTTTTCTGGGAAAGAATCCAACACTTTCATCAGTCTCAAACAATATAGAAAACAAACCTCTTCCCCTGCCACCTGTATAATTTGTCTGCTTCCTAGTATGTAAACAAAGGGGCATCTTGGGTTTTGCTGCCCGTCTTCTGAGAACAGATCCTCCTTGAAATGCCAGTGAGTGACTTGCCATCAGTAGGGATTTAAAAAGATATTGCAGGCAGAGTTCCAGAAGTGTTTTCGTCAAAGTCTAATCATTGGAATAAACAAAAAGTACCTCACTCTTTCTCACACCACACAATAAAATTAGTTTTATTTTTTAAAAACAAAATTCAGATTTATTACTTGGAGAATTTGGGTTATATTTTTCTTTTTTCTGTTCCCCTTTCGACTTGTGAGTACAAATTTGGTCTTCTCCAGGAATATTTTGTTCTGAGGTAAGTTCCAGAAAAGCCTGATCTTCTCAATGGGATATGTGTTTCATGTGGTTTTTTTCTTCCTTTTCAAATGTACAGGGTGCCAAAGCATGCTTTCTGCGGGACATTCCTTTCTCGGCCATCTACTTCCCGTGCTACGCTCATGTGAAGGCTTCCTTTGCAAGTGAAGACGGGCACATTAGCCCCGGAAGCTTGCTGTTGGCTGGCGCCATAGCTGGTGAGTGGCCCGCACGGGGCCGTGTTCTCCGCTGGCCTCTGCCGTGCCGCTGCCCTGGAATTCTTTTCTGGTAGTTCTTGATTGGGCACATGTGAGGTGGCTGCAGATTGCTCTGAATAGCTACTGAAAAGAAAGGAGACAAAATTAACCTTCTGGCAGGTTAGATTAGGCAAGCTTGATTTCCTAACGCCAGAGAAGGTCCAGGAAACTTTGGTGCATTTTGTGGCGTTGTTGAATTCCACATTCTGTATAGTTTCGTAGTTCGCTTCACAGCATACCAGGGATGACTGTTCTGCTGGACGTTTTTACAAATTGGAATCATTGTGCTGTAAGGTGTCTAACCGAAATGGTACAGGAATGCTTGTCCAGAATCTAGATAAAGGTGACGTAGTACCGACCCGTCGCTGTGTTACAGGAACAGGGTGTGTGTGTTCACTGAACCCCAGAGGGAAAGGACTCTTCTTGTTCTCGGTGCTAAAGTGACTATGTCAATAGGAAAAAGAAATAGATGAGGAGGGTAAGGTTGGCCTCCACATCCTGGTGTGAATTCCCAGGGGAGATTTGATTATAGCCACAGCAGGAGTCAGTTGGATCTTTGATGCTCCAGGTTCAGAGACCCTAAAGGCTGGAACAATCCAGACTCGCTCTCCAGGTGGTGGCAAACATTTAATGAGTTAACAAACCCTAAGGCAGTGGTGGGATGCCTGCGTCTAAACATTTTTGATACAGGTGTTGTTCTCCAGAGATCTGTTGACTTGAGGCTCGGGAGAACAAGCCTCTGTTCTGAGAGGTTGATTGCTGTTTTGCGGCCCTGCCTGTAGCCTGGGGAGCCCCTGAAGGCAGGGACCCATGGCGCTCCTCCTAATTCTTAGTTAATCCCTTTTCTTTCAAAGATAGTGATGGTAAATGAGGCAAGGCTGTCCTTTCCTGGCTCCTCAGGGACCCTTGTTGATAGAGGTGCAGTGTAGGACCACTGTACCTCTATCAAGAAAAAATGATGATTTGGGGATTACAATATAGAATTCCCAGTTTTAATCCCAATTCAGCCATTGATTAACTGTGTCCTGCTGTATGCCACTTACATGTGTGTACAGAATAATATTTTCTAAATCAAAAGGTTATAATGCAATGCATTTTGTACATTGTACAATATAAATTACTTATCTGAAATAAGGTAGGACCTCCTGGGGAGCACCGCCACAAGTCTTGGTAGTGTGCTGCTTGGGCAAATTACCTAACCTCTGCCGAACCTCAGTGTCCTTGGCCGTGAATGGAGATGATAATGGTGCTGACTACAGAGTGTGCCTGTGAGGTACAAGTGAGAACACCCGTGTGAGGGACTTAGCACAGTGCCGAGCATATAGTAAACACTCAATAAACGTTCGCCAGTAGTACATCGAATCCAAGAGAATCTCTCTGTAAATTATTCCAGGAATCAGTTGTGAAATCAGAGGATATGTATTAGAGCTCAGATCAAAGTCTAGGCCTCTCTCCAAAATAGAACAAAAATAGTGCCTACACTCTGCTCTTAAGAAAGATAGCCACCCAGAAGGGATTTCATCTCTGGGTCGAATTTCCTAGGTAATCCATGCTACCAGAGCTGTAGAAATGACTGGCGGGTTTTTTTGTTTGTTTGTTCTTCTCCTTCGAGGTTTATTTTCTTCCTTCAGTTTTTTTTTCATGATTAGGCAAATAATATTGCTAAGTTGTAGAATACTTGGAAAGTATGGAAAGTAACCAAAAGCGTAAATAAGAAAATATTATCTGTTATTCCAAGACCTAAGATAATTCCTAGTCAACATTTCTGCTAATTTGTTTCCCTTTGCATCATTGTTAACTCTGAATGGTTGTAACTATGGTCACACTGTGGATCTGTGGGTTTTGCTTACTTCCGTAGCTGACGCATTGTGAGCCGTCACGGCACCATGGCCAATGGCATGTGCTGTGGGGCCAGACTAGGCATGTTCCAGTGCCAGTGTCCCCACTTAGAACCGTGTGACCTGCACAGGTTTTGACTCCCTTTCTTCTTGTTTCCCCATCTATATATGGGGTGAAGAATAGTCTTAGTCTCATAAAGTTATTTTGAGGTCAGTAGGTCACACATTAATAAATGGAAAGATCCAAGAAAGTAACCTGGTACATATTAAGTATTTTTAAATGTTCAATAATAATATTAGATGTTTCAAAACTTTGTAAACATAGTTTTTAACTGCTATGTAGTTATCTAACCCTCAATCTTAGATTCTTAAACTTTTTTCAAAAAAAATTTAAATGTATTATATTGTTTAAAAAAATATCTTTGTGCTGAAAGGCTTATCCCCTACTCTGGGGCATTTTCCTTGGAGATAGACTCCCTAAAGTGAGTTTGCTGTTAAAAAGTATGACTGTTTTTAAAGCATTACCACGTTATTCTTGGAAGTCGGAACTGGTTTATGGCCCCCGGCTGCCTTGTCAGCCGTGCAGCTGTCCCAGGGTCTTTCAGCCGTTTTTCAGCTGCCTTCTCTGTTCGCTATCTGTTGCTGCGTAACAGATGTCCCCGGTGCTGCCCAGCTGGAAACAGCAAGCACTGATCATCTCATAGTTTCTGCGGACTGGGGGCAGCTTATCTGAGTGCCTCTAGCCCAAGGTCTGGCATGAGGTTGCAGTCAAGGTGTCGGCCAGCGGCTCGGCTGAAGTTGGAGGATTCACTTTCGTGGCTCAGTCACATGGCCGTTGGCAAGAGGCCTCTCAGTTCCCTTGCCACATGGCCTGCCTGTAGGTTACCTTGGATGTTCTTGTGACGAGACGACTGACTCCCCCCCAGAGCCAGCTCAGAGAGGGATGAAGGGAGGGGGAGAAAGGGGTGGGAAGAGAGGACAGGGGAAGAGAGCAAAGCCCCAACTGCCTTTTGTGACCAAACCTTGGAAGTCACACGCCTTTACTTCCACACAATCCTATTGGTTACACCTGTGTAATGTACAAGGAAACTAAACAGAGGCTGAGGTGTGAATACAGGAGGTCATTTGAGAGTCATTTGGGAGTCAAATGAAACACTTTTCTTTCATTATTATCCATCTGCTTCCCTATAGGATGGAAAAATACAAGACAGACTGTCACCCATTGGTTTTTTTTTTTCTTCAAAGAACAGATTTGCCTCAAAGCTTGATGGTCTTGCATATTGCACAAATCTGTATAAACCACATAAGGAGAACTAAACCACTTTCTTAATAACATCTATGAAAAGCCAGTGGCAAAGTGTCATAACTACTGTTCTCACTGAAATTGAGGATAAGACAAGGATGTCTCTGTCATCCTTGTTTTTCAGGCTTATTTTGGAGGTTTCGGTCAATGTAGTAAAATAGGAAAAAGAAGTAAGAGGCATAAATATTAGAAAAGAAAAAATGAAACCATCATTATTTGCACATAATTGTTTAGCTGCAAATCTAAATAAAAATACCTAAAAATGCATCTGAATTAATAAGTAACATATTTTGTTATAAGATGAACATAAAAATCTATATCTCGTATTGAGCAGTTGACTGATGTCACAGGAGGAAACAGGGCACCCACCTGCAGTGTGGAGCCTTGCTGGGCTGTGGAAGGCAGTGTGGAGAAGGGCAGGAAGACTTGCGTTCACACACGTGCTGTTGCCCGGTGCAACCCCATCCGCAAGGGCGGCGGGCACAACAACGCACACCTGTCTGGGCTGTGGATCAGGGCCTCGCGTTCCCTTTCGGATGCCAGTGAGAACAAAGGCGTTTCCTAGGTAGAGGACACATGGGTGGAGGATGTGCAGAATCCCCCAGCGATCTTTGTCTTTAGCAGAAAGGAGAAACACTCATCTCAAAGTAAGCATGAGTAGCAGTTTGACCACCAACTTTTTTTATCAGAACATAATGCCATTATTTTATAATTTTTGTTTTATAATTTTAATATTTTATAATTTTTCTATACTATAAGTTTATAGTAATATACTATAATAATATAATTTTATTATATTACTATAATGTAATATTACTGTTACATAATTACTATTTTTATGTGTATTGTTATATAAAATGTAATTTTATATAAAATCTCTCCTACACAGATTATGTATGTTTTTGGTTGACCAGTTGTATTATAAATAAGATGGATTTGGTATCAAATTAATATGATCATGTTTTCTATATTTTGATAGTAATTTCAGTTATTCAGTAAGTACTGTCTTTCTAAAAATTTTATTTGTCCTGAAGTTAGATTGCTTTAGTAGTATTTAACAGTAGTATTTTGATACAGTAGTATTTTAACAGGTGTCTCAAAACCTGGAGAACATTGGATGTTTTTTGGGGGTTTTTTTGGTGGGGGTTTTTTTTTTTTTTTTTTTTTTTTTTTTTTAGGTATACGTATATGGTTGTGAACTGAGAATATCTTTATTTACTTATGTTTTGAGAGAGAGCGTGCGTTCTTCCAGTATTTAAAGATATTCCAGGGTGTTTGGGTGGCTCAGTCAGCTAAGCGTCCATTTCTTGATTTGGGCTCAGGTCCTGATCTCATTGTCCTGAGACTGAGCCGCACTGAAGAGTCCCTCTCTTTCTTTCCCTCTGCCCCTCCCCTACATCTCCATTATTTCACAGGATAGAGTAAGCCTAACCAGTATTTGAATTTATGTTCATTGGCCAACGTGCCTCTGTGTCAGAAGGTGGGAGCCAAAGCAGAGAGCCTGAAATTAAGAAACTAAGCTTTAATTCCCTGCAGTGAACATGTTGCTTTTTGATTATTGAAGGGCATTTCGACATGGCTTATGGATAATCTCAAATAAGGGATATCTGGTATTTCTCAAATTTTAGAGCTTCGTCATTAGAGATGATTGTAATTGTCAGTGATGAGGAAAAGGATAAATGAAATTTAGATTAAGTTGTAACTCAGGAGTATCTTTAAAAGCTATTCAGTACACAGTATGTGTGTGACCCTTTCGATGCTTTTGCAAACATATTAAAAGAATGAAGTTAGGAGGGAAGCACTGTTGACACAAATTTGTTAATTATGTGCACATAAAGGTTAAAATAATTTAAAAGCAGTTCTTAGAACCTTAAAAAATATATAATGGGAGAGATTGAATCAAAGTAATAGACTGAGTATATTCATCAATCTCTCCTTTCAACCCAAATACCTTAAAATATCAGAAAATACATTTTTTAAAACTCCTGTTGGCACTAGAAATTATTACCACCAGCCCTCGGAAGGCGGGAAACAGAAGCATATTGACTCTAAAACTGGCCTGTAGGGTGCCACAACCCAGAACACCGACAGAAAAAAAAAACCACTCTTAAGGTAAGAGCTGAACCAGAGAATTTTAACCAGTGAATGAACAATAGAATACCAGGAGTGGGGGAGGGGGTAAGGTAAATCTTTAACGGGAATGAAAGAGCTGCATTCCTGGCCTGAAGGTGGGGCTTGGTCCTCCCTTTTCCTTTTTTGTGTGGAGCTTCAAGCGGGCAACAATTGAATCCGGGATGAAAGCCCCTGGCTCTTCTCTAAAAAAAAGGCACCGATTGCCTGGAGAGGGCTGAGTGTAAGGAACTGAAAAAATACAGGGTAGGCTTCAGGTTCCAGACCTTCACCACAGGTGGAATCAATGCATGCATGAATGAATGAACTGAACGAATGAACCGACGACCTAGCTAACGGCAGCTCTTCCCAAGAGGGATATAAACGAATTTCTTCTACTTCCAGAGTGAGTGAAGCCTCCACATTTCAGCGACTTGGAAAGTCCCAACCCTTCTGGGCCTCCTCCCCAACCCTTATACCCAGTTAACAGGACTCCCCCATTTCACAAAGCCCATTGCTGGCCCCCACCTCTGAGTTGGGAGAGCAGCCTGCCAGTGAAACTGACCTATACACTCATCAGTCTGTTCTTTGAACTTGAGTGTCAATAGACAGCCAGAGGTCCCAGGACAAGGAGCAACAAGAGAAGCAGAGGAATTCCAGGGAAAACAGGCAATTCAGAGAAAAGAGAACTTTTAAGAACTATACTTAAGATCTGCAGAGAGATTTGAGAGGAACATTCTTAAGGAAGCTTTCTTAAAAATTAATAAAAGGATTGCCCAAATTAAAAATCCATACATGGTCTGAATGATAGAATGGGCATGCTCAAAGACCAAATTAGACATCCGGAAAATGAAGCCATGGGAAAACAAAAACAAAACCTACAATATGGAATGAAAAACGCAGAGATAAGAAAAGGAGAAAACGTGTCAGACATGTAGAACTAGTCCAGGAGGTCTAACTTCTGTTTCATAGGAGCGGGAGAGAAGCAATACAAAGGGACAGAAAACAAATCAGTAATAAAAGTTCACTGCTCATGTTTTCATCTGCAGTCCTGTCCCCTTCAAAATGCCAGGGAGAGGGTGTCTGGAGCCTCGGCGGCATTCCCAGGCACACAAGGGTTCAGGAGAGGGGACAGGGCTCAAGTTCATTTCTCCCATAACTCAAAGGTTACACCTCACAGATCTTGCTACGGCAAAATGAAAAGCAAATTTAAGGAAGAAGAAAATATGGGGTATTTGAAACAGAGCAAATAAAAGGTAAACCCGAGAGTAATTTCAGTAAATAGTGACTGTGATAATATATATTTTTCTATAAGAAGGACTTGCCGGTGAAAGGGGCAAATGTACATTTATTGTGCATATTGTAAACAGTGTAGCTATGTGATAAATGTAATATCTAAATTAGGAAAGGGTGGAGATCAAAAGGGGAACAATTAGAAACAGAAAATGAAAACCACAATATTGGATGGCAGAAATAAGTCTAATAACCACAATTATAGCCACAATTGAATGGATTCAGTGCCCCTAGTAAAAAACAAATGCCTATTCTAGACGAGTTGTGAAAGGAAATCTAGTCATCTGAAGTTTGAGAAAACAGTGACATAGAACAACTGAAAGAGAACGGATTGAAAAATATGTATTAGGCAAATACCAACAATAAGCAAGTTTAGCAATATTAATGTCAGACTGAATGGAATTCAGGGTTTAAAAATAGCACTCGGAAGCACAGTCTTATTTTGCACTTATAAAAAATAAAACTCACTGAGAAGATAGCGTCTGCCTAAATAAAGAGATAAATTGAGGCAAGCTGGAATGACCAGAAATGGAGTTTATTCAGAAGGAGCAGAAGAGTTGCAGGGGTGCAGGGGAGGGGGAACACCTGGTATAACACTTGATGGGCGTCCAGCCAGCATCCAAGCAGTAAATTCATTGGCTTCAGGATGGGGAGAAATTGCTTGCGGAATGGATGGATGTTCATTGGTCAGGAGATAGACCTCCGCCTTGTGCAAATCAAGCGTTTACGGGCAAGTAGTCGATCTGTTCCCAAGTCCGTTCTTCTCAGAGAGCATGCCTGAGCATCCCCTCCTTTCATATCCTCTGGTTCCGTTTTAAACTGAAATCCTTCCCCGGTGTATTGCCACCCACCCTTATGTAGTACTCACATAATACCATTTCCTAAAACCTCAGCTTAAGAGTGTGATAAGAACATGATACTTTCTCATTCCAGATCTTGACACTTTTCTTAGATGCTGATCCATCAAGTAGATACTATCAATAAGGATGCAGAGGGGATTTGTGAGTCCCTTCACCTTGACCCAAAATAAACAGATACTGACTCCATATCCCATAAACAGAGAAGCGCATGCTTTACAAACACTAACAGGATATTTATGAATATTGAGGATGTCTTGCCCCGATGTTGTATCTTGCTGGTTGTGCTTTCTTTTTCTTATAAATGAACTTCTACTCTCTAGGTACTGGGCCCCCTTTAAAAGGTTATAATTTTATATTGGCTGGAGAACACCCCAAATTGTTCTTGTCACAGAGGCAGTGGGTAGGTCTCATTATCTGTGTCGTCACTGAAGCATCAGGCAGCCTGCTATTGAGGAGCCTTGAAGAAGCCTCTCTGTTTCCCAGCCTCTACTTGCTCCCCCATGTTTGGGCATAGAGAAACCGAGACCTCTTGATCAGGGTTGTCTTAGCCTTTTTGGAAGCCTGGAGAGACCAGGCAAATTTACCCAGAGTCTTTGCCAACCCTGGCCACCCAAATCAACAAATTTCTGGTGGCCAAGTTCTTACTGGTAGATGCTGCTTTCCTGGCCTTGCTTCGGAGCAGCGTGAGGCTGTTCTCCAGGTTAGTTTCACCAGCCGTCTACCAGAAATCCCCGTCCGTGGATTAACGCCCGGGCCCTCACAGCCGTCAGCCGGGGAGAGGTGAGGCCGAGTGGGATGTGCTGAGGGCCCCGGGCGGGCTGCTGTGTTTCCAGCCCCCACCTCTCTCTCTCTCTGTCTCTCTCTCTCTTTCCAGTCCCCACCTCTCTCTCTATCTGTCTCTCTCTCTCTCTTTCCAGTCCCCATCTCTCTCTCTCTCTCTCTCTCTCTCTCTCTCTCACACACACACCACCACCACCACCACCACCAGCAGCAACAACAACAACCGATTTTGCCAGACGACTTGCTAAACATCTTACATGTTTTTTGCCATATTTATTTCATAATCAAGATCTTTTTTCTCTGCCCCCCAATACTTCTCTCTTTTTCATAACAAGTTGCTATTTGTAAAAACTAACTGAAGGAGACTTTTTTACCCGTGTGATTGCCTGTGTGTTTCTCCCTGTCATTCTGACATGCCTGCCCATTGTTGCAAGGAGGATTTTACTACATGTCAAAAGCAGACAGCCTTGCTAACCTCTTTCTAAACCAGGAAGTAAAATGTAATGGGTGGTGTGAACACAGTGGGTTTCTGAGCATTTTTCCTGTTTCCTTCCATTATGTTGGAGGATAAATTCCTGGCGCAAAGTTAAAATAATTCCTCCAAGTTAATAGGAAATTCAGTATGACTTAATCCAGTGAAGCGTTGGATATAGAGTGAGCTTTTGCACTTGCAAAAAATGTGATGTATTTTAGAAAACACAGTTACGTTGAAAGTTTGTGAGGTGTCCAGTAAAGCTGGCGGCAGAGCTGTACCTGAGGAAGATGCATACAAACGTGTACTGTGCACATCTCCCCGTGCACATGTCCTTGCACACGCACACACTGAAACCTGAAAGCTGTCCGTTAGAAGGATGAGTTGTACTTGTGAGCCAGACCACGATGGTTTGGACAGAAATTCTTACAGGATTATTAAGCCTTAAAAAAAGCAAAGGAGATTTATGCATCTGCATTTGACCAATTTGGTTTGGAATAGGTTCATAATGGAAAAGTAATAAAACCATAAGAGACAGTGTCTTCTGAGTACAGTCTCGCTTTTAAAAAATCTAAACATGGGCCGCCCCGTTTTGGATTAAATGACTGCAGAAAAATTTCCCATTGGTAATTTGGGGAGGGTTTTGTTGCTGTTGTTGTTCCTTTTTCATTGATTATCAGCCAGTATAAATTTTCAGCTTTCTGTCAAATATTTTTTCTGGAGATGTCAGTTGTAGGAAAAATGACTCCTGAAGTGTTATCTCTGGGAGTCTCTGCCTCTGATCACCACCACCCCCTGCCCCACACTGTTTGCTTAGCCTCAGCCCTCACTAAAGTCTTTCTCTGGTGTAACTGGAGAGGTTAGGCTCTGGTGGGGAAAGGGTGGTTGAACGTGTGCGAGAAGGCACCTCGCGTGACTGCCAGCAGCCACAGAAAAGCGTGAAGAGGAAACACGTAACGAACTTCACCTCTGAAAATCGGACCTAATAACTTTGCAAGTGACTCATTTAGACAGGAAAGTCAAAAAAAAAAAGAAGAAAAAAAGCCTTTCTCCATTTGTTCTCAACCACTTGAGTAGTGTTGTTGACAAATATTCCTTAAAGGTATTAATAAATGTGGACCTACCGCAGCGGTCCGGGGCAGGGGAGGGGAGGAGGGTCTTAAGGAGCCTCTGCAGAGGACAGTACTGGCCGCGCTTCCCAGAGGATAGCGCGGGAGGCATTTGATTTCACCAGACTCTTGACTTTCTTTCCACGGCCAGCAGTTCAGAGCACAGTGATTTTTATATAGTGAGAATGTGACCAGACTGCGATGGTGGTGCCTTTCCTGCAGGTATGCCGGCGGCATCTTTAGTGACCCCTGCTGATGTTATCAAGACACGATTACAGGTGGCAGCCCGGGCTGGCCAAACCACTTACAGCGGGGTGACGGACTGCTTTCGGAAGATCCTGCGGGAAGAAGGCCCAAAGGCTCTTTGGAAAGGAGCTGGTGGTATGGAAATAATTTGTTCTTAACTAAGCCTTTGGTATCAGGTAAATTTTTGATAAATCTAATTGAATCTATCATCTCCCCATTTTTTCAAAGCACGTGTGTTTCGATCCTCACCCCAGTTTGGTGTAACTTTGCTGACATATGAATTGCTTCAGCGATGGTTCTACATTGATTTTGGAGGCGTGTAAGTATCCTGCTAAATCTGCAGCTAAGTTTCAGCTCTTCCAGTGTCCTGTCGTTGGTTCTTAAGATGGATACATTAATCTCATTCCTAAGGATGAAATAGAAAGGATGTAGGAAGGGGGCCCCCGGGTGGTTCAGTCGGCTAAGCGTCCAACTTCAGCTCAGGTCATGCTCTCAACAGTTCGTGGGTTCGAGTCCTGCGTCAGGCTCTGTCATTGCAGAGCCCACTTTGGCTCCTCTGTCTCCCTCTCTCTGCACCTCCCCAGCACCTTCTCTCTCTGCCTCTGACCGTCTATCTGTCTGTCTTTCTGTCTCTCTCTCTCTCACCACACACACGCACACTTACACACACACTCAAAAATAAATAAACATGAAAAAAGAAATGATTTGGAAAATATTGAAATTATGTAACCAAATACATTTCAAAGGGGATCATACAACTAACTAGAACTCCACAACTTCTTTATATGAGGCAGGTATTAACAATTTTTAAATACTATTTTTACCAAGATAAAAAGTGATGCAAAGCTCAGGTTCTCACCGGTTTCTCTTCTTTTAGGAAACCCATGGGGTCAGAGCCAATTCCTAAATCCAGGATCGTTCTGCCCGCTCCCAGTCCTGATCACGTAGGAGGCTACAGACTGGCTGTTGCAACATTTGCAGGGATCGAGAATAAATTTGGACTGTACCTACCTCTCTTCAGGCCGTCCGCGCCCGCGGCTCAAGTCACCGGTGGGGGCCCGTAGTGGGGGCGGCCCTCGGGCTTAGTGCCGCGGCTCTGTCGCTGCAGTCCGGAACGCCCCACCTCCGATGGCAACAGTGTTTCCCTCCTTTCACTTCCATCTCTTGTTTAAATTCAAGTCGAGTCTTTTTATAAGGTGAAATCATTCATTTTTTGTGTGTTTTCTTAACCAGATCATTGTGAAATTACTCCTAATTACTCTTTGGGCCTCTGCTCACACATCTCAGTTTGTAGCTGACATTTACTGGGATTTGGTCAACACTAACATGATTTGAGGGGAAGGAGCAAGTGTGAATGGAAACTAGAGCTGCTCTCCTCGGATTAGGATTATAGTCCCAAAGAGACTACTGAACCACGATCATGGTGCTCAGAGCAAAGTGCTGCACGCATATTTAAGCTGGTAGGAATCTGGGTACATATTTATCACAATAAAAACACTGGAAGAAATGAAAAGAAAATTATGAGAAATAGCCAGCCTGGCTTCCGATTTTAAACATGTATGAATTCTGTTTTGGAGTTATATTATGAAGCTTTTATATGAAACCTTTTTTTTTTTTGGTCATGAAAAACACATTGAAGATGTTTAATAATCATAGTCTGTTAGTGGTACGTAGTCTATCAGTCAGATGTCTTTGTACTTAGGGAAGTACTTTTGGTATTTTATTTCATAGAGAAATTATGGATGCGGTGCCTCTCCTGGATGTGCTGATGCGGGGCAGCCTCTCCAGTGGTGCAGTGTGGCGAGCGCTGCATACTTCCAGAAACACTGTAGCGAAGTGCGTGCCCTGGCACTGGTCCCCCGCTCCCGCCCTGGCAACTGGCACCTGCTCGCTTTCAAAATCCTACTTATCTTGAATCATGTATAACACAAATATATTCTAATACACATTTTTATTTAATTTGTGGTGCCTTGCGTCATGGTCAAAAGGCTCAAGCGTTTGTGAAGGAGGAAATAAAGTATTTTTAAAGCTGTTGAATTGTTTGCTCTTGTGTATGTCATATGGTGAATGACTATAATAATTGTCACTATTGGACTCTATATGTTTCATTTTCAGGATGATTTTACTTATATTGGAGTGGATATTTCTTCCTGGCTCATCAAGGTAACGTGTACCCTGATTTTCAGTATGCTGATGTGCAGAGTGAGTAAAAGAAATGACGTTTAACCCTCGATAAGCAAGGAACCCAGCTACCTGACACTTTTTCCTTAGTCATCCCCGGTGTTTTGGGCCAGTTTCGTACCATGAGAATTAATCTAAATTTTCATTTTATGGTATTAATTAGAAGTTTCACTGGAAATTGGGCATAAAAATTGGTCTGAAATGGCAATTACATTTTATAATCTTCTCTGACTCTTCCTCATACGAAAGCCGGATATTCCTATATCTGACATTTGGTGACATTTGGCCCACACTCCCAGTTGGGGAATGAGGCTGGTCTTCAACAGAAGCTAGGGCTTTCAGACTACTGAGTAACCACGGAGCAGTCAGTTTGAACTTTCTGAGTCTCCCAAACTTCCCCCCTGAGTCATTCCGTCTTTAGTTCAATAGTTGACATTAAAGGTACTTTTCAAAATTGGAGAACATCAACACCATCTGGGAGCCTGGTTTTTAATTCTAAGGGAACAAAAGCTTTGTTTTCCTCACCAGAAACAGGACAGGTACATACGTGGCTCCCTTCATGGTTTTGGTTTTGCAAACCCGAAGTGAAAACCACTCCCTCTATCTACCCGTCCTTCACCCCGAATCCTACTCACTATGATAAGTGGTAAATATTTATATTTCAGTCTCAAAGACCAGTAGCAGAGCTCCAAACACGTCTTAGAAATGCAGGTGGTGTTGCAATAGCAGATCAGCTCGAGCTCTGTAGTGTTCTGAATGCAGACAGAAGTCCCTGAGTGTAAACTTCTTTTTCTTCACTTGTTGGAATTTTGTAGAAGATCTAATTCTCATGGTATAAACGGTGATTCAAATGTCAGAAAAGGTGCGCTGGCCCTGCCTGCTCCTGAAGCGCTGTTGCTTTATTTACCTGTAGCTGAGAGCAGTTCTCTTTAGTAGAAGAGAAACCCGAGGACTCAGGAAGCCAGAGGAGGTAGGGCCACGGGACTGTTTCTTTAAGCTCCTCGGCTTATTCTGTTCAGGATAGGCAGTGACTTGAGACACTTTGAAGGAGGCCTCTCATTTCCATCTGAGTTCTGCTCAGTGGGTGGCGTGACTGTGACATCCTTGACTAGGACTGCAATCACCGTGTGGTAACCACGTCAAATTTGTTCTCGGTTTTCCTCCTTCCTGAAGTGACAGCACAGTGCACCAGCAGTGCTGTGGCTGCCTCGTCTGCAGCTGGTCATTTCCCTCCTTAACGCTGAGGGCCTGAAAGATGTGTAACTCCCACCCGCGCCTGCCCCCCCCCCAGGGGCCCCGCCCCTGCCCCTGCCCTGCCAGCCCTGGAGTCTTTCGGCTCTGCCCTCCGTCCACCTCCTGATTGCTTAGGGGAGGCGGTGGGGGAGAGGCCTGAGTTTTGTAGCAGCTTTTTTTTTTTTTGCAAGGAGGGGAAAAAATGTGAAGCTGACCACAAAGTGAACACACTGATTCTTGGGTTCCAGTCGTGGCTGGGTTTCTTGAGGCTGGGTGGCATGCTGTCGCCAAGCTCATGCTACACCTCATAACCCACAACCATTTGCTGAGCTCCCTGGGGTCGCCTTAATCCCAGCAGCCAGGGTTGCACAGGGGAAAATAAGAATTCTGGCACAGAAAGGAGTCATTTAAGTGCTTATTGCATTTCAAGCTTCAGTTTTTACTTAGCTAAAATATTTACCATTGCTGGAAAACAATGTTTAAAATTTTGTGCTTATATGTTATTTAATGGTGTGGCCTACGTAAACCTCAGGATGCTTACATTTTGACAGTCTTCTGGAAATGCTTAACAGCACATAACTCAGTGAGCAGGGAATAAAAACGGGAAGAAATTGTGCTTGAAACTGTTTGTAACCTCGTCCGGCTATAGGTCTTCAGCAAGTCGCGGTGGCATTCTGCGGGTAGAGGCAGCCAAGGCTCCCGTGGTGGACTTTGAGGGGCCCCCTGCCCTCCGGCCCCTGGCAGATAACCCTCCCGAAAAGTCACTGTGTGCCTTTTTTAACCACAGAAGCCATTCTTTTGGGGATGCATTTGTATCTCTACCACTGAGCAGACGCCCATTTTAAATCCAGGGTAATCAGATGCTTTCAGAATGTGGATTTTTCCAAAGATTTTTAAAAGACACATTTTTAAAAGTTCACTGGTGAGAGCAGTGAAATGTTCTTTCCACAACCGGTCCTGCCCACAGAGGGGGTCTGCCTTTTGTTTCCCCTTTTGGGAAGAACCCAACCCTCGCAGGAGAGTTCTATTTTCAATGTTCGGAAGGCCGCAGGGGGCCACGGCTTCACTTTAAAGGCCAAAGCAGCTAAAAAGCATTGCACCTCTGTCTTTTAAAACCATGGCAGTCTTTACTTTGAAATCTCAGACTGGGCTCTAACAAGGGTAGGGACCGAGGCTTTTGTCAGTTTCCACGGTGCCTGGAACTTAGTGAGCTCTTGGTTATTACGTTCAAGGATGGATGGATGGATTTTTGAGAAGTATGTATTTTTTTCCAATGAAGCAATCTCTACTCTTACTTTCCTATTTCACAGGCTGTTTCCACTGCTGGAGTTAAAACCATGACTGAAAATGATCACAGTCTTCTGTATTGATCACGGCCTTTAGAAATCATCAATAGGTCTTTTATTAAAGTTACAGCTACTTAAAATTGGTTTTAATTACCTACGTTGACTTAGGAACTGTCATATAAATGAGAAGATATTTAAGTTTCCTGATCATTGTTAAAAAGACAGCCTTAAGAAATCATATCTTTTGAGATTAGTGTTACAGTAGAATTGAGATATGTCACTAAAATAGGTTTCCTTATCGGTGAATATTAATTACTTACAACTCATTCTCTCTGTTTCTCTCACTGCCTTGTGTTTCTGTGTCCAGCCTTCCTTTAGACAGTGCTGAGCACAGTGGCAAGCCTTCCTTTAGACGCTGCTGAGGACAACGCGAACTCTTTCAAAAGGGTTTGTTTTTAGCTAATGCATTAATTGACTCCAAAAAGGAATCCAAATGGAACACTCTGCTTTCATCTGCTGGGGTAACCTAATAAAATAATGTTTGTTTTTAGATTCCCGGCTGTTAAGGGGGTTTTGCTCAAGGCAAAAACCACAGTCCCCTCAAATAATTTCAGAAGGAAAGTTAAGAAGACACACTAATTGTGCCTGTCTGAGGCTTGCTTCTCCCGGTCACAGTCACACCCCTAGCAAGCTGGTCTGGCCACTGGGGCCTCAGTGCCCACCGCCACTTTGATTCCATTAGACCGGGCTCCTGCCCTTTTGCAGGACCCTTGGGTTGACAGTGGAGCAGTTCTAAGGTGATTTTAAAATAGACTTAAGCTCTCAGAACAGACTTGTGCAAGTATTGCATAGTCTGCCCTGCATGGTGGGGAAAGGGAAATTCAGCTCAAGCAAAAAGATCAATACACCGTTCCCTGTCTCCTTTCACTCTCCTCTGCCTCCACCCTGGAGTTTTTTGGCCACTAAGAACTCATTAAATATGAGGTATGACATGCCAGGCATGATCTCATTCAGTCCTCGCCACAACCCTTCAAGTAGGTACTGTGCTTTTTCCTATGCTACAAATGAGGAAACCCAAGACACACAGAGGCGAAGTGTCCTGCACGTGGTCTGGTCTCTCTGCTAGCAAATGAGGGCCTGGGAGGGAATCTAGGTCCGATGGCAGCCCAAGCCCCATCCTTTATCTACGAGGGCTTCTCAACAAAACTCAGTCCACGAAATTCTTTTGATAGTCTTTGCTCAAAATTTCTTATTGGCCCCAGTTTTCAGAATCGGATGTATCACTCCTAGCTTAGCAGAGACGGGAAGGGTGAACACTGATTGTTTACCATAGTAGGTATATTTGCTAATTCAGAGAATTGCAGAGCCCAAGGACCAGGTGAATCCTAACAAGCCTTTTGAGGTCCATCTTAAACTATTTTATATTGTATTAAAGTCGGTGAAGAGAGGATTAAGGTAAATGTGAAGCATTTACCCCGTGGTAAATGTCCAAAATGGAAAGTTAATGTGGAAAACGCAGAGGTAAATTTACAGACTGTTACTGTGCAACGCGATATGATGTGAACTGAATTGGGCCATCCTAAAAATTGGAGCTATAATTAGAAAATGCCATTGTTTGACAGAAGTTGGAAATAATGGAAAACCAAGTTAAAAGTAAATATCTATGGGTACTCAGTCTCAAGTTGTGTCTGGAGGGAATGGAGACAGTTTACAGAATGTGGGATTTGCTGGAATTACTTTTGTGTGGAGTTTTTTTTGTTTGTTTTTGTTTTTGTTTGAGAGACAGAGACAGTGCGAGCAGGGGAGGGGCAGAGATAGAGGGAGACACAGAATCTGAAGCAGGCTCCAGGTCTGAGCTAGCTGTCAGCACAGAGCCTGACATGGGGCTCGAACCCACTAACCGTGAGATCATGACCTGAGCCGAAGCCAGACGCTTAACCAACTGAGCCACACAGGCGCCCCTGGAATTACTTTTGGACATAAAATCTCCGTCCCCGCTAATGGTGGAAAAGCCTGTCTGTATTCCCAACAAGGTCCCTGTACTCCCTTAAGTCAGAGGAGAGGACGTGTGCACTTTGTGCCCTCTCTACCATTCTTACGTAAACAACGGCAGATTACTGACCGACCCGCACTAAAAATTAACTGAAAACATATGTATATCTCAAAGTATGAATTTCTGTTTTGAAGCAAGATTTACTTACGTAAGTCCTGAGTATAGAGATGTGCTTTATCAATTTGAGAAGTTAGATCTCCTGACAGCCACTCTGTGTAAGAAGCTACTTTTTATGATAACTTTGTCGTTTGAACTAGCTACAGTATTATAAAAGGTTTATACTCTTGTTAAAATCAGAAAAATGAAAAGTTGGGGAAGAGAAAAAATTGAAATGGGGATTCTTCTTTTTTTTCCTTAAGATACAAGTAAGTGATTACTGATGTCGGTTGAATTTTATTGCAGAAAGTAGAGATTTCTCAACACGTTACCGTCTCAGGCTTTGGCCTGCCTCACTGTGCGGTGTATGCATTTACTTCTTTCTCACTAAAGAAGCAGTTCATAGGCTAATATCTAGGCTGCTGTAGTCTGAGGTAATAAATAATAGGGCAAACAACAGACTAACCAGAAACTTTGAGAGGACCGTCTGGGCAGTGAGATATCCGTGGGGGTTTGAATAGCTCTGGCATATGGCTGAGACTCTGGAAGGACACACACACATACTCAGAACAGTGCACATGCTCAGGAGAGATGCAAGAAGGCCCTGAGCCCTCAGCCCCCTATTCACCTTGAGCCTCGCCAGAAAGAGGAAGTGAAGACTAATGCAGAGTTGTACCCTGTCTGGCTGAGTGATGAAAGTGCACCTCAACACACATGAGCCCTTTTGCAAAGACTGGAAGAGTCTTCTGGTTCTAGACATTTACAGAAATCTCTGTCCAGTTGTTGGCTAAACGGCAAATTAACAGACTTCTTTACCAGGCCACACATGACACAGAATGCATAGTGTATGGAACTCAGAGAATTTGCTAAACAGTGATTACAAAAAAGCAACAACAACATCTGATTTCCAGAGTTGTACATTATAAATATTCAAAACATCTAGTGTTCAATGAAAAAGTAAAAGACCTATAAAGAAGAAGAGTATGGCATATACACAAGAAGAAAAAAAGAATCAAGAAAAAATCTGTCTGAGGAAGCCCAGATACTGGATTTTCTTTCTAGACAAAGGTTTTTAACCATTTATTATAAGTATACTCCATCAATTAAAACCAAGTCTAAAGAACTAATGGGAAGTATAGAATGTAGTAGGCAGAAGAAAGAAGAAGCAAATGCGAGCATCAATTGAACTGTGCAGTCTAAAGAACAAAAAAGAGAAACAAGAAAGAAAATTGAACACAGAGCTGTGGGGCACCATCATGGATGCCAACGTGCACATAATGGGAGTTCCACAAGGAGACAGAGGAAGAGCAGTTGTTGAAGAGATAAAGGTTGAAAACTTCCCAAAGTTGACAAAAAACAATCTGTCATTCAAGACAGATTCAAGCTCCATGAAATCCAAGTAGGACAAACTCAGTATCCAGCATAAATACATCATAATCAAACTGTCAAAAGCCAAAACCAATGAGGGAGTCCTGAAGCTACAAGAAAGAAGCAGCTCCTACAAAGGAGCCTAACGAAATAAGATTAGCAGCTGATACCTGTCTCAAGCTATAGAAGCCAGAAGACAGTGGGATGAAATATCCAACGGTTAAAAGAAAAAAAAATCTGTCAGTGAAGATTTCTACTTCTGATAAAATTGCCCTTCAGAGATGAGGGAGGAATAATAATATTCCCAGATAAGCAAAACCTGAAAGTTTGTCACCAGCAGACCTGCTCTACAACAGAAGCCAAAAAGTCCAGGCTAAAACGAAAGGACATTAGAGGGAGATTTCAAAATAAAAGGGTCAGTTATCAAGAGGATGTAATAAACTAAATATTTAAGTATCTGGTAACAGAGCTTCAAAGTCCATGAGTAAAAACAGAACTAAAGGGTAAATAGACAAATCACAGCCATATTTGCATATTTTAACATTCCCTTCTCAGATATTGATAGAACAGATAGAAAATAATCAGTAAGATTACAGAAGATTGAAACCATACTCTTAGGCAGTTTAGTCTATTTGACATTTTTAGAACCACAGACCCAGTATCCGAAGAATTCACATTCTTTTTAAGTGCATATGGAACATTGACCAAGCTACACCATATGCTAGCCCATAAAATAAATCTTAATACATTTCAAAGGATTTGAAATATAGAGTATTTCTTACTCTGTATGTTTTCTTACCAAGCAGAATCAAACTAGAAATAAAAACAAAGATATCTGGAAAGCTTTCCAAATATTTTGAAATTAAACACACTTCTATAAAGCCCATGGGTCAAATAATACATTACAACGGAAATTAGAAAATATTTTGAACAGAATGATAACAAAAACACAACACATCAAAATTTGTGGGACACATACAGTAAAGGCGGTACTTAGAGGGATTTTTTATAACTTTAAAGGCTTAAATTAGAAAAAAACAAGTGTTTTACAACCAGTGATCTAATTTCTACTTTAGAAGGTAAGAAAAAAGAGCAAATGAAATTCAAAATAGAAAAAGAAAAAATGGACAAACAATACAGAAAAATCAATTCCAAAAGCCAATTCTTTAAACAGATTAACAATATGGATAACTAACAAGACTTTAAAAAAAAAGACAAATTACCAATATATCAAAAATTAAAAAGACATCACTATGATTACACACACACTTACAAGTCATAAGGGAATAGAAGAGCAATGTCAATGAATTTGACAACTTAAATGAAATGGACATTAACTGATAAAAACACAACTTGCCAAAATGGAACCAAAAATATAGAAAATCTGAATAGCCCTATTTCTAGTAAATAAATGAATTTGTTACCAAAAAATTGCTTCTAAAAAAAAACCCTCCAGGGCCACATGTTTTTACCAGTGAATTCTAGCAAAAATTTAAGGATGAATTAATTTTATTATTATACTCTTGCACAAAATAGAAGATGTGGGAACATTTCTCAGCTCCTCATGTAAACATAATCATGTAATTAAGACCTGACAAAGACATTTCAAAAACAGAAAAGACCAGTATCCTTAAAGAAAAATTATAGAAATTTTCTTAAAGTAGCAGATAGGGAACACATGCGTAGCTCAGTCACTTAAGCATCTGACTTTGCTCAGTTCATGATCTTGTGTTTCATGAGTTCAAGCCCTGCATTGGGCTCTGTGCTGACAGCCCAGAGCCTGGAGCCTGCTTCAGATTCTGTCTCCCTTGCACTCTGCCCCTCCCCCACTTGTGCTCTGTCTCTCTCAAAATTGAACATTTAAAAAAAAATTAGCAAATAGAATCTAGTATTGTATTTTGATCAAACGAGGTTTATACCAGGATGTCAAGGTTGAATTAACATTCAAAAAAACTATCACCAGTGTAATTCATCACATAGATGGAAAAATCCTATGACTATATCAATAGATGCAGAACAGAAGTATAATCTATTCATAATAAAGCCTTTCGATAAGCTAAGACTAAAATGGATTTCTTCATATGATAAAAGTGAAACATTGAACTCTTTTGTAGTAAGATCAGGGAAAAGATAAGGATGTATTCCTTCACCTCTTCAGTATAACATTGAGCTAGAAGTGCTAGCTAGTGTTGAAAGGTATGGAAAAAAAGGCTGGAAAGGAAGAAATACAGTTTTCATTATTCTCAGTACAATTTTATATGTGGTAATAGAATTTATGAAATCTAGAAGTAATATACTTAGTAAAGTTGCAAAATATGAGGTGAATATACAAAAATTTTATTTCTGAAAACTGGCAAAAATATTCGTAAAATAAAACCTAAGTTATAATATTTACAATGGAGTAAAAAAGTTAAATACCTAGAAATAAATCTTAAAGATGTGCACAACCACGTACTAAAACCCATTGTGAGGTAAAGAAGACTCAATGAATGGAAAGCTGTAACCTGTTAATGGATTGGAAGATTCAAAATTATTAGTATATTTATTCTTCCAAAATAGTATATAGGCTAAATGAAACCCAAGCAATACAGTTTTCTTTTTAAAAATTTTTAATGATTCTAAAACAGGGAAACACAAAAGATCTAGAATAGATAAAACAGTGTTTCAAAATGAGTAACAAACTTGGAATACTTATACTCCTGATTTAAAGACTTACTACCGGCTACAGCAACATGACGATGTATTGTATAAAGACAAACAAATTGCTCTATAAAGTAGGATAGTGGCTCCATAAAAAATACCTATATGTAGTCAGTCCGTTAAGTGTCCTCTCTATTTGGGCTTAGGTTGTGATCTCATTGTTCATGGGAACCAGTGCAGAGCCTACTTGGGATTCTGTCTCTCCTTTGCTGCCCCTCACATGCGCACACATTCTCATTCTCTCTCTCTCCCTCCCCCCCCTCCCTCCCTCCCTCTCTCTCTCATATTCTCTCACTCTTTCTCTCACTCTCACACACACTCTCTCTCAAAATAAACATTTAAAAAAATTACCTATATGGGGGCGCCTGGGTGGCTCAGTCAATCATCCAACTTCAGCTCAGCTCCTGATATTGCCATTCCCAAGTTCAAACCCCATGTCCAGCTCTGTGCTGACAGTCAGAGCCTGGAGCCTATTTCAGATTCTGTGTCTCCCCCCTCTCTCCGCCCCTCCCAAGCTTTCTCTGTCTCTGTCTCTGTCTCTCTCTCTGTCTCTCTCTCTCTCAAAAATAAACATTAAAAAAAATCTATATGTATATTATCGACTTTTTACCAAGGATGTTAATTCAGTGATCAAAAAGAAAATGATTTTTCTTGATCAAATGATCAAAGATGATCCAAAACAAAATTTTTTCAACACATATTGCCAGACCAGCTAAATATCCATAAACTTAAAAAATAATCAGTTTGACCACTACCTAATTCCATACACAAGCATTAGGATTCATCATAGAGCTAAATGTAAAGCCTAAAACAATAAAATGTTCAGAAGAAAACAAGATAGTATCTTTATGACCTGAGGCAAGCAAAGATTTGCTAGGAAGAACCATAAAATATTAATCAGAAATGATAAAAATGGGCAAATTGGACTTCAACAAAATTTAACACTTCTTCCTATCACAATATTTTAAGGGAATGAAGTTCCAAGTCACAAACTGGGAAAAATATTTGTAACACATATATCTGACAAAAGAGTTCTTCAGAGATTCTATAAAGAACTTTCTTAAATTAAGAAAATCCAGTGTTTAAAAATGGCCAAAATATTGAGCAGCTGTTTCACAAAGATATAATACAACAGGTAAGGATGGCCAACAAGCACATGCAAAGGTGTTCAGAACCACCAGTCCTCATATCTATGCAAACTGAAACCACAGCAAGACAGTGCTCCGGACCCACCCAAGTGGCCAAAATGAAAAAGACCAACAATACTAGATAGTGGAGCAGTTGTGTTACTGCTGGAACGCTGATGCTCCGCTGGTGGGAATGTGAGAGGGGATAGCCACTTGGAGAACACTTATCAAGTTTCTTGGAAAGTTAAACATAGATCTACCATACGACCCAGAAATTCCACTCCCAGCACTTACCTAAGAAAATGCGCCTACAAAAGGAACTGTACAAGAATACTCATAGCAACATTAGCCAAAAAGTCCTCCAACTCGAAACATTAATGTTCAGGAGCTGGTGAGTGAATAAATGAATTGCAGAATAATTGTAAAATGGAATACCAGTCAGCAATAAAAAGGAACATATTACCCAAATATTCAGCACATTGACAAATGTCAAAAGAATTATGTCAAGCAAAACAACCCAGACATAAAAATAAGACGTGCTGTGTTATTTCACTTACGTGAAGTTTGACGGCAGAACAGGCAAAACCAATCTGTGTTGACAGAAGTCAAAACAATGATTGCTAGAAAGGGCCATGAGAGAATGTCCTTATTAAAATGTTCTGTATCTTGTTTTGTCTCCTGGCTACATGAGTGTACACAGTTATTGAAACTTGTTGACTTAAATAAACACTCCACATCTGTGAATTTTAGGGTATATGAATGACACCTCAAAAATACAAAAAAAAAACACCCCACCTTTTCTCATTTTAATTTTACTTATAATTTTTAATTCTCCTTCTCAGTGCTCTAAGTTGGTGCGTCTGATGCTTTTAAACTCGTGCTCAGTTGTTTGTTGTTTTAAACTATGACTTCTTATTGATGTTGATGTTAAGCTGTTAGGGAACCTACTACTTTCATAGATAAAAGGTAAGTTGAAAAATCGGCCAGAGGAATGACCTTAAGTATATTAAAGGGTGGAATTTTGAAAGATGTGTATGGAGGTTTATAAACTTAGTGCTTTCAGCCTTCTGGACAGAAGAAACAATTAGTACAAAGGCCCTATAATTAGAAGTGCTTGATGTGTAGAAGTGCGAGGTCACAGAAAGAAACGGGGGGGGGGGGGCGTGGTTTAGCAAAGACTAAGTAACAGGATGTAAGTAAGATCAGATAGGAAGTAAGAGTCACATCTTACGGGGCTTGTGGGCCACTGTCAGGATTTTGACTTTTACTCCAATTGATGTGAAAGCCATTTGTGTGTTTTATTTTGGCTTGGGTTTTATTGAACTAGAGTTGACATACCATGTTGTATTAGTTTCAGGTATTCAACATAGTGATTTGACATTTAATACATTACGAACTGCTCACCATGATAAATGTAGTCACCATCTGTCACCATTCAAAGCTCTTCAAATATTATTGACTAGCTGTACTTTATATCCCTGTGACTTATGCTCTTGGTATGTTTTGGGCTGAGGAGTTCAATGTTGGAACAGCATCATTCAAGTGGCTATATTGAGAAGAGGTAGAAGAAGTCAAAGGTGGAAGCCAGGAGGTCAGTTAGGAGATCATTGCAAGAATTCCTGAGCAAGGTGATGAGGGCTTGGCCAAGGGCAGTGGTGTGTATCGAAGTATGTGACTGCGTGTGTACAACTTCCATCTCCATCTGTTAGAAGGTGGTT
The DNA here is from genome assembly GCF_006229205.1 of Suricata suricatta. Classification (NCBI taxonomy): domain Eukaryota; kingdom Metazoa; phylum Chordata; class Mammalia; order Carnivora; family Herpestidae; genus Suricata; species Suricata suricatta. The sequence continues at coordinate 81,756,262 of NC_043701.1, read as the reverse complement.
TCCTCTTTACTGTCTTCCAAGGTCACCCTTGAAAATGGCTATAATGTCACTGTCATCCATTCTTTTTTTTTTCTTTCCTTTTTTTTTTTTTTTGGTAAGTTTATTTTTTCAGAGAGAGAGCATGAGCATGAGCAGGGGAGGGGCAGAGAGCAGTGGATGAAGATGATCTGAAGCAGGTTCTGCCCTGCCCTCAGTGCACAATGTGGGGCTCAAACTCACGAACTATGAGATTATAACCTCAGCTGAAATCAAGCACTCAGCCAACTGAGCCACCCAGGTGCCCCAGCTGTCATCCATTCTAAACCCTCACCCACAAACTGAGCCAACCCATATGTAAAGCAGGCTCTGACCTTTCCCCATTTTTCAGCCAGTCCTACCAAACCCAAGCTCCCCACATATGACCGTGTATGCAAGCATGGGAAAGGGGTGCTGGTGAAATCCAGTTGGGTGACATCCGGCTTCTGGGTTCTTTGCTCATGCAGCTTCCTCCTGTCCTCTGGTTCTGCTCAGATGTACATCGTGAATGCACAATTTCCATCTTATGGAAGACGTTTCAAGTGGATCTTTCTGACTTTGTACCTTGGTGAGGCTGACAGGAGTCCACTTACAATGGGCTATTTGGATGTCTGGTATCTTCATTTTCCATGGTGAAGAGCTCTACTTCTTCCATGACCCAGTCACATGCTGGGAGCTATTTCTCAAAAGTCACCTAGTTCTTTGCCTCAGATAGCATGACTTTCCTTTGGAACCCCATGGTCCACTGTTATAATTTCCCTACTGGGACCTGCCAAAAGTTGCCATATTTTCCCCCCACTGTTGACACTTATAGTACAATGGCATCAGCTGGTTGAATGGCTGAGTAGAACTCCTTGCGCTGCAGTTCAGATCTGCTGCAAAGTCCTTTCTTAGTCTGAGCCCTTTCCCAGACCTTGCATGCCACCTGGCGTAACAGACCAGAACAGTATTCTTAGACATGGAGTGTGTTGCCTTGAGAACCCAGAGAGGCCTAATGGGTGCCGCGTTCTCACATCTTCCTTGAAATTCTCTCCCGCCTTCTGGAGTATGCATACCTCACTGGGCTTCTGGTGCATTAGTTAGCTCTTATTTACCTTGCCTGATCAATATGATGCCCTTGGTGTCACGGATTAGTGTGATGTTCTGTGATGTTCAGTCAAGTGCAGACCTCCATAGAATATGGTGTAGGAGAAGAAGTTAACAGAGACAAGTGTAAATAAATATTGTTCTTTTTCCCACGTGAGTACAAACTCTTTCTGATCTTATTATATAGTTGGAATAGAAACTAATGCATTTGTCAGTCAACCACATCCCATGTACCAGAGGCCTTATTAATCTGTTCCAGGAAAGATGTCACATGATAGAGCTATGGTCAGAGCTCCTGCTTGGTTGAACTTTTACTACTTGAGTTATCCTCCAGGATCCATCTAGCTTATGAAGGGGTCAGACTGGTGTATTAAATGAACAAATCCCAGGGACCACTACTCTGCATCTTCTAGGGCTTTAAAACCATCAGTAATGTTGCCATGCTCCCAGTGCTACCCCCAGATGCAATGTTTTTCATTTACTATCTTGATAGGAGGAGGTGGAGTATGGAGTTTCAGAGATCTCCACTTAGCCTTCCTTCTGTACAGCCCTTACCCCAGAGGCCAGGGACCCAGTGCCAAATAGGTCAGTTCCAGTGGAACACTTAGGGATTGGGGAAATGGTCACCATGTGGGTCCATAGACTTAATGCGCCCATTGTGACCTAGAAATTAGTAAGGACTTTAAATATTGTCTAGTCACCACAAATGACTGGTTTAACTGGGGATTGTGATGCAGATTTGGGTTTCAGTGTGACCTAAGACGCTGTATGCAGTAGTTCTCAGGGTATCTGATTTGTCTTTCTGCAGTGTACGTTGACCTGAATAAGTGGCCATAGGTCCCTCAGGGAAGGACTGAGAAAATCATCACAATACATGTTTGCCATGATGTCCTTCCTGCTAGCAAGCCAGACACCTCTTCACAGTGAGTTCTAGATTAAAAAATTGGCTCAGGTCTGGGTAATGAGCAGAGGATTGCCGTTTTCTGAGGTAACTGCCTTCAACCTTTTGCTCCTCCATTCTTGCTTTTATGTTTTTGGTTATAGGCGTTGAGCACCATTTGAGCCGCCCTGGTCTCCTCTTAGGATGCCATGTGCCTCCTCTGCTGCTCCCCTGGTCTAGCTGGCCGTCACAGCAACTGTGGCTTCCTGGCTTCTGGGCTAACTGCCACCAATTAACTTGCCACTGTTACTCCAGGGTCCTATCATCCCCAGAGGCACTAAGAAGCCCTGCTCTGTGACTGCCTCTCCTACTGTCAGCCTTGGTGTGCAGAGAAGGCCACCACTAACATTGTTAGAGATGCTTATGCTTTTCTCTCTGGCTCGTTGCTGATAGCGTTGGTGAAGGGTGTGTGCTCCAGGCCTTCCTTGGATGTGTCTTCTAGCCTTACGGAATACATCCATTCTAACCTATGTATTTCCTTCATCCTCTTTATTCCTTTCTGTACTATCGGTCAGGACAACTCAGACATTTTCACTTTATTAAGTGTAGGCTACAGCTTTTCCAGACTTCTAAGAGCCACTGTATCAAACACCCCATCCCCTGGGGTCCTTGCCAGAGTATAAAATCACATATCCTAGAAAAAAGTGGCTCGAAGTCGGTAGTTTCTTGCCCATCCAGTCTTACATTCGGGCTCTCTTAAACCCCTCAAAATCCGATCTCAGTGCTACTCCCCTGGCCCCTATGGTACGTTCTTGCAACCCTTTTGGTGAATAGTCCATCTTGTTACTCTCTTACCCGGATCATGCCGGGACAGCCATCACGCAGGGATTTGGTCTCACCGAGAGAGAGAGAGAGACAGAGACAGAGAGACAGAGAGAGGACAGAGAGAGAAATTGGAGGGAGGGAAAGAGGAGGGAAGATTAGTTTGAGATTGCAGTACAGTTCTATGAGGCTTTAAGATGCTGACGGGGAGTCCCAGAGCAAGGTGCTTCTCAGGGAACTCTTACATCGCCTAGGAACAGGCCTGCCTCAGTATCCCTGCCATGCTCTAGTCAGCTGAGAGAAACCTGTGGAAAGCATGACCTTCGTCTAACATGGGGGTGGATTTCAAAGCAAAGCAGCAGAAGCCGTCAGTCAGTTATACGCTTTGCAGTAGGAGATCAGAGGGGCAAATTTTCATGGCTACTACATCCCTTCCAGGACATTCGGTGGGATGACTTGAATAGTCGTGGGCTGACTGGGAGTGCATCTATCCACATGGCCACTCCATGGTCACCACGGGCCTGTGTGTGGCCCAGAGATCTCAGGACAGTTGTGCTTCTTACACAGGTGCTTGTACTTCTTGGCTCAGGGATCACGAATGAGTGTGCCCAGAGACCTAGGAGGCTGTAAGTCTTCTCACAACCGTGTCCTGGATGCCCCACAGCATCGCTTCCTCCATACTCCATCATTTACACCAGGTCAGCCCAGATTCCCCCCAGAACAGTGCTATGCAAGACTATTTTGGAGACTAGCGACCACAATGGGAGGCATATGTGTATAAACTCCTGTCATGTTTCACGTGCTTACCACAAGGGGCTCTGGCCTTTGTACTTTTCAGTCTTTACTCCCGAAATCATTCAGAGTTTGGTCTGTAATAGCAAGTTATGGGTTATTGCTTTATTCTTGGTCCTGTTGTGTAAGCTTGAGCGAGATCCCCCCCCCCCGCCCCGGGTACTTTTATTGGATTGCTTTTAAACCTATTTAAGACCTTCATATTTTATCTTTAAAAATTTAATCCCTGCCTTCAAAGACTTTCAATATCTATATACCACAGGGCACTTCAGGAAAAAACATATCATTATTTTTAAAAGAAATCTCAGAGTTCAAGGAGTCCTTACCACCAAAGCACCAGGGAGATTCTCTCCCTGAAAAGCTGAAAGTCTGTCTTCAGATGTTTTAATTCTCTCTAGGCATGAAATGACTCTGAGAAACTTTTCTATTAAATTTGTTTATAGACACATTTCCTAGTTGATAGCAAGAAACAATTTTCTGGGGTAAATATTTTAAAAGGAAATGTGTAGACCATTTGGTATCTTCATCTTAACCTGTTTTTCTTATTCTAACCTTTAAGACCTTCTTTGGGCAAGAGTGGCCCAGGTAAGGGAGATCAGAGAAAGCTCTCCAAAAACTACACACATTCCCTGGTAAAAATAAAACCAGAGTCTTGGTTTAAGTCCAGCCAGGCTGGCTGCCTGTAGGTTCAGTATCAATCCTTAACATGGCCCTAATGTATCTCCCCCACCCCTTGTCATAGCAAGATTCGAGTGAGTCTTAACCCAAGAACAGGATTTTATCCACGCTGGCGCAGACCTGGTTTGGAACGTTTTATTGCCAATACCGGTGTCATATTCAGGAACCACAGACTCTTGTTGGACTGTGTTAGCTTGAATGACAAGCATCAGTGGTCAACTATATTTGAAATATTGTTAAAGTATCTAGAAATAATAGGCATTAAAATTCATTCTGTTCACTGCAACAAACCTCTACAGATTTCTTGTCCTCAGTGGAGCCGGCATACTGTAATTGTTATTTGGAACTTAATGTAACGTCAGCGGCAGCAGAGAGACAATACAGTCCTCTCATTATGCACATGCTCTAGGATCGTTTATTTTAATGCTTTCAAATCAATATGTTCCATGCAGCACACCACAATAAATAAGGAGCAGCAATGTTCTTCTAGTAAATCCATTCATAATGTGAGTCACCATGTAAAACACCACATCTCCAGTCTTTGGCCCTGTACCGTATCATGAAGCACACCACATCTGCACCTAATCATATCTGGCTTCATATGGATTTAATAGGACTGTGCCAGAAGTGCATGTAAGAACAAATTTAACCAGAGGTTTCCAGCTATTAAATACAGCTACTAAGTAGTTAAAAGGCAACAACTAAACCCGTAAAGCCACCCCCTCCCCGTCCCCCCCCCCGCCCCGTTTTTGAGACAAATATAAAGATAGAAATGATCTGGTGAGTTTCAGGTCAGTGGAAGGCAGGGTGGGACACATTGGGAATACTGGAGCAAAGCTGGCACAATAGGACACTCAAAACGCCACACACAGATCCTGAACGGACACAGAGTACAAGTGGAACTGAGTTCCAGAAGGTGAGGGGGGGGGGGGCTAGGGTGGGGGCGGTCGGTTTCCACTAGGCAGATAACTCAACGGCGCCCTCCTCCTCACTGTCGGCTCTGTTGGCACGAATCTCCACGAGGGTCCTGGCAAATCGGGTCCATTCATCATTGTGGGGAACTGCAAGCTGCAAAGCAAGTGAGTGGGAAATGGTGAACAGAAATCTAAAAGGCCTGGAAGACTTGAGGCCCACAGGACACCCCCATCCCTCCTGAAGCAGCCATTTCCCTTGGAATATAAAGCAAACCAGATCTTCTTTCCCCGAATCAGCCTTGACGTGTTGCGCTTAAACTGACAATTTAAGAGAATAATGTCACTCTAAGAAGAAAAAAAGCACTCATGGAATTTATGAAACTTTACAAAAAGCTTTTGTAAACTATACAATTACAGTAGCCAGTTAAAGCACTTTCAGTAATGAAAATTCATCCTAAGGCCAGAGTTCAAGTGAACACAGCAAATAAAAACTGCATATAATTGACTAGGATTTTGAAATAACTGTGGCATTGCCTTTCTAAGTCAATGCTATTGATCCTTTCTGAAAAGTGTTGTTAATGTGCTAATATGCGTGGCAAAAGTCTAGCTTACATATACAAAGAAATCTTACTATGAAATAATGATATGGCTTTTTCAGCAAGCTCTTAGATGGTACCTAACATTTACCAAAAGTTCTGTCCTAAGTGCTTTACATGTTTTAACCCATTTGTCACAACTAATCTTAGATTTCCATTTTACAGAAAAGGAAACTGAGGCAAGAAAGATTAAATCCTCTTACTAAGATTGTGTAACTAGCAAATGTCAAGGCCAGTGTCATCTAGCTCCAGTATCTGCATCTCTAGACAGTGTCCTATACTGGTTTGCCAAAATGTGCCTATACTGCTTATAAAATCTCCCAAGTTACATCTTCCTCTGTGCACAAGTCGGTGAGGAGAAAATTAACTCCACCTGATACATGTTACAGGTATGAATTCTGTTAGCTGACTTAAAGGATAGTAATTTCTCTACACAGCATCCAGAAATGAACTGCTTAAGGATACCATGCAGATGTTTGGAATAGAGAAGAGAAGTATTTGAAGATGAGAAGCAGGATCAAGTAGAAGTCTGAGTGGTTTTCATATATAATAAAATTGATGTAGCCTGTAGAGTGATTTTCTTGGAGGATTGCCCTGTAAGATGGTATAATCCAGCTACAGGTACTAGATTCTATAAACATTAATAACACATTCGTCTCAATGTACATTTTTGAAAATAAAAAAGAGGAAGCAAATAAAGCTAAGCTTTGAGATCACTTTTACAGCTGAAAAATGACCCACTATATAGAGCTAAATGATTAGAACATAAAATATTACGGGGGCGATGATGGCAGACACTAAGACAACTTCTTGGGGGATATCGTCCTCGGTCTACAGAGCGTGTCCTGCATTAGTGTTCTGGTACTAAGGTTTAGATGTTTCAAGAATAAAATTCTGGAAATGATATACAGGTGGGGAAATAGTTCCACTGATTTTGAGAAATACAGTACCAATAAGAATTCTCATTTAGTCATGTGAATGAGTTTTTGAATGGTTAACTACTTCCCTAGTTATTGAAATGAATCCAAATTTCTTCTTAGTCAATGACATAAGTTCACAAAAGTATTGAATGACACTGTCCCCCCCTTGGCTTGGTCCATTTTCCCTACTTGGAGCTCTTTTCCTAGGTTCTACTGACCTTCATTTTTCTCTTCAATTTTAGAAAATACCGTACTGGGAAAATGAGGCCTTCAAACTTCCGATGCTACAGAAGAGCCAACAAAAAGCATGAGCAGCGAAGACTTGGTATCATATTTGAGAAAGAATAGGTCCACTATTTCTTTTCTCCCCTCCAACTCCTGACAAGTCCTTCCAAAAAGAACCACACAACTAATGCCTAGGAAGAGACAAAGCCAATCATGATGCCATGATTATGACATTTTCCAATATATAAGGTGATAACCAAACTCTAGCTAAGGCACCTCGTAATTTCATAGAACTTTAAGTATTAGGAAAACACAAGCCTTACTAATAATACATTATACAATATATAATAGAGTGTATTGCTCTAGGAGTTTGGCTCCTTAACATTATATTATTGGTTGAAATGGTACAAGTTAACATATGATGCCACACATAGTGTTCTATTGACAGCAATATATGGAAACTGTATACTAAAACAAAACCGGGTAAATATGTTTCACATGGTCTCACCCAGGAGTAACGGCCAGGCTAGTAGGAAACGATACTGGTAAGGACTGCGGGCCTGAGGATTTGAATATATGCCTAGAGGCAGAACCAAGTATCATTTATGACATTTAAATTGTACATCTAACTTTTCAAAAATGAATATTATCAAATTTAAATGTTTCTAATAAAGAAACAAAACTACCCTGCAGTGGACTGACATTTGGGCTTTTCCACAGGGATGAGACTAATAGGACCAACACTTAGATCCAGAGGCTTGCCTGCACACAAGCGCTAGTAGTATTCTATCATATCTTGTCCTCTGATCTGTGAAAGTTTCACGTAGGTTGGAAATATTAGAAGTTTAAAAACAAACCCTGCCAAGTATTTTCCTTTATAGAATACCATAAGCTTCACAGAAATGTTAGTTTTTTTGGTTCACAAATACAAAGCCGCAACAAAAAACACTCCAGAGTAGCACACAGTGCCAACACAATTGCGTCTAGAAACTTAAATTTACCTACCTCATCCTCTTACACTTTCTCATTTAGTTGACTATAAAAATAACCCACGATGACTTTAATGTTAGATTTAGAAGATGAACTGCACACTGCCCTGTTTTTAGAATTAAGTATCACCATCAGGAAGCACTTTAAGAATAATCTTAGCTTGAATGTGTGAATGTGCATTCACAGGCTGTTTCCACACCCAAAGTAATAATTTTTGGCATTTGAATTACTTGTAGGTAAGATCAAATAGGCATCTTAACAAACAAGATGTAAAATCCTTTCATTTTACATCTGTGACTGTAAACAGCATCTGTTTGGACAGAACTATTCTTCTTATCCTTGGCAGTTCCTGACTTTTCTAACCTGGTTCTCTCTGGTTAGAAATGACTGGAAAGGGGCACCTGGGTGGCTCAGTCGGGTAAGTGCCTGACTCTTGGTTTCAGCTCAAGTCATGATCTCATGACTCGTGAGAGCAAGACATGTGTGCGCACTGCCGACACCATGGAGCTTGCTTGGGATTCTCTCTCTCTCTCTCTCTCTCTCTCTCAAAATAAATAAACTTAAACAGAAATAGCTGGAACGTAGGCTCAAAAGCAAAAATTCATCTGAGAGTTTCTCTAGGAGACCTTTAACCCAATAATACCTAAATCATTAAGTAGAAAAATTCTTTGTTCATGTGTCTTAAAGAATAAGACTGCTCTCCTGTTTGTCTAACCAACACACAAATGTATTCGGCAGGGACCAAGTACCAATTCTGTGCCTGGTGCTGTGCTAGGGATTAAAGACACAGCAGTGAATAATGTTTTCTTAGGTCAAAATGTGTGAATACTGGCAAAGGTGGGGCTCTTTGTTTTTAATTTTAACTTTGCTGACATTCAAAACACGCATAGCCTAAATTTTATTTTCTTACAGTGACAACTGCAACATGTCCCAGTGTGTGTTGTGTGTCAAGTAAGTAGCGGGGAAGCAAGTGGCATGTTAATGACAAGGCTTCAGCATCTCCTAAAAGTTTCCAGCAAGGTATTAAGGGCTAACCCGAGAGCATCACTATGGACTTGTTTTCCCTTTGGAAAAAACCACAGTTCAGAATAATTTTCAAACAATTTCCATTTCATGATAGGAAAAATATTCACACATTTTTCATGGTGATGAATAATTTTAATTTAAAAAAAAAAGCACTGTGAAGGAAATGGCCCATGGTTATATCAAGAGAACACCATAAAGAAGCACTTGTAAAATTTTTCCAGTATTATACTGAATCAAAGCGGATCTGGAAACACTTTCTGCCTTCAGATTCATCTGCCAAAGGTGACTGAATCATCCTAGGTCAGGGATGATTCAGATTTTCCCACTGCTTCACGTACAAGGTGCACCCAACAAGCCCATTCACACCCCCTACTAGAAAACTTTTCTAATTTTTGGCGAAGTGTATAAAGCATTTTTATGCCACAAGCACTCAGGGCTCGAATTCCTGAGATGATAAAATCTTTCTTTGCTCTAACAGTGACGACCTTGTATAGAAGTGATACGACCCTATTTTTACAGCCGAGGGGACTAAGAACAAAGATAGTTTCTGAGGTAGCAATTTGTCCATAAGGAGGAGGTAAAATGGACCTCAGATTTGGACAGGAGACTTACGTCCCGTTCTCCTCTTGGTTACTGGCAGTGGTCAGGCACTTAACCTCTCATTGCCTCAATTGTAAAATGGGGCTGATGGTGTCTGACCCATTTACCAACAGAGACGTGAAGAGGATGAGGGAGGTAATCTAAGTGAAGAAAATACCATGAGTTCTTCATGGAATAGTCATGCATTCTCTCTTTAAACTGTCACTTAGATTGAACATGTTCCTCAAAATGATATGCGTAAGTGGTGTGCATATCAATTGGGTAGCATTTTTGAGGTTTAGTTTTTATTTTCTTAAAGTAATTCTGATGTTTACCATGTGAAAACATTAAGGAATGAGGCATGGACTTCTTTTAACAGGTAGGAAATAGAAGAACGGGGGCTAAATGATTTGCTACAGATCACATAACTTACATGGTGAGAATGGGGCAGTCAGGAGCCTCACCCCTTTAAGGAAATGCCAGCCTACTGGCTGAATGGCAGACACATAATGTGTATTGAATCACCTGCTAAAAGATTCTAAACATTGTATTTAATCTTCTAAGATTCTTGGAAGATAAAAGGTCAAAAATAAAAGCAAATGTGCAAAAGCTATGGAAAAATTAATGAGAATTGATCATTTTCGCCCCCTCCTCCCTACTTCTGAGGCTGCCTCATGGATCTGCCCCTCCCCTCTGCCTGAAAGGAAGGCAGGGGGCCTCTGGATCCTGCCCCAGTTCGGCCCCCAAATAACTAATTAGTCTAACCACTGGGCGTCTGGCCTGCGTTTCATGTGCACATAAAGAGAGGCAACGATTGCAGAAGAACTACGTTTTGAGGATGGAGCCAAGGCTGTTTCCGCCTCTAGGACCAGCCGGACGGGAGCTCCCTCCCCGCTCGGCCACTCACCTGCTGCGTGGCCCTCTGAACAGTTTACTGTCTCCGATCTTAACTTCCTCACTTGTGCGAAAGGAGTTTTGAGACCCACCTCCTAGGAGCGTTGTGAATATTAAATAAGCATATGCACACCCCCTCCACCGCCACATATAATGGGCTCAGCACAGTGCTTGGCACATTATAAAACTGGGGGAAATTATGTTTCTTCCTATTTTTCCTTAATGTTTATTCCCTTCTCTATTTTGGGGGGGGGCTATTTTTGCTTCTTTCCTTTTCTTTCTTCCATTTCCTTCTTTTCACCTATATAGAGCTGCATTTCTTTTTAGAAATACAGCTTATTTTTATTACATTTGATTTCTTGAAAACCCACACAAATAATTTCCTAAATAGTCATACTTTTAATAATACTGAAAGTTCAAGAGCTGGATATGAGGAAAGGGTTCCTTCCGATCACAAGAATAATTCTGTCAGAGTGCTTTTTATCGCTCATTTAAAAAATCAAAGTATAATTATTCCTTGTAAATATGCGCGTCCACAGCTATGTCTACGTAAGCATGCACATCGGTACTTCTCAGGGACGGCCGGTGCGCCTTTCCCTGCCTGCGTCCTGTGGCACCTTCAACAGCAGGAGTCTATGTTTTTAGCTCAAGTTTTAAGGCTTTGTAACCACTGAACATGCTGTTATAAAAATCAAATGGCTTTTTATAACCAGGGTTAAATACACAAATATCATTCATGTGTCCCTTCTTATAAGCACATGGCTAACAATTTTGAACAGTCCACAGTCAAGCCTCCCTCACTTGTTAGTAATTTTAAAGGGTTAAAAGTACCTAGCAGCTGATTTTTAAAAGCTGCATTATCTGTAGTAGCTCCTACCGGCTCAATGCTGAATTTTTTATGGTAAAAATACCTGTCGCAGGCATTGCTTATATGAAAGTAGGTCAGTTTTTTTTTTAAGTCTTGGACAATTAAGATAGGAAACTATTTCATAATTTCAGCTTGGTTTCTCAGATACATTAAGCATGGCACACAAATTAAAATGAGTAGGACTCTGAGTTTCAGGACAAGTAGTCTTTTAATTAAACGGAGTCACAGTAAAAAGTCTGGGATGATTGTGTTAACCATTGATTCTGAACAGATACGTGACAACTTATCTTCTGTATGAACTCAAAAATTAAAGTTTTCTGTTAAAGAGGTGTCTTGCAAATTACCTTTTCACTTTAATATGCCTTGAGTTTTTTTGTTTTTAATGCATTTATAGAAACTGTGGAAGCAAATGTGGGTTTTCAGAAAGGCTAAACGCCTCTAAGCTCTAAAAGGCTTTTTAAAAGTGCAGTTATTAACAGCACCCCAATTCAGGAGATTGTGGACTTACTGGTATACAAATACACGTTTGTACAGAGGAAGCCGATATCTCTTAGGACAATTCCCTTCGCCACACACACAGGGGGAAGCAAAGTGGGAGGTAACATGCAATGAAACAGCCGCTGGAAAGACCAAGCTTACTGGCCTCACATAAATACAGGCTCCACTGTATTTAGCTCTTGGGGGAGTCTAGCATCGCTGGTGACAATGGATGAAACCACGAACCAGAATTCCAAGCCAGAGTGCACATGCGGAAGGGGTGAATACACTGCAGTGTTCTACCACAAAAAGATATGCTGTGTCGTAACTTAGTATCTACAGCACTTTTAGGGAAAGCCAGAAAGGAGAAGTTACATAGTCTCCCTTCTGTAGCATCTGCAGTTCCTGGTCAGTAGGTTAAAATTTCTGTGAAATTTAGCAGCATGCAAACTGACAGCATCCTGATGATTATTGGCTAGTTTTGGTTAAGAAAGAAAGAATTTATTTTGTCATAAAATCCTATTCTAACGGACCCCTCATCCTCCTGTGAAGCTTGAGATTTCTCTGCCAAAGTTCTCTGCTCTAGTATTTTTCTTTATATGAGTGGTTGACTTTTATAGCAGATTTGTTAGAACACTACTTTAAAAGAACCCATTACGACCCAATTAAGGAAAGAAAGAAAGGCAAGACATAAAGGTAAATAGTAATAAATATAGGTCTATGTCGATTTCAATAAGTCAGAAACCATCGAAGGAAATAACTTATTTTAAACACTATTCTTAAAAAATAAACACTTCTTCATGTTAAAATTTCGCATTATAGGAAACATGACAAAATTCTGGAGTTTTTACTCGTGGAAGGAAAAAAAAAATCACACAACTGAAGCAGAAAGAGTTAATTTACTAAGGCCTACAGATGACCTTGTTCCCATTTGTATTAAAATCTCATCCTGTTTTCTTGAGAAATCTCTTAAGCATTATTTTTTCTATTATTTGGAACAATCTATTCCTCTGTCCAAAAGATGGAAAAGTGCTAAAAACATTGGCTGATGGGCAATGATGGAAAATAAACTTTTTAAACTTTAATGACCACTTTTCCCAGAACAGAAAAGATCAAGAAAATGACAGGGAAATGAAAAAGCATGGGCCACTCAAGCTGATCTGTTATATTAGCTGACTAAACATAGATCCTTCTCTTCCTGATACTATTAACTATAGGTTTTCTAGTAAATTCCTAGCAACCACTGCATCCAAGCAGTTTTGACAAAAGGAAAGCTTATTGCTAAACACCTTAAAAACATTTACCAAGGTAATAAAAAGAAATGTCATTCCCTCCTACTGAATGTTTGGGCATAAAAGAGGTATTTTTATAATGTAGTTCATGATTTACCATATCTATAGTGTCCAAAAAAAGCACAATGAAAAGGAAGCATTTTTCCAGTGGTTTGACAACTATTTGAATCAACTGTTAGGCTTTCATTACACTAGTGGCCAATTGCTCACTTTTAAAAGCACAGGAGGGTGGAGGAGTGGGATAGAGATTGGGGAAGAACAAGCCCTCTTTTTAAACTATGTTTTCTCCATGTCCTTCTCAGTGCAAACATTGTTGAATGGATTATTTTTCTTGTCAATCAGTCTATAGCCAATTCAGAAGCTGCACTCTGAATGCTTCACACAATTAAGCTTTCCCGTAACCTCAACTTTCACGTGTGAAACATTCACCCAAATATTCGAGCGCCTGTTAGGTGCCAGGCACGGTGCTAGGCTGGCCATCCTGCTCAGACAATTGTTAAGTATCTACTCTGCGTATGTCTCTATGGACGCGCCACTCTAAACATTAGAAAAACCTTACTGAGGATTGTCATTAACCTAAGGAGGGCTGCCGAACAAACAAACAAAAAAGAAAACTAAATCAAAAGGGTGGCTGCTTTTTAGGCTACTAGAACATGTTCACTTTTTAACCAAAGGTTCCTTCATATTAAGATAAATAAAAATGAAATATTTCATCTACAAGTTGAGAAACTATTGGCTGGGCACGAGGAGAAAGATCTCAGGGAACGGACCACTGATCAGTTTTATCTGCCATCCTAAAAAGGAAGACTGCAAAATGTCTTCAACAATGTTAAGCTTCGATATTTCCTAAATGATAAATAATTCATGTTGTAAAATGGAGAAGATGTTCTGATAGCTGACATTCTCCGAAATCTATGCAAACCTTCTTTGAAATTAGAATAGAATGATTCACTCCCTCACTTTGCAAGTCCAACCTATATAACATATAAATATTTATACATAAACACGCAGAGGCAGATCCTTGATTTCCTATTGTATCTTGGCTACACCGACAGTAACACACGCACTCCTGTGAGAAGCCAACAGCTCTCCATTTCCACCCAGGCCAGTGTTAATCTAGCCTCACAGATGACTGGAGCGGCTTCATGCCCGGCTGGTCTAAGCTGTGATTTGAGGCTACTGTTCTAAGCGGTAATTTTTCAAGATAAAATTTAGCAGTTTTGAAATTCTAAAACTAAACACAATTTTGTCAGCCATGAAAAAATTTAACACTATAATTAATGACTGCTTCAAAATCCAAACTGCTATTGAAGATGACAGTTTGAAATCACAGAAGAATCATAAAGATGATTAATTATACAAGCTGGTACTTGTTTCAGAAGGTTTATATTCATAGGCCATTTATCACCAGAATGGGAATATATGAATTTCATTGAATATTGCAAATTACTATGCACACATTAATTTGGTTTTTATAAAGTTAGATATTAGGGTTTTCTTTTCATCAAATCAACTTCTCCATAATACATAAAAGTCATAAGTATTTTCTTATCAATCCAGAAAAAAAGTTGATTGAAAAGATATTAATCCTATAAATTCATTTTTATAAACTAATGTACCTGAATAAGCACACTATTTATATAATAATTAGTTTAATTATGGTCTTTTACATATATAATTATCGAAATGAAAGCCACTGCTCCTACATTCACTATAAGATGAGTAATTATAACATTAATTGGACTTAATAGTGCTTTTTCTTTTTCCTTTTTAAATTAAGCACTTTTCCTAGAAGAAATCGAGTTAATACTAAAATTACAATCTTACATTTTAACCAAATTATTTTATTTCAAATACATGTAATTTATTATGACAAGAAGATGAATTAATATATTACTTTAAAGTAGCATATTTTATGTAATTATATTTGTTAGCACCCCAAATGTGCTCATACTAATATGCCTTTGTGCTTTTTGCCCTGGCTGCACAGTGTGGTGGCTATGGCAGTAAAAATCTCAGGTAAAAACTGAAAAGTCCCATTGAAAATCCCAATGCTTTGTTTCTATGTCATCAAATATATAGATATTGTTGACAGAACTAAGTATTTGGATTTTCAGTTTTTATCTGGATGTCTGGCATCTCCATGGAGGGGATATCAAAAGAAGTGTTTGGCATCAGCTAAAGAAAATAATATTGTTTCTTCATTGAAGAATAAGCCAGGACTTGCACAGACCTTCGAGAATCTAGTAACTTGTGGCCCCACTCACTCAGTGAGAAACACGAGCGTTTGGGGGTTAGAACCGGACTTGGGCGAGCGGAGCCGGCTCCCCCTCCCGTCCGAGGCCCAGCCAGCTACCAGCTTCCTCAGCGGCAGGGATAATGGCCTTCACAGAGCACCATCATTAAGTGAACGGATTTCAATCCCAGTTCTTTTTCATTAGGGGACTCTTCCTAGAATTAACCCCCAAATCTCAGTTAAACTTCATATTTTGTGTTCTGCACACCTCTGCCCCGTGGAGGGGGGATTATTTATATTCAGGACACACACTTCTTGTGGAAAATTGACTGAGGCCCTGTCCTACCAGCAAACTCAAAGTAGCTCCACAAAGCAAACAATTACTGCCCAAGTGTAATCCACTTACCGACCAGAAACGTATTGCATTTATTTTGTGTCACTCAAATACTTTTGAACTCTCAGCATTTCCAGTGTATCAGATGCCTCTAGACTGAACTGCTATTTCAGGTGCAAGAGAGATGGCTGATCAAATCGCTTTCTTTTACCCTCTGCGAGCTGGCTACGCAAACTGCTGGAGGCACTTTTTAATAGTCCCCGGACATCACACCTGGACCGCCATTCTGAAGCGTGTTGCATAGGCCATTTTTCCTGTCGAGATCCCAAATAAACTATCATCCTAATATTTCATTTCACCTTTAAAATACACTCACATGAACATTTAAATTCGTGCAGGTATGTTTGGTCTCTCCTATTCACCTGCAGTTTTCCTTTCCAACAATTTTGCAAGACCCCTGCAATGTATTAACGAATGTCGAATTTATTGTAGTTATTGAAATCTGTAATAAAATGACTGCTATTCTTTTAGCCCCCAAAGAGTCCTAAGAAAGAAGTGATTTGAAATGCTGTCAAAGTTCAGAGTTAAAATGCAAGGATGAATCCATGTTTTCTTTGGTAATTAGTGAGCGGGACACCAAACCCATACTAGCTGAGGGCACAAAGGTTTATTCATCTCCTGAGTTCGTTTTTAAATTGCCATTTTATTTCTCAAGTTCTGCTGTAAGCTGAAAATGATTTTGGAATCGTATCATTTGGCTATTGTAGAAATATAATCAGGGATTTGAAACTTATGTGTATTTATCACAACTGAAAACAAAATCTTCCCTGGAAGAGGTTAATGGAAAAAGAAATAACAGGAGGTGGAGGCTAAACTGCTTCTTTCAAAACTAGAGCTGCAAACAGCATTCTAACTAATTCAGATAAGCAGCAAACATAGTTGTTAGGGGATATTTATGACAGCCCATCTATGTGACAGCACTGAAGCATTAACAATAGCAACGGGCTTTCTATAAAACACATCTGCAAGACAGACAGGTAGATAGGCTGACTATCAATCATCAGGACACGTGAATAATTCTATACTCACTGGCCCGTGTACTATTAAAATCAGCTCCATATATATATATAGAAAAGCTTGCTATTCAGTAGAGGAGCCATGGTGTTGAGTAATTCTTATTTTTAATTCTTTAGAATATGTATGTTCACACATCATTTAAAAAATCCAACAATGATTAACAGTTCTCTACGGGTGTTTCTGAAGCAGTGTACACTCAACGTCTTCAGATTATATTTGTAGTTAACTTATGACTTGTTATTTTATCCGTGTTTCAGTTAATTGGATGGGATCATAGAGCTTCACAACAAACAGACTGCATCCCACAGTTTGAAAAGAAGGATCCTCAAAACTTATTCAAGAGCGAGGCTCATCTTTAACTTTACATCTTAGGAAATTTAAATGGTGCATGCAGCCACTGTCTATTTTAATAACTTTTAAGATGCACAAACAGAATAAAAATTATATCCAAATAATAAAAGGGATCTTCTCTGTCTTTCACTGAATTCACATAACTTCCATTTATGCTAATGAGAGTTGAGCACCTGCTCTGCAAAGAAAATAGACCCCTGTCTGTGAAAATAAATGTGTGCAGTATATTTTCCAGCTACAATGCTGAAATCAAACAACCAAAAATGTGTGCTATATAAACAAAGCATCATGTGGCCTACCTGGAAACACTTCTGTTTTATATTTTACCTCATTAGTCATACACCCCAAGATATTACTCATACCTTAGCCATTTAAATGCAACAAAAAGGAAAAAAGGGGGCGGGCACATGGACATACTCAATCTGGTGATTTCAGTGAGCTCATACACAACCCTCCGTTTACCCCTTCAGAAGTTCATAATAAATTGCATCAGTAAATCTGGATTCGGGCCATTCCTCTCTGCCATCATCTTAAAAGTCATGGAGGGTAATTGCACACAGTCAAGGAGGGCACGATCATGTGCTGAGACGCCCGACGGCAGCCGCCGCCTCAGCGGGGACAGGAGATGAGGCAGACGGTTGTTAGCCGCCGGTGACACCGGAGTCCCTTTCTGCACGACTCTCCTGGTTGAGCGTCAGGTCTCAGAGAAAGCAGGACTACCTAGCCTTGAATGGGGACATCTCTACCGGTAGTGACAGAAGTCTCTTATCAGGGAATTCCTGACGATGGTGTGACAACTGAGTGACAGAAAAAGGCTGTCCCTCTCCACTCCACCTATAGTAGGCATCATAGAGATCTTTCCCCAAACTCTATTATACTTCCAGGTAAAATTTCGGTATGATCGAAACAGAAGTATGGGGAGTGAATGAGAATACCCATATGGTTTCAGTTCTATTTTCTTGGGCCTCAGGATGTTTATAATCTATAGCCACTGCTATTCCCATTCAACATATTTAAAATAGTCTTAAGACATAAGTAATAAGAAGATCACACAGCATGTACTACAAATGACCACATTTCTAGAGCTTTCTCCTTTTTCCTAACGGTCTAGGTCAAGGCCATAAATTTTTATTTCTGATTTGCATCATGAGGTGGGATTAAGAGCAATACTCTTGTGGCAAGATCGGCTACATCATTTTGCAGGGCGGGGTGCAAAACTGAAAATGCGGGGTGCCTTGTTGAAAAATTTCATAACAGTTGCAGGACGGTGACAGGCAAGCATGAAGCCAAGCTGAGGTCACCTCCGGGCACGGCGCCTGTGAGGCTGCACAGGTAACACAAGCGTGAGGCATGAAGCCAGCCTCACTCTCGGAATGGGACCCTGGTGAGAGGGGTCTGCTGCCCCTCCCCCTCCTCAAATCAACCAGGGAGAAATGGACGTGAGGGGTCTTCCTGCGGACAGACACCTGTTCAACGTACTGAGGTCTCCAAGAAAATGGATCAACAAAGCATACTCTAAAAACTACCATTGACTTTCTTGTAGAGATTGTATCATAAGGCTCGTTTAAAAGTGTTTCATCTTCATTCCTAGAGGGTTCCGTAAAGCAAGATTTTCCATCCAAAGGCCAGCATGACCCTGGTTAGGGGTCCAGTTTTAATGGGGACACGAGGACCAATTCTGAATACAGATAATGGTAACACACTGGCGATTTGATCCTCAATGCCATATTTTTTCTCTTCCTTTATATTTTCTCCTTTTTAAATCACTTTCTGGTCAAACCCCTTCCTTCTTGTCAGCCATGCACCAGCTTTAGATTTGACCTCAAAATCTAAATGAGACCAGTTTGCTGTGAAGACACCCTGTCTGGCTTTCTGCAGGTTGGGTGATTTGGAAGGCTGAGGACACGCTGTTTAGAGGGTGCCCTTCTCCGGTAAGTACCACTAAGCCCTGTCAGCTCTAGGCTGGTGGACGAGACGGCAGTCATTACAATGATGGCGGCGTTTGCCCACGGAGCGATCTGCCATCTCTGAGAGGTGGACGTCAGCTAAGCTCCGCTGCGCTGTCTGCACCTGGAGACTCCGCAGAGGCGGCCTTCAGAGACGAGCAAAGGGAACAGGACCGCTCCCCTGTATCTTTCCCCAGAAATAAGTATGAGCTACATCTGTAAATACCTTTCAAAAAGACTCAGGAAAAAAAAACTATAGTGAAGACAAAATTATCTTGTTAAGTCTGAGTTTTTCTGAGCTATAGATTGCTTTGTGTATTGACTAAACAATACAAGGAAAAAAACTGTTCAAATGTATAAGCTTATCCTGATTTTTTGGTCATTCAGGGAAGGACTAGAAGATTATATAATATTACCTACTCTCAATAAAATAATATATCCTTTTTTTTCCGGGTGGTGAATTTGTAGGGCTAAACAACCCTACAGATTGTTTGGCCTATTATGTGTCACAGAGATTTTTCTATAGCCTGTCTAGACTCCAGACAATAGGCGAGACTGGCCTATGGTTGCAGACATTTCTATAGTCTGTAATATCACTTAGAAAAGTAAGGGCAATAATACAAAAATGAAAACCAGGCTGACCTGCCACTACGCCAGTAGAAATATGAGTATAACAACACTTTACAATTTAGGAATGATGATAGCAACCTAGAAAGAAGTTTTAGCAGCCACACATCACCAGAGCAACTCCTGCAGAATCATTTTTTTCCTCCTAAAATATGACTTCTATTTCAGTAATTCTGTCCACAGGCTATAAAACCACTTTATTACAGAAAATTCTGTGTATATGTCATACTGTGTTTCCTTATTGCATAAGGATTGTGTGCATGTATCGATGCATGTGTGTACATATGTGTTATATGCACACCCTGTATATATAGATAACACACACACACACACACACACACACACACACACATATATTCACAATAAATATTAAATACCTGTGGTCAACATACAGACTTTTCAAAAACCTTTCTTGAAATAGACCAGATTGTTAAACTATCTACTTTTCATCCCTCTCGGATAAAACAGTTAGTGTTGCATGTGATCTTAGGAGGGTTAAGTGACATTATGTATAATAAGCAAAGGAGGTGGAGAAAAGAGTTGAAGTTTCATCCACTTTTCTCTGACCATATCTCCACACCTATTTCTCTCCCACAAGTACACTTGTTATAAACAAAAGAAAGAGAAAGAAAAAAAGAAAACTTGTTTTTTTAATGTTTTTCTTTGCTTTTTAATTTTTTAGTAAATGAACTAATGAAGAGGGTTTTTGTTGTGGCTTAGTTTTATTTTGATGAAGACGATGAAAAAGATGCATTGAGTATAAGAAATGATCACTGGAGAAAATATTGCTATAACACCATTGGCAATATTTTTGATTCAGAGGGTATTCTCTTTCCCCAAGACTCCAAACTACGTCACTAGTCACCAGGCCATTTGTACTTTCACCACTGGGGATGAATATTAACAGAGTCCTAGTTAGGCTGTCGGGATGACTCAGCGGGCGGCAGCGGGAGTGGTTATGGGGGTGTCGAATGAAAAGATAGCAGGCAGCAAAACGGAGCGGTTTCTGTATGTTTTACTTTGGGGTGTACTTCCCCAAATAGAAAATCCTCATCTCAAAAGTCCTTCAGTTTCTCTTTCTGGCTGAATTAAAAGCAACAACAACAACAACAACAACAACACCTAGTTTGTTTCAACACAATCAACCCCACCGCACAGCAGTGTACAATAAATCATTCCAGAGCAGGACAAACCATCTGGGACCCTGCCAAATGTACGGAACGCTGACTGATGCAACCGTGCGGAAGCCTTGTCAGTGTGGGCGGCTAAGCCCATGCCAGGCGGGCACAGAGCACTTCCTAGGCCCAGGGAGCTCTCCACACAACTGTGGCACAGTTTCCCCTGGAATGCAAATTCTAGATTCATATTACACCAGAACAGCATTACACAACACTCTTGTTTTGTTTTGCTTGAAAGTTCAATATTTTCTTTGTCTTTAAGGAAAAAATTCTTTAACCTCATTGCAAATGAAAGTTTTTGTCAACACTTTCCCATTTAGTAAAAGTAAACAGATATGTTCTAGTACCATTGATTGATAATGTAATATTTCTAGAAAGAGAGTATAAAAATTTAAAGAGATTTATCTCACATACAAGATATAGATTTTTGCCCTTTGATATGTGCCATGACGTTCAGGAATACTTCATATATAATGTAAGACATTATATATGTAATACAATGTATCTATATCAGAGATATATATCTGGTAGAATAACTTTGAATATCATGAAAATAGTACAAATTCAGATTCACTTCAGCCTCTTTAATATGTATTCTGTGAAGAGAGCACAACCTCAGCCCCTTCAACTGGCTACATTTTAACTAAAGAGTTAACAGTACACGTTTTAACTGAACATAATGAAAACTGGACTGTTTGTTCCACAAATTCCAAATTCAATGCTAGCACGATTGATTGGACAAACTTTCCATTCTGGTGAAATTGGTGGGAAGTGCCATGTGCTCCCACCGGATGGGTGGGAATTCTCTAGCTCCGAAAGAGGCTGGATCATTAACTAAAGTGGCCCATGCGTGGAGACAGAAGACCAAATTAGGCCCTAAGGAAGTCTTACCAAACTCCCACTGAAGTCAATGGAAATTTGCAAACGCACTTGAGAGGGCTCTTATGGCCCACAGGTCATGTCAATAATTTCTCTAGGCCTTTAAACTAGACACACAAGTCAAAAAAAAAAAAAAAAAAGAGAGAAAAGAAAGACAGATAGAAAGAAAAGAAAAGAGGAAAAAAAAAAAAACCCCAAACACCCAAAACTGCAAACCAAAGAATACATACCTCTCCAACATCGTAGATCCAAATTCGGCCTTCTGAGTCTCCAACGGCAACTTCTTTGCCGGCTTGAGCCCAGCGAACACGGTTTAGGGCAGAAGCCCCTTCTATGGCCACACTTGCTGTCGGGACCTGTCAAATGGGGTTACGACAGCAATAAAGAATCTCTGAATATGAATTTAGATACTCAAATTTACCATGATACGTTAAAATGGGTGAGTCACCACTGCCTTCATGTGCGTGAAGTAATATACGTCCCCTGCGCAGGGGTAAAAGGATTCATTGTTCTTAAATCATATGCTCCACTGAATCAAGGGGTAGAGAGGAGACACTTTAACAAAAAAAGGAAAAGAGGGAGAGTCTTTTTCCACAGTCAGTGGGCAATGAGTGACAAAGATTTCTCCGGATTATGCAGGGTGTACATCCAACATACAAACACACCAGCTAAATGTGATACTTCACGATCAGGTCACGATTTATGGACCGATGGAGAGAGAGATTTCAGGATTTACCAAGATTAAGGATACTATAAAAGGCAGGAAGGGGGGTTTATGGTGGAATAAAGCTCATATTAATGTGTGTCTTCAGAGAAAAAATATGTATTGATCCCTCAAAACCTCATCAGGGAGGGGATGATCAGAAGAAGACAAGAAGTACAAGTGGAAAAGCTTCAAAACCTCAAATTCTCCTTCTTTTTTCTTTTCTGTTTTCCTGTGTTCCCCTTTCCTGTCAGTACCAGGAGGGACAAAGCACTCTATAACCTTGGAAGTGTACCCGGCTGATATCCTGATGGACGGCAGCCCCTATTTGTAGAAGAGGCCTTCCGTCTCCTTTAACAAACACTGACACCTGCCGATGCTGATAATGACTATCATACTTCTTATTAAAATTATCTGGGGGTGCTGAGATGGACTCTGTGGCATCTGTGACAAGAACCGTGGTATCAGGACAAGGTTTTAGGGGGTCTACCCCTCTGCGTCAACAGTTGTGTAAACTCTTGTCTTCACGTTTGGAAGTTTATAAAGATCACATCTCTGAGCCTTCTCCAAGAACGTTGAATGGGAAATGACAACAGGCCATTAAAAAGCAAAAGAGTAAATGTCGAAACAAAAAGAAAAAAAGAGTGCAAAGAGGGCCCTAGAGATCATCTCACGCCACCGTTAAGACCTGTGTCTACTAAACAGGTCGTTTCAGGATGGACACGCGCCATGCGCTGCGCCTCAGCTCTCCCAGCGATCTGCCATTCAGGGAATTGAAACCATCTGTTTACGTGAGAGTATTGACCCAATACCTATCTTTAAAATAGCAACAAAACTCCATCACATTATGTTTAAACTTAATCTTGAAATCAATAGAAATTCTTTGACCTGCTTAAATCCCTGTATGTCAATTGTGAGCAAAAATGAAAAATGAAAGTCCCCAACTCATTTATTTTTTAAAAAAATACACAATTTCTACAATAAAAGTACCTGCTGTGCAGGCAGGAGCTTGAATTTTTAACCAAACCTTTCAAAGGCCAAAACAATGTGAATTTAGATGGGCCATAATTCTGTCAATATGTTTTATTATTAGTGTGCTACTCAGAAAACAAATCTGAGATTCAGCCATAGTTTGCAGAGTTAGTATCTAACACCATAATTTAGGGAGAGCGTGCAGGATCATACGTTATAAACCTAACTCTGTTCAATATCAGATTTTATCGATGAACAATCTCAAAAATGGAATAAAAGTGTTGAATATTAATATGAATGTTAAAAAATTAATCATGCAAAATAAACTGATTCTGATACACTTTAAATTATGCCTAATACATTTTAAAAAATCTTATTTCTTGAGAACTCAGTAATCTAGCAAGCTGGGACAATTACTATTTTAACCATTTAAAAATACCTTCACTTCAAATATGATAAATGGTTAAAAAATTATCACAGCCTCCTATATGTACTAAAAAGTATCAAATGCATGGAGGAAATGATAAACTATATTTAATTAGTGTGACCCATAAGGACCTTTCAAAAGCTGATGAATCTATAATGAAACGAATCCATATACTGACTGTGGTACTTCCGTACTTTGCTTTCACAGTTATGTTCACATTTTTTAAGGCTCAATCATTTTAATTGCAAAGACAGGATATCTTCTGCCTAAATTACTACACTGTGTGGAGGTCAGTGATATTCAGGCAGGTGAATATGAACTATCATTGCCTTGGAGCGAGTGGGAGAACTTGGTCTAAAAGTACAGTAATCGCAGCAACAACAAAACCCACTGAGAGTTCAGGGTCGCTCTCTTTTACACAAACCTAAATCCTAATCTGACAAATATTTGAAAAATCTGGTTCAACTTGAGAGAGGGCAAAAATCATTTAAGAGTTTAGAAAAGTGTTCAGTTCATTGCCGGATTTGAATCAGACTCGACATTTCGACTGTTATTTTGAAAGCAGGATTATGGGTGCCACAAAACTAAGCAATTTGCCTGCCCCGTAATGATTTTTAAAAAACATTTATCTACAAAACTCTTATGTGGTTGTCCCCTGATACCTAGAGAAAGACAAGGGAAAAATTATATTTTGCCAGTTAATTTCCTTTTTGGCAGTTTCATTGTTGACACATTAAGTCCATTTTACCTAAAAAGCAGACAACAAACAAAACAACAGTTACACAAGCATTACTAAGGCAGAGGTGGGATTCACGCCACTGCTTTGTCGTTGGGCGTCACCTGAACATCATTTCTACTAAATCGTATTCCTGATTGGGGCTGGGGGGGGCGGTCTCTTAAGCTAACCTGGAAAACGTGTGTCTTTTGGTTGCTTTAAGTGAATGAGTTTCTAGCAGATAGAAGCAATATGATTTTAATCAACAGTGATGAAAGACTTTGGGAACCCGTCACCATATAGAATAACAGCACCTTTCTATGAAGAGCAATAATGTTAGGAACATTTCAACATCCAAAATGATGGGCATTGCATACATTCATGCCTTTTGCTTATTTTCAAAGATGCTTCATCCCATAACCCTCTGTCACACAGTTCTTGTAGCCAAAAGAAGGGAAAAAAAAAGACTTAAACTGAAATATTTTAAAATATAACTATTTGGCAGTGGTCACAGGTGCATATAATTTTGCAAGATACAGAGGCTTCATCGTACCACCTGCGGGGTATTTCCCTGCCCCCTCCCGCAGAAAATACTAGGGGCCTGCTCCTCCTCAGATGCTCCAGCCAGAGGCTTCCTAATTAAAAAGGCTGAGCTGCTTCCTGCTCAGAACACTTCAAAAGTCCTTTCTCTTGTTCTCAACTTGACATACAGTTTGCATGCTTGTTCCCCTTACCTGTCCCTTTACGGAGAGGTGCCCTAGAAGCTGGGAAGTTCTGATTAACATTTAATATTCATGTTAAAAAAAACTACAAGCCTCCTCCCCAGTAGCTGCGTTAGCACCTCAGTAATGTTGAGGGTGCGGGCAAAAGGGGAAATGCACATGGCAGAATTTTTAAAAACACAAATGTAGCATAAATTTTAAAAAGAATATTTCCTTATTGTTAATTCCTTTTTTTTTGAAAAAAAAAAGGGGGGGTGTATTTTTCACTTTTCTAAATGTGACATGTTGCAATCCCACTTTTTTTTTTCCAAACACTAAGTTTAACATACATGTTCAGAATTGCAAACTGTTGTAAAAGTCTGCCTGTAAGTTGAGCATTTTAGATGAGGATTATTCGCCTTATAAAAATCAAACGGAGGATGGATCTAAACATAAACGGTCAACAGAATCATCTTTTATGAATTTAAAATAGAAAGTGTACTAATAGCAAACACTGACAAACAACCCCCTTTAAAAGCTCAATCTCAAGTAAGCGTCCGCTTACTTTTCCAAGCGCTTGCCAATAGAGTTGTTTCAACACCGCTCTGAACTATGCCTGTGTGTCCTTTCCCGCAGGGAAAGGCGTGAACACACATTGGTTTGCTTTTTGCTAGGAAGGGTCGTCAATTGTCCAGGATCTGCCACGGTTTGCGGATGAAGTGAGATGAAATGATTTGGGGCCAGTGCATCTGCCAGTTTCCCTTCAGAGCAGTTAAGAATGGGGGTCGGCAGCCCAGCTGCAACTGGAGGGTCAGTCCAAAAAAGGCCTTGGAGGAGAGCGAGGGGGAGACGGAGAGAGGCCGGCTGCGCCCTCCCCCCAGCCCTCCCGCCCGGGCGCCTGCGCCGCCGCTCACCTCGGTGTCATTGTTGAGGTTCCAGAGGTCCAGGCGCCCCATCCCGTCCACGCAGGCAAAGAGCGCGGGATGCACGGGGGACCACATGACATCGTACACATAGTCTGCATTGTCTTCAAAGGAGTAGAGCGGCTTGTTGTGCTGTAAAGCAGAGAGACCGTGAAGACTTTGTGGCGCTGCCGCTGCCTCGGGCAGTCTAGCGAGCCTAATTAAAAACTTTGCACATTCACAAAGTGTCATAAAACTTCCCGAGATGAAAGTCCTCGAAAAGGTGAACCGCAGCTTTAATGTGACTAGAACTGTCCAGTGGCATAAATAAATACCGGGGGGGGGGAGAGGGGTGGGAAGGGGGGACTCTTAAGGGGCTGGGGGCTGGGGCCGGCGGGGGAGGCGGTTTCAGACACAGGCGTACGAGACATTCCGTTCAGGTGGCCCGGCCTGCCCATTAACCCGGAATTCTCGCCCGGCTACGCTCTGCGAGTCGCTCGGGGCCCGGACCCAACCGCGGTCGGCCTGCGGGGGTCAGACCCGCGGGGAAGCCCTGCGAGCCCCCGCTTGGACATTTCGCACGGAAGGCAACGCCTGCCACCTCGTGGTCTTTTTCGGTAGCTGCAGGTCTGCTTCCCGGCCAACTCCAGGCCAAATTCATACTTTTTTAAGGTTCCTTTGCGGCCGGAATGGGGGCACATATTTTGAAGGGATTTGTATAGCTCTTTTGGGAGGTTAAACATCTCGCGGTTCTAAAACCACAGGTTCTCTGCCTCATCAGGTGGACCGGCGTGGCTCAGCGTAGAATCCCTGAACCTTCACAGATGAATCACATTTTCTAGATCACCCAGTATTTCCAACAGCTCTGAAATTGGTGTTTTGGGAGAAAGCATTAGCAGCCCTCCACCCCCAACCGCATACAAATGCTTCTACTCCAGAGGGATACAATAAATTAAAATGGCACTCTTGATTTCCAGTGAATATTGTCACATCAAAATAGCACAGAAGTCAGAGGCAAGTTTGAAAGTACACCAGAAATAAAATGTAATTGGACTTCATGAATTATTCATTCCATCTGGCTTGTCTTATTCTAATTTCTGCATAATGGCTTTACTAATCCCTGATCAATTAATGTAAAATGAAATTTAAATGATAATGAAAGCCCTAGAGATAAAAGAAATTAAGTATTCTTATATCCTCTGACAGAAATCTAAACAATGGGAGGGTTTTTTCCACAATGTCTTCTTCATCCAGTCAGCTGTCTGTATTCTCTTCCTGGGTTCGACTAAATGCCTGTGCAGGCCAGAGGAATAAGATCAAAAAATATAACACACAATATGAACAATCACATCCTTTATGCACAGGATGTGCAAAGAATGTTTCTGTAGGTAACAGCTCCGAATGTTCGAGTGAACTCCCAATGTGTAGGGTTAGCAAAAGTAAAATGCACAGAATGCACTTGCTGAAATGAAAGTGAAAAAAATCGGTGAGAAGACAAAAACCTAGAGCAAAGATTTGTGAGGGTAGTAACTAAGTGATTTCTCTTTCCATGAATTATATTGCTTTGGCATTGTTCAGAAATGAACACAATTCTAATACTATTATAGCAATACAGGAGATTTTAGATGAGCCATTGTGAATGCAGGGGGTAGGCAGTAGATGTGTGAGATATGCTGTATTTGCAAGAAGTGCCTAATGGGGGAGTGATTTGAAAAAGAACATGATACTGAGACCTCAGAAAGAATTAAATGGACATCAGCGTTACATTTTTGTATTTTAATATTCTATAACTCTTTTAGGCCAGAATGTTTATCGTATGCCATGCTTGCAGTGTGATTTCGAGGTAAAGTTAGTTGCCAATTTGCCCTTTATGAAGAGTTTCTTTCTTCCTCTTGTGCTTTGGACTAGGTAATCCAAACTTCCTTCTCCAGAGAATCTAAATAACCAATGACACCTCAAGTGGCATGATTGTATCATCTTTCCCTTACTGAGATGAAGTGTTGGTCCTTCACCAACCACTTGTGAATATTAAATTCTAACTCGTAGTAAATGACTATTCCCACCCTAAAGTCTTGCTTTTATAGCCAGCCGGTCATTATTTGCTAAACAACACGAGCGACACATTTTCCTTAAAGTCAAAGGGTGGGAAACCCTTACGCATACTTAACAAAGTTGATTCTAGAACCTAGCTGTTAGAACTGAGTATATAGGTGTCTAGATGCAGACTTACACAGACAGACATTAAACACAGATCACATTTACAATCTTTGTTTTGATCAATTATAAAACCATCCAACCTTCAACAGCCATTTTCTAGAAAGTCGATATTATTTGATACATTAGTTCTCTCAATAAATTACTCTGTTAATCTCTACTTTGTTTCTTTCCTTTTTTTTTTTTAGTTGCTACTTCTGTGAGAAACCTAGTCAAAATTGTAATATATCCTGGAGACTTCACTTTTTAAACATCTGGAAATAACAGCCATTGTTCATGTTACCAAAATCCAATTTTCTCTTGTTTAATAGTATTGTATTGAAATGCTATTACTGTCTAGGTTTTTCTGCAATTCCTTATTACCCCAACCTCTAACACTGAAACTTCCATTTTAAAACTCCCTGGCACGTTATTCTAGGCTATAGTGCTGCATATTTAGGGGAAGGAAGAAGGGCATATAATTTCAAAGGCTTCGTTTTAACCTTGACCGATTCACAGGTTGGGAAGGTCTTGGTCCGGACTGAACCCACTGTCAGGGCACCAAGTGGATGGGCGGCTAGGAACGCCGACTTCCCAAGGACAGCGTGGTGTGGGCTGGGGGCATGAGCTAGTGCCTTTCTTACAGCCGAAGGCAGTGCTATCTTGAATATTAATTGTATTTTTTCCAATCAAGGAATTCTTCATTCTCTTTTATTAGGGGCTCAGAAAGGTAATCTGAAAACCTTATTAAAAATTTGGTGACAAGTGTACCTATCATGATGAGCACCTGGTGATGTATGGACGTGTCAATCACCGTATTGTACACCTGAAACTAATATTACACTGTATGTTTACTAACTGGAGTTAAAATAGGAACTTAAATTTTTTTTGCCTCGAATGCTTACTGTCAAGTATTTTAGAGTAGATAAATATATCATGAAATATCAACATTTTCTGTATCAAAAGCATCAGGATCTAAAGATTCTGTTTCTGACGTCTGAAACATAAACATTTGGATCTACAAAACTGTCATAGCTTTATTACCAGTTTTAGAATACCACAAGTTTTATAAGGTACAGAGTGTGGGGACAGATCTGAGTATTGGTTTCTGAGGAGGATCCAGAAATATCATTTGTGTATATTAAAGCTACAGAAGCTTGGCGTTTTTAAATATTTACTCTGCAAAATTCTCGAGG
The DNA here is from genome assembly GCF_006229205.1 of Suricata suricatta. Classification (NCBI taxonomy): domain Eukaryota; kingdom Metazoa; phylum Chordata; class Mammalia; order Carnivora; family Herpestidae; genus Suricata; species Suricata suricatta. The sequence continues at coordinate 81,726,771 of NC_043701.1, read as the reverse complement.
CCATCTAATAAACTAAATATGCCTTCACAGCACGTTATTCCAGAAAGTGGTTTCCAACACCATCAAATGTCATGAGACAAAATCCTCTTCGCTTGTGTGTCTCCATGCCTAGTGCCGTGCTCAGTGTCAGCACGCTGTGAGAGAAGAGAGGAAACTGCACCCTTCCCCGACGCATTGCATGTGTGACAGACACAGGCCAGGGAGAGAGAGCCGGGCCCCCTGTGCTCTGGACAAGTTTCCAGGGCTGCGCCCAAAATCCAGAAATACCCAGACACAGATCAGCTTGACGTCAGTGTCCTGACTCTCAGGGCAGAGAAACAGGCGGCCAGTCACCTCCCAGCCAGACGTGAAGGGCAGGGGAGGGCAAACTGTTGGGTGTTCGTCGTGTTTGACTCCACACACACATTGTCTAATTTAATCCGCATAAAATCTCTGTAAGGTAGACGGTATTTACAGGAAAGAAAATTATAGTTCGGGAAAGTTAGTAGCTTTCTCAAGGCCACGAAGGTTGTAAGCGGTGGAGTTGGATCTGGTTCTCTGGTTTTCCTAGCTGTTTAAGCACATCCTTTATTTGAGGGAACCATGTGCTCCGCTATGAGACATAGCAACGGTCTTCAGTCTTCACAGCAAATACAACGGTTTTGTTACCTTCGTTCCACTGAGTTCAACCAATATTTACTAACCACATGCTGTGTAACTTGTAGAAAGGGTTAAAAAAAACCCCTCACAGAATGTTTGTTGTATTTCCTGAGTTGATGATTATGAATAATCCTGAAGATGTTATCCATACACTTCCAGGCATCCTTAGCATCTTTTGACACCTGTAGAAATTTTTTTATCCAAAAAAATGAAAATAGGACGGAATGGCCCTGTCGCCAGCAGGGCTTCACAGGAGGCCGCGCGTTAGAGGGTATAATAAAATTCGGCCAGGAGGCAGAGATCTGGTTTCCAGCTCACCAAATGTCTACATAGCTTCAAGTGAGGGCCTACGATTACATGATCTGAAAGCTGAGGATAACACAGGGCCTGTGGGCCGGAAAAGGCAATAGGAGAAAGTGGACACAAACTACAGACTTTGGAAAATTTAACTTAACAGCCTTGGACCTTAGTTTTCTCATCTATAAGACGGAAGGTGGGAGCGACTGACCTCAAGAGTTTCTATGACTCTATTCTGCAATAAGGACTGGCTGGAATAAAGCTTGCAAAAGTTTTTTAGAAAGAGTTATTCAAAGAAAAACATTATAATTAAAGCCATCTTACTTGCTGCTCTGAGAAATCCATATCAGTGATTTTTAGAAATTTTTGATTTCATAAAAATATACATATAAGAATGTACCAGCATGGTTTTTGGTGCAACACTGGACATTATAAAAGCAATAACGAATGTCTTATTTGACCAACTAAAGAAGGAATAATGGATATTAAATTTACATGAGAGAAGCAAGTAGCGAACTCTGTTCCAGAGTGAAATTACACAACACCCATCAACATTTTACAGTAAACTCTGATCTCTAGATTTGAGCTTTGATTTTATAAGTATACTTCTGACAATGACCGGAGCTGCATATTTTTCCAGTCAGTTAACTATAAAATGATTTCATGAAAGATGAATTTCTATTTCTGATGTCAGATTTATATGTACCAAAGTCACATTTGAGAATATGATGTTTGTTTTATTTTCTCTATGTTATTTATTTTCCTCTCATCAGAATCTCTAGGCATCCCAATAGGGTTTAGAATTTTGAAGGTTGGTGAATAGGAAGATTTGTGCTAAAACATCTCCTAACGCCCGCAAACACTGTGGTTCTTGAGGTTGTATTTGCCTCTAAATGATTAGCTTTCAAAGCAGATTTAGTAGAAATGTTTACCCAAACCATGAAAATTTCTTTGGGAGTAGAGGGGAAGAGGAGTGGGGGGTGGGGGTAATACATGGGTAGATGGGGAAGGGGCCAGAAAACTAAATGTAGAATTTCTATATTTTTATTCTGAAATAAAAAGAAAACAAATGGAATCTTACCTTGAAACTGTATCCTGTTGGGAAAAAATGAAGACCAAAATACTAAACAATGAGTAATAAGAAAATGTCCTTCAAAATTTGTCATGTGGGTTCCTGTGAAGTAATTAAAATAAATAGCTGGCCAGTTCTTCCAGGAAACATTAAAATGTAAGACCACAATATCACTTTAAAAAAACCACCAAAGGACCCCAAAACTTTAGGCTCACACAAAAATGGATGCCTCTACCATAAAAAGAAAGTGCTTAAACAAACAAACAAACCAAAACTCACAAACCAAACCAAACCAAACCAAAAAAACCAACTCTCTTGGCCAAAAAGCGGTGTCAGTGAATTTGGTACTATCATCAGAAAACATTATTTGCAACTTAATTTGGAGTCCTTGTAAAGCATAAAGTATCCTGTATTTAAGCTCAATTTCTATGGCTAAGTATTAAAGCAGTACAGACCGTACCTAAGTGATATCTTTGCCTGTTTCTATCATGATCAGAAATTCGAAAGGAGACATAAGCACTTCGGGTGAGTTGATCTTAACAGCATACGGATAGTGGATCTGTTTGTTGTTTATACGCATTTACCAAAAAATATATTAGGACTTTAACTTGAATTAATAAATTTACAGTAATTACAAAGAAATTTCTAGAAATCCAGGAATGCAGCATTTGCCTCTCAACAAATGTAGAAGTTTTGCTAAATAAGTACTGAAGCCACATAAAAGGTGTTCTTTGTTGTACTGCCTTCCTCTACTGCTTATTTGCATGGAAGAATCCTCCTAATCCAGGAGGCGCCACCAATAAAGAGGATAATTATCCATATAAAAGAATGTATACATATTCACAGGTTTTGACTAGTATTGGAGTGTTTAAAGCCATGATAAAACTACCAGCTTTGCTATTTCATAAAAGGAATATTTCCCGCCCCCGTGTGATTTTTATGTATATCAGGTCTACCCAATGGTTCTTTAAAATGGGCATTTTCTGGGCAAGTGGGCAGCTAAGTAAGTTAAGTGTCTGACTCTTGATTTCAGCCCAGGCCATGATCTCCGGGTTCGTGAGATAGAGCCCTGCGTTGGGCTCTGCGCGGACAGCACACAGAGCCTTCTTGGGATTCTCCTTGTCTCTCTCTCCACCCCTCTCCTGCTTATGCCATCTCTGTCTCTGAAAATAAACAAATACCCTTAATAAATAAAAACAACAATATAGGCATTTTCATAGCACGAATCTGTACAGAATCCATGCAAAAACAGGAAACAGACCAGGATGTTCTCTTAAATTGCTGTTTGTACCCATCTCAGCTGCTCTGGATCTTTTGGTATGTTCTGCCTTCTCGCTTGAGTAGAGGGAGGGCAGAGAGGCTCACTGGATTGCCAAAACCAGGGGCAGCCGGGTTGCCTCCCAGGTACCATGGAGGTGGCTGGTCTCTAGACTGATTCTCTAGGGGCTGATAATTCTCTCTGAAGACCCTGTGGCTGTCGGAGGCAAGCAACACAATGAAGCCCCTTTGGCTGCTGCCGCCCCACTTCTAGTTCTACTACAGCTGAGCGGCTTCATATCCGACATGGTATCAGTTAGAGAAAGAAGCATTCAATCTACGCACATAAAGGTCAGGTTGCTCAGGGGTGGGAGGGAAGGATGTTGATATTAAGGATGACAGGTGTAGAGGATGATGGATTGGACCCAGAAGCAGCTAGAGTTATGGTTGCATTATTGCCTTGGAGACTTGAAAGTTAGAAGAATGAATACATAAAGCAGCACAGTTTTGTTTATTTGTTTATTATTTAATGTCAAATTGTTCAGCTGCATTTTACTAGTGGATAAAATGGCAGAACAATTTCACTCTTTTTTTTAATGTTTATTTATTTCTGAGAGAAAGAGCGAGCAAGCAAGAGAGGGACAGAGAGCAAGAGGGAGAGAGAGAATCCCAAGCAGGCTCTTGCTGTAAGCGTGGAGCACAATGTGGGGCTTGAACCCATGAATTGTGAGATCATGGCCTGAGCCAAAACCAAGAGTTGGACGCTCAACTGATGGAGCCACCCAGGCACCCCTAGATATGTATAACTCTTAAAGGAAGATTTAAAATATATAAAATTATAAACCTAGATCCATGCATTATATCTTCATTCATTCATATTTGTTTCTAAAGTGCCAGTTAAACGTTTGCTAGTCCCCAGAGCTAATCTGACATTAGTCATCTCACTACACTTAGTAAATATGACATTTAGACAAATTTCATTTTTGTTCAAGAATTCCTATAACCCAGATTTGTCTCATCAAATGGACTTAAAATCTAATGTTAAAATTATTTAAATTTTTGATTCTACTTCTTGCATCAGCAATTGATTTTATATATATATGTATATATATACACACACACACACACAACAGAGCCCCTTTATAATGTATTATATATATAATCATATACTATACACACACATCAAAGGCATATTTTTAAAGGGTCAAGGCAGATATTTTGGAGGTTTGCACTCCTGTGTCTCCTGGTGTTAAATGTAATATATCTTTTATATTATATCTAATATTAGTATAGCTGATACTTGTATTTATTTCAATCATGGCATGGAAAAAAACCAGTATGGAGAATCCCACATAGCATAAATTCACAATATTCTGCTTAAGTGTTTATTTTTTATTTTTGAGAGAGAGAAAGCAAGCGTGTGCACGTGCACAAGATGCGGCAGGTGGGGGTGTTCATAAAGACAGGGGACTAAGGGATATGATGCTTGATGTGAGGCTTGAACTCATGAACCATGAGATTATGACCCGAGTGGAGGTCGGATGTTCAACTGCCTGAGGCACCCAGGTGTCGCTAAAATATTCTGTTTATCTGTAGAACATATTTGACATACTTCCTATTTTGCAAAGTATTAGCTTACCTAATTCTGTTTCACCTAAGCCAAATTGAAATTATTTAAAATTTTTTTTAACTTTTATCCATTTGAGAGACAGAGAGAGCACAAGTTGGGGTGGGGCAGAGAGAGAGGGAGACACAGAATCCAAAGCAGACTCCAGGCTCTGAGCTGTAAACATAGAGCCGGACGCAGGTCTCGAACTCATGAACCATGAGATCATGACCTGAGCCAATCAGACACTTAACCAACTGAGCCACCCCGGTGCCCCTAAAATTAATTTCTATTTAAAAAGCAAAAAAGGGGCACCGGGGTGGCTCAGTCTGACTTCAGCTCAGGTCATGATCTCACGGTTCGTGGGTTCGAGCCCCACGTCAGGCTCTGTGCTGACAGCTAGCTCAGAGTCTGGAGCCTGCTTCTGGTTCTGTATCTCCCTCTCTCTCTGACCCTCCTCTGATTGCACTGTCTCTCTCTGTCTCTCAAAACTAATTAAAAAATAAAACCGTAAAAAGTGTGGACTTTAAAAAAAAAAAAGCAAAAAGAAGCTAAATGTGAGGTAAAGAGATTCAGGACATTGTAAATGGTCCTGGGAAAATAACTTACATTAATTATGAGCCCTGGACAAACTGCCAGGTTAAGAGGTCACATGAGGTTAGTTAAGACGGTCCCACACTGGAGTTTGGTCCAAAAACAATGACTTTGGGTGGTAAAGATGAGTTTTAATTTATCTTCCAAAATCAGACATACAATGTCATTTAGATCAGGAGGTGGAGGTGGAGACATCTTTGAATCTCATAATTATGAAGATGGTGTGTCTGTTATTTGTTATTCTCATTCTCTGGTCAATAGCGTTGCTTGGAAGGAAGAGGCTAGGGAAGGCAACTCAGGACATGAAAAGGCAGACGTTTCCACTCTGGTTAAAAGAGCAAAAGAAAGGACCCACAGCCCTTACTTCTTGCACAATGGGAAAGCCCAGTCAGCTGAGTGAATCTTAAGTCTCAAAAGTGTCTGTACTTAGATGGATTATTCACACCTTCTGTATGAATAACAGCTATAGGTCCCTGTTGGTGGGTGAATGTGGGGGTGTGTGGGTAGGGGTAATAGGACAGGAAGTATGAACACAGGCTGCGTCTGGCTATGACTTGATGATCACATTCTTGTGGTTTCTTTCAAAGTTAAAGTACTCTCCCTGAGTGAGCTTAATAAAGGAGCCCCTCTTCCCCCTCAAGCCCCGCTCCCTCCCCCTAGAAAAGAAAAGAATTTGATGACTGGAACATGTAGTTTTATCAAAAGCCAATTTTAATGTTTGCTATTTTGTGTTGGGAAGGGTGGGGAGGGGCAGTGAAAATAAGGACGAGGGGAGAAAAAAGTCGGACACCACCTGAACATGGTGTTTACCAGAAAAGCCGCCCGCGGGGCTGTGAGGCTGCCGGGGAAATGCATTCTGGCATCCAGGAAGTGTTGCTGGCAGTGAACTATTGATTTCGTTCATCTTCTTTTCCATTTTAAGTATTATGCTTAGATACTGTAACAGCAAAAACTTTAACTTGTGATTTTTATTGTGTTCTGATATTTTAAACATTTCATAAAATGCTAGCAGGAGGAAATATGCTCAAGGCCCTTTGTTAGAATTATGTAATTTTTAGATGTTTTCATCTCAGTTTAAAATAATCTAACCCATTTTAACAGAGTAGGTTGTTTCACTTAGGATATCCACATGTATTAACCCATCAACAGTGAATTATTAAGGACCTACTGTACGCTTTCACTTTGGGCAGTCAATAGAAGAAATATAAGATCTACCTCTGTTCTTAGGGACTCACAAGCCCGGTAGGAAAATGAAAATTATGTAATAAAAGAAGGATATTATTTATTTAAAGGTCTATTTTCTCAGTTCGTTCCAAAAGGATTTATGGTGTCTTACAAATTAAGTGTACTATAAAATTAAGAAAAAACACCCCGCAGAGGCAGGTAAAATAGATAACTTTTACTAGGATTCTAAGATAAGCTGATTATTACCATCTGGTACCGAAAGATCCCTCAATTTCCTGATAACCAAGACAAAACACATTGTAGCACAAAAAGGTATGTAAATTTCACCGGCTGAAGAAAGGAAGATTACAAATTCCTGCTCCCAGACACATTTTTGGGAAAAACTCAAGGAGGAATTTACCATGTCTGTGAATCCCTGGAAAAGAGACTGCTCTCTGTCTTGTTTATACCAAAGAAAGAGAACAAGGATGTAGCCAGGTGCTAAATTCTGTGGTACAGATGTTCGGTGCCAGAGGGATTCGGAGATTCGGAGGGGTGGGGGAGTGGGTGTTGGTGGTTACCACGGTCTGATGTGGTCAAAGAAGGTATTATCTAGGACAGGTGATGGAACCGCCTTGAAAGATGCCTAGACTTTGACAGATGGTAAGGAAGCCCGTCAAGGAGGGAAAAGCAAAACATGCAAAGACCTGACTCTGTAAGTCAGCACGGAATTCCCAGATGAATGGAAAGGTAGAAAGTGGGGACAGCCTGGTGGACTCTGAATTTGTCCTAAGGAAAACAGGACATAAATTGGGTTTGTTTAAGGCAGGATGGGGCCGTGTTATGAATGGTCTTGGGTAGAGGTCGGACTTTTGGAGGCCATGAACTACTAAGCTATATTAGTAAATGGGCAGAACATTGTATTTTGCACTAAAAATATGCAGAAATGTCTATATTCATGTGTTTTCAGCTTTTCCAGTGTGGACAACTGAATGATGAATATCATCAATTGAGTAGAAAGAAGAACAAACCGAATAGAGGAGGAAGATCTAATTTGTAATATCTTAAACATGGTGCCTTTGAGCCTCTGGAGGTGACGCTCAGTGAAGCTAGCAGTGGAAATGTAGGTCTGGGATTGAGAGGACAGGCTTGAAGTCCATATCGAGGAATCATTCACAAGAAATGCTGAGGGAGAGGAGAGAGCAGGGAGGAAGGAGAAAAGAAGACTGTGACAGAAATTTTGAAAAACTGGGTCAAGAAAGTGAAGGGGAAAGAACCAGTGGAGAGGTCTAAGGCAAACCAAGAGACATGACTAGGGCTGGAGAGGGCTACAAGAATGAAAGGTAGAGAATATGATAGAAGATGAGTACTAAAAAGAAGCCACTACACTTAGTGATCAGGGGCTCATCTTGGTCTCAGAGAGAGAAGTGTTGGAAGACTAACAAGGTTTGTGGAGGACTGGCTGGGAAATGTGGCAGTGGTCGTTATGGATGCACCTTGGCTCTTCATGTGGCTTGGCAAGCTAAACCAAATGTTAGGACACAGTTGTGAGATCTTAAGTTAACCCATCCATGAGATGTAACACCCTTGACATTTTGGACCATTTCTTATGTAGATTTATATCTTGAACACTTGGCATCAAGCCTTGCAAATAGGAGACAGACAAAATGTATTGAAAGTGGGTGATGAAGCAGGAGGCATCTAGGTGCAGTCCCATTTCTGCCGGACACTCGTGAGCAGAGCCTTGAACTTTCCTCTGCTTCTTGGGCCTGCAATTCTCTCTTAGTCTCCGCAGGGCTGAACCTCTGCCTTCCCTGATTAAGTCTTACTTCAGCATCCTCCTTGGTCTACCTCTTGTTCTTCCAGCATGCTACTTTGGTTTCAGAACCTTTCCCCTCCCTCTGGTACCTTGAAACCTAATCTCTGATGAAGGTCATGGTTGTTGCCCAGGCGTGGCCAAGCTTTCAGCAAGCTTGTACACTATAGGCAAGGATCCAGGAGCAGGGCGCTGTTTTGAAGAGGAAAAGTGATAGGAAAAACAGTAATAAAAAACAGCCTACTAGTGACTTGGACAGCAGGAATTCCAGGCTGTGTACTATAACAAAAAGATATGTCCTAAAAAACAAACAAAACTTATTCTTGGAATGAAAGCATCAGTATGTTCCTGAGATGTTTTGTAACATATACATTTCTATTGGTGTGTGAGTGTGTGTATGTGTGTGTGTGTATGTGACAGAGAGACAAACAGACAGACAGACAGACACACACACACACACACACACACACTGTTCCATGGAATGTTCTCATTCTTATATATTTATTTGTCTGAGAAGAGCAGTGACGCCCAGGAAGAGGAGAATGGTACACTGACTATGAAAAGACCTGAAACTGAATAGCACCATACAGCACCTGGATATCCTGCACCAGTTAGTAAACATATTCTGAACACGGTGACAATGGTGACAATGGCAAAATGGATCTTTGGATTCAGCATCAACAAAGTCACTTCTTATGTTAACAACATAGCACCGGTCATTCTTGCTACTTTCTCTCGACATCCATAGGTCCTTCAGGGTTCTGCTGCCCCTGGGAGTCAGCCTTGGGTGGTCTGGAGCCCTTCAGGCACTAGGAATGAGGGGTGTGTGTGTGTGTGTGTGTGTGTGTGTGTGTGTGTGTGTGTGAAAGAAACTCATGGGGAGTTTATTACTGTTAACTTTTTTTGTCCCTAACCAATGGTCAATTGTGATAATGAAATATTCTTAGCTCTTGTAATGAGCTGAATTATGTCAGCACCAAAATTCATATGTTGAAGGTCTAGCCCCCCAGTATCTCAGAATGTGACTATATTTGATGACAGGGTCTTTAAAGAGGTAATGACGGTTATGATGGGCCCTAATCCAGTGTGACTGGTATCCCCATAAGAATAGGAGATTAGGACACATACATGTACAGAAGGAAGACCGTGTGAAAATACAGGAAGAAGGAAGACCCCCGCCTGCAGGCCAAAGAGAGAGGCCTCAGAAGAAATCTACTCTGCAAACACCTTGATCTTGGCTTTCTAACCTCCAGAATTATGAGGAGATAAATTTCTATTGCTTTAGACCTCCTTCTGTGGCACTTTGTCACAGAGGTCCTAGTAAGCCAATACAGTTCTCAGATGAAAAGAAGTCTCTTTTTTTTCTTGGCCTCTAAAGTGCACACCCACAAGGGCACATTCACCCTACAATTCTACATTTATGGAATTGTCCCAAGACTGCAAGACATATACTGCCTCTGAGCAGTGATTTTCTCCTTCCTGAACGTGTCCCCTTGTGATCAGTGATGGTGTCTCTATCTTGCTCTTTACTGCACATTCCGCTAAGGGAGCCTCTAGTGAATATAAAAATATCCCCCTTTCTGGAAACAGCAGAGCCTCTTTTAAAGTTCTCACTTAGCTTTAAATTATACCTATAGTTTTGCAGTTTTGTTGAGACTTTCGGGACAGGTGAGGATGGGGGGTGGGGAGGGGTGAGGGGTAGGAAGCTCTGTGGAATTCAATGTGATCTCAATACAAATGGACCAAACTATGGCAGGGATGGAACTAAACCAGAACCAGAAATTACAGTTCTGTTTGATTCAGTCACTTTAGCATGAAGACAGAGCTATCTTTTTCTGTGCTTGAGATTAGAGTTTATTTTGGTTTAATCTTGTCACCGCCTGCCGGCTTCATCTTGGCCCCCTTTTCTTTCAGGAAAGGTAGTTGGAGGGTGAGATGGCGGATGGGTCAGAGGGCAGGAAACGGCAAGGTAAGCAGCCAGGGCAGGCGGAGCATGACTAAGGTCCTAAAGGTCCTGAGCCCTCTCATCCAGAGGGTGGGGCTAACCTTTAAACCCAAGCAGGCAGGCCCCTGCCCTGCTTCCCTCTCAGCCTCCTTAAAGGCGAATTAATTGCTGAGTGGGTTCGTGAGGTTGGAAAAATTTCAAAGAATTTTTGAATACATCTCTACAGTTCTCTTCTCTTAACAATAGGATCTATCAAACAGCGAGGGGAAGGCTCTGTTTAAAAGCACCGACAGGGGATCAGAAGAATGTGTTTGATTGCTAAAGTGACTAATTTATTTTTACACAGTATTAATGATGCTACAATAACCAATATCTATAGCCTGGTTTTGACAGTTTACTGCATGGGTTCTCATTGTTTAAAAAAGAAGAAAAGGGGGGAAAAAAGAAAGTACGAAGGAAAGAGAGTGTTTTATTTTGCTACATTTCCATTTGTTAACAAAACTCCTCATAAGCAAAACCAGAGGTCATTAGCAAACAACCAAAACATGCCTGTCTCCAGGAGAATACAACTCCCTTCGTCATTTAAAATAGAGCTCTGCCGAAAACCGGAATCATGACGCATCCTTAACATGAAAAATTCAGTGCAGACTTGAAACCACCTGACTTTACTTTGGGTTTGTGTTCCTTAAAATTACTTAGAAAATACCATAATCTTCTCTTCGTGCGGCTGGATGGGGGCCAGGGCCCTGGCTCCAGAGGTAAAGGGCAAAACTAAAAATCATGTCTGAACAGACAGCTCCACCCTCTCTCCCAAGTCCCCTTGGCCCTGTGCCAGCAAGCAACGTCTAAAGCACATTCATCCATGGCCTGGGTTTTTCACCAAAACTCAAGGCTCTTATGGGACAAACAAAAATGAAATCCAAAATGTTGTCACCCTCCCCTTTAGAAGTCAAATGGGCTTAAAGGATCGCACCACATACAGTGAGGAGTTCACATCTGCAGGGTGACAGAGAATCAACAGAGCCGGATTAACCTGTAGCTTTGTTTAGAAGGATCCTTAGTTGAGAGTTTCAGTTCCAAATAATTTTCATATTATCTGTGTATGTGTGTGTACATATGTGTACATGCATGCCTCTGTGTGTGAGAGAGAGAGAGGGATTTCCACACCAAATGAAAGCCTTTGAGAGTGAAAGGTAGATGATAGGCACCGGGGACTCCAACGTGGGGGCCTGTTTGCTTGGTGCCCCCAGACCATGGGTAAGCCTCTCGATGCCCTTCGTTCTCCTCCACTGAAAGCTTCAGGTCCGAAGAACTCCCTCTCCCCAGCGCCCACCCACTCTGCCAGCCGACTCTCGACTCTCGCTTACGCTTCGGATGGGTGAGAGCCAGGAGAGACTGTCAAGTCATTTTTACCTCCTGCGGAGCTAGTGACACACTCAGTACGAATAGCAACCTCCGCACCGCAGATCGCTCGCCAGCTCTCTACCAGGGCAGTCCCGGGCTGGGATACCGCCGGCGGGTCCCCCGGGGCAGATCAAGGCTGAAATGGTAGGGCCAGGCTTTCTACACATGCTTTCCCCTCGTCCCCTAATCAGAACCCGGTTTCCAGCCAGCCCTCAGCGTTCGCAATCCCCTCTGCACTCTGAAAGCCTCCTGGTCTTCAAGCCTTGGTTTGCGCTGCTTTCTACTCTGAGAATACACTTCTCTCTCTCCTCCTCACACACCGTCCAGTCCTGTGGTCCCAGTCAAGCCCTGCCTAACCCACAATCCCCCCTCAAATAGAGGGGTCATAGAGATGCCTCCCTCCCCCAGACCCCAGATGTTTCTGACTTCTTCTTAGGCACTGCATTGAGGGCTGCCTCAGAGTTTGTCTTACGCAGTTATATTTGAATATAATCTTACTTCATTCCTAAATTGTTATTTAGTTTTCCATGGGGAGCAAAAAAAAAATTTTTTTAAGACTGCATTATTCAGAGCAGTTATATATTCATAGCAAAATTCAGCAGGAAGTACAGAGACTTACTTCCCACATATCCCCTGCACCTATACACCCTTCAGCAGAGCGATATATTTTTACAAGTGCGGAACTATATTGATACATCATTATCACTCAAAGCCCATAGATTACATCAAGGCTCGCTCTTGGTCATATACATCGTATGGGTTGGGACAAATGTGTAATGACATATATTTCTCACTGTACAAGGCAGTTTCGTGGCCCTGAAATGCCTCTGTTAGAGCAAGGTTTTTCAAACCATTCCGGAGGGCTGGAGGTTTAATTCTTAGGGGGAAGGAGATTCTAGAAGTTCTCTGGGAGAAATATTAATTTTATATTTTCCTTTAGTCAAGAGTCAAGAAATTAGGTTAGCCTTCTTTGGATCAACTGGATGCGACCACCCTGTAAGTGTGCATGTCAGGGTGAGGCCGGAGGGGTGTTTCGGTTCAGTCATGGCAGACTCAAGGGAGGGGACACTGAGGAACCACGAACAGGAAATGACCCAGGCATCATTCTTGGAGTCGCCACATGGCACAGGGTCACAGTGACGCCGGCTTAAAGGTCGTGCTGTATCACCACTTCACTTTCAGAGGAAACTGATTTGTCACATAAAGTTAATGTAGTTCATTTAAATGGTTATTTTGGGGGTAAATTTAATTTGTAAGTTTGAGGGAGCTGTAAAATTGTTTAAAAGTTATAAGCTATGTCTCATATATTTTATTTTTTTAATTAAAATTTTTTTTTATTTAAATAGTTTATTACCAAGTTGGTTTTCATATAACACCCAGTGCTTTTCCCCACAAGTGCCCCTCTCCATGACCATCCCCCCCCTTGCCATTCCCCCATCCCTCTTCAGCCCTCAGTTTGTGCTCAGCCTTCAGAAGTCTCTCATGATTTTCCTCACTCCCTCTCCCCAACTCTTTCCCCCCCTTTCCCATTCCCATGGTCTTCTATTAGGTTTCTCCTG
>NC_043701.1:81691946-81713318 GCF_006229205.1 Suricata suricatta | reverse complement strand
GGTTTTCATATAACACCCAGTGCTTTTCCCCACAAGTGCCCCTCTCCATGACCATCCCCCCCCTTGCCATTCCCCCATCCCTCTTCAGCCCTCAGTTTGTGCTCAGCCTTCAGAAGTCTCTCATGATTTTCCTCACTCCCTCTCCCCAACTCTTTCCCCCCCTTTCCCATTCCCATGGTCTTCTATTAGGTTTCTCCTGCTAGACCTATGAGTGACAACATATGGTATCTGTCCTTCTCTGCCTGACTTATTTCACTTAGCATGACACCCTCAAGGTCCATCCACTTTGCTACAAATGGCCAGATTTCATTTTTTCTCATTGCCATGTAATACTCCATTGTATAGATCAACCACATCTTCTTGATCCACTCATCAGGTGATGGACATTTCGGCTCCTTCCATGATTTGGCTATTGTTGACATTGCTGCTATGAACATTAGGGTACATGTGCCCCTATGCATCAGCACTTCTGTATCTCTTGGGTAGATCCCAGCAGTGCTATTGCTGGGTCATAGGGGAGTTCTATGGATAGTTTTTTGAGGAACCTCCACACTGTTTTCCAGAGCGGCTGCACCAGTTTACATTCCTACCAACAGTGTAAGAGGGTGCCCGTTTCTCCACATCCTCGCCAGCATCTCTTTTTTCATTGGCTTCCTAACACCTACCACTATCTGAAATTTATTATGTATAGATGGTCCTCATTTATTCATGGATTCTGTATTTTTGCATTTGCCTAGTCTCTAGGATTTATTGGTAAGTCCCAAGTCAGTGCTTTGCAATCATTCATGGACAAGGGCAGAGAGGTGAAAAATTTGAGTCACCTGACATACACATTTCCAGCTCAGGCTGACTAAAACAATGCTCTGCCTTCTTGTTTCAACTCCCATACCATAACAAATATCATTTTTGTAGTTTATTTGGTGCCACAAGTTTTCATTTTTGTAGGGTTGTTTTGGTTTTTTGGGGGTGGTTTTTTTTTTTTTTTTTTTTTTTTTTTTTGGTGGTGGTGATTTCACTGTTTAAAATGGCCCCCAAGCATGGTGCTAAGTGTGGTCCAGTGCTCGTAAGCACAAGAAGATTGATGTGCTTACTGACAAAATATGTATTAGATAAGCTTCCTTTAGGCAAAAGCCCTTGGCTGGAATTCATTGCTAATGAATTAACAATACATATTTTATAAGGTGTCTTTAAACAAAAATATGCATAAAACAAGATCATGTATTGATTGGTTGATGAAAATGCGGTAACCAGAGGTTCTCAGGATCCTAATCCTGTATTTCCCTAGAAGCAATGGTTATATGATTATCATCAATTCATTATGGCAACTTTACCGAACATAAACTTCATTAATAAGAATTGGTTATATTTGTTTCTTTCATTGTGCACGTTTTTCTTCCCATTCAGAATGAACATGCCTGTGAAGTCAAGCCCTTTGTCCACCTTTGTTCCTTTGTTATTTGGTTCAGTGCCTGGGCCTCAGTAAGTCCTCAATAGTTTAATACTATAAAAACTACTTAGTAGTATTAAAGAATAAATACAAGGTATGTATACCTTACTCTCTGTTTATATGCATTTGAATTATAAAAAGAATAATTTATATAGTAATAATAAGGTAATGCTGGAGGTTTTTTCTTTAAAGAAATTCTATTCTTTGCTCAAGTTTGAGTAACAAAATGTATTCTATGCATCCATTGGTAGCAGGAAACATGTCTCTTTTCTATTCTTGCGAAAGTCCTTGGCACGAGGTTGAACACACATTAAGTCCTTCTTGAATGAATGAATTATTGATCAAATATACTAGTATTTTGAGTAGAAGGATAGAGAAAGCAAAACTTGCCTTTACTTGTAGCAGAATCTTCATTGTTATCAAGGGGATGAGAACATAAGCTACAGACTGAGAGAGGATATTTGAAAAAGACACATTTGATAAAGGACTGTTACACAGAACTCTTAAAACTCAACAATAAAAAAAACAAACAACTTAATTTAAAAGTGGGTCAAGACTTTAACACACACCTCACCAAAGAAGATACATAGATACCAAATAAGCATCTGAAAAAATGTTCCATATCATGTCACCAGGGAAATACAAATTAAAATGTCAATGAGACACCACCACACACCTATGAGTATGGCCCAAATCCAGAACTCTGGCAACACTAAATGTTGATAAGGATGTGGAGCAACTGGAACTCTCCTTCGCTGCTGGTGGGAATGCAAAACGGTACAGCCAGTTGGGCAGTTTCTTATAAAACTAAACATGTTCTTACCATATAATCCAGCGATCCTACTCATCGGTGTTTACCCAAAGGAGTTGAGAACCTGTGTCCACACAAAAGCCTGCACACAGATATTTATAATTGTCAAAACTTGGAAGCAACTAAGGTGTCTTTCAGTAGATGAATAGATTAAAAACTATGGCATATGCAATGAAATATTATTCAGCACTAAAGAGAAATGAGCTATCAAAGCCATGAAAAGACATGGAAGAATGTTAAATCCATATCACAATGTGAAAAAAGCCAATCTAAAAAGGCTATGTACCATAGAATTTCAACTACATGCCTTTCTGGAAAGGCAAAACTTACAGAGACAGTAAAAAGGTCAGTGGTTGCCAGAGGGCAGGAATAGAGATGAAGAAGCAGAGCACAGAGGATTTTTAGGGCAGTGAAAATATTCTTTGTGATAAGATAAGAATGAACATATGTCTTTCTAAATTTGCCCAAACCCACAGAATGTACAACACTAAGAGCAAACCTTAATGTAAACTATGAACTTCAGGTGATTGTTAAAAAAAACTGCTTACATGTTTTGCAATGATAACGTGTAGGTCGGTATGTATACATTCATGTGTTCATGTGGGTGTTCAATCGACTGGACAGAAGGGGGAAAAGATCAATGGAGTAGAGTGACACATGGGAATCCAGTTTTCAGAAACATCAATAAAGAAAGAACAGTGGAGTCTTTGCAGGTCTGTAGGATGCAGTTGGGTTTCAGTCACTGGGGAGCCTGAATGAGGATTGAAATAAATTTGTAATAGATATAAAACTTCAGAGTTTATCCTATTGGTAATCAGCAGTATAACTGCTACTGGCTTAATTTAATTTACATGTGATTTGTCAATGAGATAATCAGCCTACATTATATGTTAACCATTTACTACTGTGACTAAAGGCAGTGGGGAATACAGAATAGATGTGAAATAAGCCATCGGCCTCCAGAAAGCACATAGATCAGTGGCAACCGGGAAATAATTAACAAACAAATACAACAAAAGACACTTACATTGTATTTGAGTGCTCAATATTTTTTGGTTTTGATTACAGTTATAATAAGAATAGTTTCATGACTATAGAGGGATGCATTATTGAATCAGATAAAATGGTTAAAGTTATTCAAGCATCTGAGTCCACCACTAAATGGCAAATAAAAATAAGTAGATAGTTCAAAATGTTAAAACTGTTTGTTTTTTTTTAACACACTGGTTTCTAACTGACTCGATTATGATCCATGTGAGATGGAAAATGAAAGGGACTGAACGGATGCCTGAACCACCCCTCTCAGGACATTGGTTTTCTTTTTGGGAAAATTAGGGAATTAAACAGGAGGTAGAGTTCTCCGCAGGTCTGGTATCTATGACTTCAACCAGATTTTCTTGTTGCCTTTCTTATTTCCACACATGGACTTTGATTCTATGAAGGACATAAAGACTGTTTATTTTTTTAATGTCGTGTATTTATTTAATCACGATTCCATGTGGCACTGGCATTGTCCCTGAGTCACAGAAAGCTCTTTCCACGGCCTTCAGAGTCTCGTCACACACCTCCATCTCCAAATGCTGTTTCTAAATACTTAATTCTTCCTATATTTCAGTCTCCTCTATTTTCTCTCTAGGTATATTCAAGTTCATTAATCATTTCTGTCCTTACTGGATTTGTTTTTATTTTTGTAATTTTTTGTGTGTTTTTTGCTTACTTGTTTGACCTTATTACTGGAAACACAAATTGGAAAGATTGTATTTAGGACTTTTGGAACTAATGGTTAGATGTTTGTCCAAAAGGGTAGAAAACCATGAAATGCAGGTTGAGGTGTTTGAAATGATTAGGAAAGCAAGTAGGGCCGTGTCAGTCAGAGTTTCCAGAACTATGTTCCAAGGAATACTGTTCTCTCAGTATGCTTGGGCAAAAACGAGTCCCATATCCAGATAAATTTGGGGATTTCTGCATGCCATATAACCAGCCCATTTCTGAAGAATAAGTTAAAAAGGCCTCCCTGCTAAAATACTCGTTCACTTTAACTAACTTTCGGTATCTTTTTAAATGATGGAACTCTTCTCCCACCATTAAAAAAATGCTCGTTTATATTCAACAAAATACAAATACTGTTTTATGTTGTATTAAAAGGAGATGGTACAATGAAAGGTTATAGGAAGACTACCTAGGAGAATTATGTAGGAAGAAGGAACATGGAGAGACACCAACCTCAGAGACATCTGTAATAATTTTGTCACAACCTTAACATGGTTATTCCCTGCTCTTAAGGAACTATTTTTCCAAACGGACAGACTTTTTGAAGGGATGGTGGAAGGCATTGTTAGAAAAGAGCGTGGCTGTTCTAATCCATTACAGATGTAGATTAACACAAAGTACTGTAAAAAGAAGAAACAAGATCATATAGATGCACATACTCAATAGATACTTCACACTTCATTTTGATGGTGCATTTTGAGGGATTGCTATGTTAAAGAAATGGTCCTAATAGCAAAAGAATTAAAAACTCAGTTCGCTTACAGATCTTTGTTAAAGGAGGGCAATAAAGGGAGAGAAAAATCAGACCAATCAGGCATAAATTAAGCTCTGTAAGTGTGTAGAAGCCAAGAGCCTCAAGAATAACCTTCCTGGATTGGTGACCCATTACACTTCTTAATGCAGCTGGGTCTGGCAGAGTTGTAAAGGGGAAATCTGGTTTAAAAGTTAAGTTTTTAATCATTAAGGAAGGTCCTAAGTGAGGAGGAAACTGACAACTTATAAGAGACTTCTTCTTACTTTCGACTTGGGTTTAGTTCAAGCCAAAGAACCAGGGGACAGGAGAGAACACTATTTTACTCTACCGCCAATTCCACAACATTCCTTTCCAGAAACTTCCACAGAGCTGGTGAGCTTCCAGTAGTAAACACTGAGGTCTGTTTCCCCAGAATTTATGGGAGGGCCTTTTGCTCTCCTTTGGAAGAGAAAATAAGAGTTTTCAAAGATTAAATATATTTATTTTTCCTCTACAAAACTTTTATTTATTCTTTATAAAGTACCAGAAGAATGAGAACATTCTCCCAATTTTTATTGTCCCAAATTGATAAAGTAGTAACTTGTCCTAATGGTCCAAATCTACCCATTCCACACGAAGTGTAACCTTGGCAAACTAAAATGTGTCAGACACAGGATAAAGATGAACAAAGTAATATCCTACTCTGAAAAAAAGTGTGCAAAATTGTACTAAACAGTCAACAAAGTTAAATAAATATGTAGAAATTGTAAAAGTAATTGGCATTAGAATATACTAAGAAAAAAATCCTTATATGTGCTTTCTTTAGACCGAGGACAAATGACAGCTTTTCATTATCTTGTTCTGCCATATTTAAATCCTCTTTGAGAAGTCAGGACACGATGGGACTCAAGGTAAGGATTAGAAGCACTAGTGATACAAGTTTCTTAGAACTGGGAAGGATGAGGAAGAGACTATACCTTTGGCTCAAAAATGTAAAAATAATTATAAGTCGATAAAAAGAAAAGCAGCCCAACTGAAGATACAGTGGAAGAACAAGTAGGGGTGCCTGGGTGGCTCAGTCGATTAAGTGCCGATTTTGGCTCAGGTCATGATTTCACGGTTTGTGGGTTCAAGTCCGGCATTGGGCTCTGTGTTGATGGCTCAGAGCCTGGAGCCTGCTTCTGATCCTCTGTCTCCTCTCTCTGCCCCCCCACCACTCATGCTCTATCTCTCTCTTTCAAAAATAAAATAAACATTTAAAAAAATTAAAAAAAAAAAAGCAAGGAAAGAACAAGTAAACAAAGCTAGCAGGAAGTTCAGATAAGACAATCCTGCAACAACCCACTCAAGACGGGGTCCTGTGGCAGCATATTTAGAAAAATAGACCGAGAGGGGCGCCAGGGTGGCTCAGTCAGTTAAACGTCCGACTTTGGCTCAGGTCATGATCTCATGGTTCGTGGGTTCAAGCCCTGTGTTGGGCTCTGTGCTGACAGCTAGCTCAGAGACTGGAGCCTCCTTCAAATTCTGTATTTCCCTCTCTCTCTGACCTTCCCTTGCTTGTGCTCTCTCTCTCTGTTGCTCAAAAATAAATAAAAAAATATAAAAAAATTTTTTTAATTAAAAAAAAGAAAAATACACCTAGAATTATGTGACAGCACTAGTACAATGCTAGTCATGTGGAAGTATTCAGTTGCATGCAGCTTCTATTATTATGATTATTATTATTATACTCTTTATCATCATGATTGGGCTTAATCTGTATATGTATTTATTTATTTATTTATTTATTTTAAGAGAGAAAGAACATGAGTGGGAGAGGGGCAGA
The DNA here is from genome assembly GCF_006229205.1 of Suricata suricatta. Lineage (NCBI taxonomy): Eukaryota > Metazoa > Chordata > Mammalia > Carnivora > Herpestidae > Suricata > Suricata suricatta. Next base: position 81,706,732 of record NC_043701.1, on the reverse strand, counting down.
GACAGAGGGAGACAGAAGCTTCTGAAGCCAGCTCTGTGCTGACAGCAGATAGCACAATGCAAGGCTTGAACTCACGAACTGTGAGATTGTGACCTGAGCTGAAGTTGGATATTCAATGGACTAAGGCACCCAGGCTCCTACCATCTGCATATTTAAGTGTAGTGGTGAATTGGGAAGGAAGTCTCATGAAGGTTTGCAAAAGCAAACATTCTGGTCAATCAAGATGCTCCTATTGAATATGGTAGAATTGGAAGAGTGTTCATCAATGCTCCAATCAAGTAATGTCGGGATAGGAGGGGCTATGGGATGTGTGGAGGGGTGAAGGTGGAACCCACATATTGCTGGTAATCTGATGAAGCAGTCATCACATGTAGCACGTTATGTTAACGCTGTGTGTGGGTCAGAATCCTGAGGGGTAAGGTGACGTCTTTAGTGCTTAGTGTCATTCTACCTGACATTAGGCAATAGGCGATGAAGCCCCATTTTACCATGAGTTATGGTTCTTATTATCTTCAGAGCAAAGTCTATACTCCATCATAGCATCATGACTGTCTTTCATCATCTGGTTCTTTTTTGCTGCTGGAGGCACCCTTTATTACTCCCTCCTAGTCACCTTGCACGGACGGCTCCAGCCCAACTAAACCAGTTTAATATCCAGTTATTAAACTGTATTGCTACTTCTTTCAAAGTGCTTACTACTCTCTGCCTGGCATTGCATATGTATTGCATATGTAGACTAACTCATTCTAGCTTCCCAAGCCCCCTTTGAGACAAGCAGTATTCGAATTGCCATTTTGGACTCAGACTCCTGTCCCTGAATGAGGTCTCTGGGAGGCAGTGGCCCGGGGCATCTGCTCTGCTGGGCCGGCAGAGAGCAGGGAGAGCAGGGGCTCTTGGCTCCTCTGCCCACGACCCACTGGTCAGGCAGCAGCCTTGGCTCCCATTTTTTTTTTTATGAAATGTAATATTTATTTTAGAAGAAAATATGACATTATTTTAAAGTATAACTAGGGTTATTTTCCATGTTCTATACTCTATCTTCCCTGTAAATAAGGAATAGTTAAGAAAATCACACCATTCTCTAAAAACTAACCAACACAAGCTTTCATTAATCTGAAACTAAAGATGAGTTTTCCATTTCTTCTCCAGATCCGTGTTGCTAAATATTTTTCCTTCTTTTTCTAATTTTCTCAAGTGAAGCAAGACGTTATGTTCAGCCATTTTATATAAATGCTCAGGAATAGCCTGGTAAATGTGTTTTACAACCTCCATTGCTGTAAATGATTTTTCAAAGTTATCACGAAGTAATGTAAGAATTTGCTGTTCTCGGATATTTCTGTGAGAAATGTATTCTAGAATTTTAGCTTCAGGATTATGGATTACTGGGCCATGTCCTGGATATATGGTATCAGCTTTGACTTTCAATAACTCTTTTAGGGAGTTCATATAATCATAGAGGTCTTCAAACACGGTTGTTCCTTCTCCTAGGATGCAATCACCAGAAAAGAGAGCATTTTCCTCTTCTAAAAGTAGAGCCATGTGATCATCACTGTGGCCAGGCGTGTGTATAACTCTGAGTGTGGCACCTTCAGTTTTAATCACATCTCCATCTTGCAGATAAACTTACTGTTGCATTCCGTCTCCTATAACTTCTTTTCTTGGAGGATTCCATGGGAGTTTTTTAATGCAACATGCGGTGCCATTAGAGATGAGTAAATTGCAGCACAGAGAAGTAGAGTCCTGAAGTCACACAAGTAGGCTGTCAATTATCCCATGCTTTGGTTTTTGAATATTCAGTTCCTTTTACTTGAATGGCCTTCCTGGTCTCCCTTGACCTAAGTCCTTCAAACCTCAGTTTGGATATCACCTACTTTGAGAAGCTTCTTTAGCACATTTCCTTCTCTATCCTTTCCCCACTAACTTCAGTTTGAGTCAGGAATTTGTCTTATAAAGTATGATTTAGAAAGAGTCATGCCCCCTTTTGCTGCGGGGAGTCATATTCCACAAAGGACAGACTTCCCCAGGGGTATCTTTAAAAAGAGCATTCCTGCATGCACCTGGCCTACAGTGCGCAGGAAGGGGATTGTCAGCCTGTTGAGGAACCTCCTCCCTTGCTTTCCTTGCTCACTTGGGTAAATACCCTCTTGAGCACAAGACATGGCTAAGGACACATATTCTGGTTGCCTAGCTCTTCAGATCATTCTCACAAATTAATTGGAATCCTACTCATCTACTTTGTAAGAAAAATATTTAAGAGGCCACTCTTCTCCTGGATGGTTGCCTTAGATTTTTTCTCCCAAAATTATAGTTTCTAAAATTTTTCCTAGTAGGATTTTTAAAGCTTAACCTCAGTTTTCTAATTATTATATTTCTAAATTATGGCTATGAATTTTACTGCTCAAAACCACTGCTAACTAAATATTTGCTACAGTATGTCCTTAATGTACATCTTTTAAAAACCCAGGGATTATTCATCCATGTACTAATTCAATGATTTATTAAGTGCCAACCAGGTGCCAACCACTATGCTAGGTACTGGGGATACAGACAAAATAATATGAGCCTACTTTCAGGGAGCTCATGGTCTTACAGGGCAAGGATGGAAATTCTACAGACACCAAATGTGATTCAGTGAGCAAGATGATGCTATTTCATTATTGCATTATGTATAATAAGCCGTATTTAACATTTATTATAATACATAATCATAGTACATGCATTGATGAATTCATTTTAAAGGGAAAACTAATGTTTTTCCTTAAAAACAAAATTTTTCCAATTTCTTTTATTCATAAAAAATGGAAATTATCATTCCCTCCTAGTAGCTAAGATGGAGAAAACAATCAGGTAAGATTGTCATCTTGTATTTAAACCCTGGCAGAGGATGTCAATGTGAAATAGGTAATATTTATTGATTTCACAGTAGTTGCTTGGCAATTGAAGATTATCTTTCTAATTTGTGCAAAGTCATCATCCTTCATTCACTTAGAAAATTTTGTTCTTAGATGCTTCATTTTGTTAAAAGATTAGAGAGAGGTCTGAGATGTAGGTTAATTGTACAGTGTCAAGATACATTTGAGAGAAGTGCATGATTTCCATCAGTCAGATGTGTGACGTGAAAGATTCTTGCACAACAGCATCCCAGGGTGCTGACCAGAAGCCACATCCAACACCAACACATCGGTTAAGTCCGACTGTATACCTGACCAGTCAACAAAAAAGAATTGAATTTTAGGGCCCCGAAGGTTTTAATGCAGAAAGGATCCAGAGGCTATGAGCCATTCAAGCAGAAGAAATTCGAGCCCTTGAGGACTAAAGGAATAGACTGAGCTGGCAAATACATGAGCAGTATCAAGAGCCTAAGTCCTTATGAAGCTGTACCAGGACCAAAATAAATATTAACTCAATGTTTAATTGGAGTCCAATGAAACTTTCCAAACTGGATGCAATGATAAAAAGTCCAAAGACTCATAACTTGTCTAGCCACTAAGCTAAACTACAGTACAGGAAAAAAAAATTACCCCAAACCTCAGCAAACAGAAAAGTTGAGTGGAATAATGAATGTTTTAATCCAGCCAAGAGTTCATACTTCATTTCTAAGTATCAACTCCAGTATTTCTTGATTGATGGGAAATTTAATGGGCTAAGATATAGTAAAAGGTAAGAGTTGGTGCTCCATAGAATTTATTCAGGCAATGGATTTCTTTTTATTATTTTTTAAAAGAACCATCAAAGATAGACTTTTAAGTATGCAGCTTTTTACTATTCTCTCAACAACAGCCTCACTAATATAATATGAAGAAGGATGCTCCAAGGGACTATTCAACATTGTTGAAACAGCAAAGTCATGAAAGGAAATGAAAATGGCAAAATGCCCACGGATCAGGCAAGAAGAAGGTCAGGGCGATTTTTGAAGGAGGAGGTTTAGTGGTGATCATAGAGATAAAAAGATTGTAGGAGGTAAAACTGCAGTTTGGTGGGAAAAGGCAGAAGATAAACAGGATGGGAAAGACGCAGCAAGGTCAAGAGCGGGTGTCTGTGCTTTGTTTTGTTTTTGAAAAGTTAGAGGGAAGGGCAAGTCAGGCATATGGGGAGAGAGACAGATGATGCTTATTGTGGGAATTTATGCAGAAGGACCTTCTATGAGAAGCCTCCATGTGGACAGGTGGAGAACTCACACTCTCTGTAGCTTCCATGCTCTACTTGCACACGCCCAGCAGGACATGTTTGATTGTTTGCTCTACTTATTCATTTGGACCCTCTCATATACTGCCTCTATGATAACCATCCATAACAATACTGTTTTCTTTGTTTTTAATGTTGATTTAGGGGTGCCTGGGTGGCTCAGTCGGTTAAGCCTCTGCCTTCGGCTCAGGTCATGATCTCATGGTTTGTGGGTTCGAGCCCCACGTCTGGCTCTTTGCTGACAGCTAGCTCAGAGCCTGGAGCCTGCTTCAGATTCTGCATCTCCCTCTCTCTTTGACTCTCCCCTGCTCACGCTGTCTCTCTCTGTCTCTTGAAAATACATTTTTAAAAAAACCGTAAAAAAATTTAAGTTGATTTATTTATTTTGAGATAAAGCGAGGGAGAAAAAAAGAGAGTGCAAACAGGAGGGACAGAGAGACAGGGTGAGAAAAGATCCCAAGCAGGTTCTGCAATGACAACGCAGAGCCTGTCTAGGGGCTCAATCCCACAAGATCATGACCTGAGCCAAAATCAAGAGTTGGAAGCTTACCCGATTGAGCCACTCAGGCATCCCAACAGTACTATTTTCTACACGTTATATTTCTACTCTTTATCCATTAAGGCAAGGGTCATTCTTTCTTTCCTGGAAACGGAGTTGAAATATAATATGTTGACAAAGTGATGAACAAAGCTCTCTTACTATCAAAAATGGTTGTGCTACTACGCTCACACAAAAAGTACACTGCTGATTATTTTGCCTTAGTTTCTTACCAAAAAAAAAGCCTCTGTCGCTAATATGTGGTTACTTATTCTCTATTAAGTTAACTATGATAATGAAACTAGAAAGAATCATGTTAAAATTTTAAGGTTCTATAGCCCTGTTAGGTAGGTTAATTTTCCACCCACAGTCAATGTGGCTCATTAGTGTTGGGAACAGTTCAGAGGCCCAACCCTCCAAAAAATATACAGTGTTATGTTCTTCCCTTAGCGTTTCCCAATTCTTCAATTCAACCTGTACTTCAATCTTCATGGGAAATTTAAATGAAACCATACATAAAGTTCACAGTAATATTATTTTTTTCAAATCACAAAGAGAATTGGCAATGACTAGCATTTTCTCCAAATATGCTTTTTCATTTAACAACAATATATCTGAAATCCTATGTACAGAAATTTTATGTCTTGGTCTGGATCTTAAAAATCATAGCTTCTCTCTGTCTAAAAGTGTGTGAGGTGCTACTACCACTTTGGCAATCACATTACTTATGCAGAGAGAGTGCAAATGGACTCTGCTGCAGGCCTCAACATTACGTTCATGTTGCTCAGTGTGCTAGTTGCGATAAAACACTCTCCCCTGGAACACAGATGTTCTGTCCTAACATTTTATCATTGTGTTAGAAACGAAAATTCTTGGTCAGTAGAATAGATGAAATGCATGTCTGGGGGCGCCGGGGTGGCTCAGTCGGTCAGGTGTCCAACTCTTGGTTTTGGCTCCGGTCATGGTTTTGCAGTTTTGTGAGTTCAAGCTCCGTATTGGGCTCTGCGCTAGGAGAACAGAGCTTGCTTGGGATTTTCTCTCTCTCTATCTCTCTCGCTCTTTCCTTCCCCACTTCAAAGTAAATATATAAACTTAAAGAAAAACTTTTTGCAGGGTTATCTTTGAGCTGTGCTTATTTTTATACACAAATAAAATACAAAGTATTATATTCCAGCTACTTTTACAATGTGACTCCTGACTAGTTCAAAGTCTTACTTCTCAGCATCAACTCTTTCTACCATTTGAAGGATTCTTCTTTATGTTATTTAATTTGCAATTTTCTGTGTTCTCTCCAAAATCCATATGTTGAAACCCTAATCTCCAATGTGCTGGTATTAGTAGGTAGGGACCTTTGGGATATACTTAAGCCATAAGGCCGGCACCTCATGAGTGGGATTAGTGCCCGTATGAGAGACCCCACAGAGCTCCCGAGCCCCTCTGCCATGTGAGGACACACGAGGAGGTGCTGGCTATGAACCAGAAAGAAGGATTTCACCAGAACATGACCGTGCTGGCATCTTGATCTTGGGATTCCCAGCCTCCAGAACTGGGTGAAATACATTCCTGTTGTTCAGAAACCGCCCAGCCTGGGTATTCTGTTACCAAAAGGACTAGGGCATCACCTTAAGCAGGAGGGTATCACAAACTTGATTATCAAGTGACCAGAACCTTCTTCACCTTTGATTAAATGACTGAGTGACTTCAAGTTACACAATGAGTTCAAAATATTGTCAGAAAGGACCCCAAAATAATTACCCATCTCATTTTCGTCTCTGTTCTCACCTGTCTGAAAATTCTCATTGTCAATAGGAATGAAAAAGAAAAAAAAAAGCCCCAAAGTCATGATATCCAGTATTTTCTTTCTTTTTTCATTTCCGGTATTTTCAAAATAATAAATATATTTTCACTTTGTCCTTTTTATGAAGACTGAAAGTAAGTTTCAGTCAGTCTTGCAAAAGTGACTAGTAATTTTAGGAGATGTTGCTACCATTTTTAAAAAAGTTTTACATATATTTAGATCAAGAAGAAGAGAAAGACTCTAACAGGCGTTGCCAAGAGTATCAAGTGTAACCATTGCTCCTAAGACATCATCACGAGAGGTTATGATTAATTGGTGTTTCAAATATATTCATAGTACGAATCCCTGACTAGAACAAGTAGGGTATTAGTTATACCAGGAAACTTGACTTGGGGGTGGGACAATGATTTTCATTCTCCTTCCTGACTCCTGAACTAGCCCCCCAGTTCCCTAACACGCCCTGAGAAGAAAGGAGAAACCCCTCAAAATATGCGAGCTGCCCCACCAGCTCTGTCCGGTGGGAAATTTCAGACGGAACCTCGCGTTGGTTTAGAACCACGGCTCTTCAAATTCTAGCAGCATGGGGATCGCTTGGAGCGCTTATTAAAACAGATTGCTGGCCCCCACTCTGCCTGTCTCTAGACTTGCAGAATGTCTGGGGGGTGGTGACTCAGACAATTTGCATTTCTAATAAGTCCCAGGTAATGGTGTCCATGATGATTAAGGGCCACACTTTAAAATCCTTTGTTTAGAATCGCAGAGAACTGGTATATATCCCACAACGAATTTGTCGACCTGCTGGGGACAGGTGGTGGAACGGCTTTGAATGCCAGATTCAGGAGGTTTGCGAAGATCTTAGGGAGTCAACAATGGCCACTTCACACAATTCCTGGCACTCTTGTAAAACTTAAGTTAGACATCACCTATGAAATATCTTTGATATTGAGCCCAGGCTGGTCCTCAAACTGGTACCATTCAGACATCCTCTGGAGGCAGGGGCCTGTACCCTCTCTTAAATGACCTGCAGCCCCTCCTCTCCCTGCCATGTCCCATTTCCCATAGCCGGCAGCGGATGAGCGCACCTCTGACCTCACCAGACATAGGGGCCTTTTCTCTCAATTCCGCCTTCCACTTCCATTCAGCTAAACCCATCCAATCTTTCTCCAGCCTTCGCGGTGTCCCACCTCTACACCTCTCCCCAACCCCACACTGTCACCTGATACCATCCTTCTCGTCAGTCTACTCACTGTCAATCTGCACTTTTCACTGGCTCCTTCTCTTCAGGCCACAAACATGCTCAAGTTTCTCAAAAAGTATAATAAAACAGATGAACATAGAGGAAGGGAAGGAAAAACAAAATAAGACAAAAACAGAGAAGGAGGCAAACCATAAAAGACTCTGAGAGAACAAACTGAGGGTTGACAGCGTGGAAGGGGGAGAGGGAGGGATGGGCGAGATGAGTGTTGGGCATTAAGGAGGGCACTTGTTGGGATGAGCACTGGGTGTCATATGTAAGTGATGAGTTACTAGATTTTACTCCTGAAATGTTATATGTTAACTAACTTGAATTTAAATAAAATTTTGGGGGCACCTGGGTGGCTCAGTTGGTTAAGCATCTGACTTTGGTTCAAGTCATGATCTCACAGTTTGTGAGTTCGAGCCTCTCATTAGGCTCTCTGCTGCTGGCAAGGATCCCCCTGCAGATCCTCTGTCCCCTCTCTCTCTTCCTGTCCCTCGCTAGTTCTCTCTTTCTCTGAAAATAAACAGACTTTTAAATAAGTAAGTAAATAAATAAAATCTTAGGAGAAAGAAAAGCATAATAACCAAGTCCTTCACAGGGCTGGCTTTCCCTGCTAGCCACCACTCTGTCTCTTTCAGTTCCAGTCCTCAGTTCGAAAGAGATGCCTTTGTTTTCTCTGTCTCCTGTCTTCTCTCCTTGCTCTGCAACCAGCCTCAGTCTGTCTTGAGGTCAATGCCACCTTCTTGCCTTTTCCATCCATGTATTCCTTCTCTTCCTGAAGCAGCTGTGGTTCCCACAATGCACCCTCTCCTTTTCAATGGACATTCTCTTAATTTTCTCTTGGAATAAATGACTGACTATAGGCTGATCACTGCCATATCTAGATTTTTTTTTTTAAGTAAGCTCTATGCCCAATGTGGGGCTTGAACTCACAACCCTGAGATCAAAGTAGATTTTCACCCTCATTCTTAAACCTGAGTTCCAGTATATTCCATTACCTTTTAGGAATTCCAGGTGCCTCAGTGGAAGCATTCCCTGGGCTGCTAATTTTTGGCTTCCAGCCGAAGCCTGCTCTTCCTCTACTTCCCAACTCAGCCACTGGCACCATCGGTCTTTTAATCAGATGCCTAAGGCAGAAATATCAGAATCATCATCGACTCTACTCTCTTGGTCACGTCTGCTTGCTTCTTTTTCTTAGACTTGTTCTCCTCCACAATCTCACCTTTGCTGCCACTGCCGAAATTCTAACTTTCACCTGGATGGTCAAACTAGCCTTAAATCCGGATATCCTGTCTCTGGGCTTAGCATGCTGGTGCAGAAAATACCACAGCTTTTGGGGGTTTGAATTCCAGTTTCCCTAGGCTCTTACTGAGCATACCAGGCAAGTTATTTCAGCTCTCTTATGCCTATTTCTTCTTCTGTAAAATGGGATAATGCATCTACTCATGAGTTTACCGTGAGGACTTAATGGACTATGTATTGTATGTAGCATATTTAGTGTAATGCCTGGCATACAGTATGACCTCAGTAAATGGTGGTCTTGCCCCCCCTCCCCAGCAAATTCATTTTCCATAGACAACTCCCTAAAATTAAGTTTTCATTAGTTCAGTCCTAAAATGACTTGCCATAATTTATGAAATAAAAATAAATCTACACAATCAAGTATAGACCGATCTTTCCAGGTGCATCGCATGTATTTCCTGAGTGGATCCCTACCTTTTAACCATTCAGATGAAAAATGACTTCTTACTTGTTGAATCAGCTGTTGGAATGCAGCCTTGTCCTCTGCCAGGTAAAGCACTCCAACAAAGCTTCTGCTTCAGTGTGAAGGAAGCCTCCAGTGACTGTGGTTTAATGATGGAATCTGGTGTGATGGGGTGGGGGTCGGGGGTGGGGGTCAGGCAGTGCAGTGCGCTTTACTCCATTCTTCCTGCACACCGTCCTCACTAGAATGCAAAACTTAGCATTCTGTTCAGAATTCCAGGCTCCTTTTTTTTGGTCTCCCCTCCTCATTCTTGCTAAATTTTCATAGCACTGTCTAGAGATCTCTGTTAGTACTTGTTTTACCTTAAACAACCACTCAGTGCTCTCCCCGTTTCTAGATGTTTCCACCATGCTCTCCGTGTCTCTCATTCCATGATGAGCTCATCTGCCTCCATCTTCAGGCTTTTCATGGAAAGCTCCCTCTGCTGTCTGTATCAGGGGAAGCCCCCCCCCTTCTCCCATAAGCCCCCCACCATCCCTGCTGTGTCCTCCATGAGAAAATGTTCATTCCCAGGTCTTCTATTTCAGAAGAAGGAGAGGGTCAGCTTCATATTTGCTCTCCAGGGTGTAGATGTCCCATAAAAGACTTGCTTCTTTTAAGCTCAAGCTGGGTCTCCATATCACCCCTTACCTTTTCTGATCTCTCTTCCTAATTCACTGGAAACTTTAGCACTGGGCTCACTGTGTCCTTTTCTATCCCAGTCAGACCCCTTCAGCTCCTGTGAACTTCATGTCTTCTTGACTTCAGTTACAATCTGACCACATTCTGGAACTTTTGTTTTGTTTTGTTTTTATCACTTGGAATTATTTTCAGTTGTGCATCACTAAATCCAAACATCCCACTTTCTAACTATAATCTCTTATGTTACTAATTCTCTTACTCAATTCCTTCTTTCATACCTATTCTTTGATCTTCTGGGGGCTTCCAATCCCTTGCTCTTCCACTTTCTCCTGTTTTCATTTCCTTTGAGCTCCAGAGCATAGAATCCTTAGTCTCTAACATCAAACACCCTCTTGTCCTTATTTCCAATCCCATGTTCTGTTGTCTCGCCAATGCATTCTGGGAAAACCTTGGCCCCGGATCCAACTAAGTGTCCCTCTCATTCATGTCCATGTCTTTGCTGCTAATTTCTCTTGGAGGAAGTCGGCCATAAAGACTGATGCCACTATAACTAGAACTACACCCCCCAGAGTCCATCTTTGCTTCCCTAATCAGCTCTTCCTCTTCTCTCCCATGACCAGCTGCAACGTGCTCCCTTCAGCACCTCGGCTTCCCACTCAGCAGACTCCTTCACTTCCTGCCTCACTGGGAAAACAGGATCCTCTGAGGCTTCCCTCTGCTTTCATCCACCACACCTGCACTTTTGCATGTATTCATCCCCTTCCTTTCCTGTTCCTTTGTTACAACAGAAGACATGTCACTGCCCAGATATCAACGTTACCCTCTGCCCATGCTATGCATCTCATTCACTCCAACACCTTCAGGGCCCTTTCTCGGTCTTACGCTTGCAGGTTTTCTACTCTTTTTTCTTTGCTGGCTATTCTACATCAGCAACATCTTCGGGAGTCTCTGTGATCTTTAATAAAAATAATAATAGAAAAAAGAAGGAAAACTCTCTCTCTACCTCCCGTCTTCCTCTGCTTATAGCCAAACTTCTCAATTTTTCTTCAATGCTTCCTTGCTTTCCACTTAACTCCTTGTTATTTGTGTACCATCCTCAACACGCCAGGGGAACTGTACTTGCCATGGGCACAGTGAGGCTCCTAAATACAATGGACCTATTTTAGTCCTGAAGATACTTCCATGAGGTATTTGTTACTGTTGGTCACTCCCTTCTCTTTTGTTTTGTTTGTCTTTAGTTTTTTATTATAAAAAATTTCAAATGTATTCAGAAATAGAGGAATATCAATATCCAGCTTCAATACTTATCAATACATGCACAATTTTATTCATCTATATCCACATGCTCTCCCTTCCCAACTGATTATTTTGAAGCAGATCTCTTACATCATGTGATTTCTTTTGTAAGATTTCAGTGTGCATCTCTAAAAGGTAAAACCACTTAAGATGACCAAAATATAATTGCCACATCTAAAATTATTAATTCATAAATATCATCAAATATATAGTCAACTTTCCCATTTTCCTAATAGCCTTCCAATTTTTTCAAAGGGTTGCTTGTCTGGATCAAGATCTATACAGGATTCGTAATTTAAGATTGGTTGAAATATCTCAAGTACTGTTTGGTTCTATTTTGTTTTGATATATAGTTTCTACCTCGATTTCTTTTATTTACTTTGAGAAAAAGTTTTTGTTTTGTTGCAGAAATGAGATCAGCTGTGGCATAGATTTCTCCATAGCCTTGATTTGACTGAGTCCATCCCTGTGGTATTATTTATTTATTAAAAATTTTTAAAAAAAATATTTATTTATTTTTGAGAGACAGAGAGAGACAGATCATGAGCAGGGGAGGGGCAGAGAGAGAGAGAGGGACACAGAATCGGAATCAGGCTCCAGGCTCTGAGCTATCAGCACAGAGACTGATGCGGGGCTTGAACCCACGAACTGTTGAGATCATGACCTGAGCCAAAGTCGGGCACTCAACTGACTGAGCCAAACTGCTGTAGTATTATTTAATACTTAGCATCTTTATCTCTTCTCTTGCCTCTAAATTCAGAGATCTGGTGGATTGATAGGTTTTGAATTTTATTTAGGGGACAAGCCCATTTCAAAAGTAGTATTATATACTTCCATAACTATGAGAGTTGTTTCTATTTTTAAAATGTTATCAGGAATAATCATTACTTAAATCATTAGGAGGTCCAAAATGGTGATATACAAATCCTATATTCCTCTGTTAGCTGGAATATTTCTAGAAAGAAAAACATCCCTTCCTAAATTATTAAGTTGCCCTGAAGTACAAATCATACAGAAAAGAAAGAATAAATGTTTAAACCTTTCAGAAGAAATAATTGATTCTTTCTTTAGTTTTCAAAATATTGAATTGGTTTCCCTAAAATTCTCCAAACATGACTAATGAGGTTCCCCCCCTTTTTTCAGTATAATTATGAACTCATGACTCTATTACCTTTATTGATATTCTTTGTCTGGCAGAAGCTTATTCAAGTTAGCTTCTAAGAACTTTGACAAGAAACATGCAGTGTTTGGTACCTTCCTTGATTTCTATTACAATGAAATATTCCGACCTCATTTTATACATTTCCTGCTCCAGATCTAGAATCAGTAATTTCTTGTGGGAGCTCTGGTTTCTTTTAGTGAAACCGGTATTTAGAGAGGACAATCTGGACCCCAGGAGTATCACTGCTGTTGAATCGGTCATTGTTTCTGGACCTTTTTGGTTAATAGAATTATGAATATGTACTTTTTAGACTTAAAGGGAACATGCATCACAAGTTCTTACTGATACATACAACTTGAATTCGGGATTACTGCAGAGCTTTCACTCAATTCATGCATTTGCATCGCCTTTCAACCTAGCTGGTATCACTCTTCAGTGACACAAGGGCAACCATTTCATTTATCTCATGGTACAAACACAATGGTATCAGTAACAATACAGCCACCGCAATGTGAGTAAAAAGTAGTTAAAATTTTTTGAGTTCCTTTTATCCTTAAAATATATACTTTTTGGGCTGTAGAGTCAAAATACTCGGTTTTAAGGTCACTTAGAATCATTTTGTACTGTAAGGGTGGGCCTCCCATTTGAACCACAGTAAGGTGATTCATTTCATGTTACTTCACAGTTTTTAGGATCCACTATGTAAAATATTTATACCATTCCCAAACAAAAGGTACACAATATATTTTTTAAATGTGATTATTTTCCTTGTTTCTTTCAGCCTCCTGTCTCCATCTAAGTAGTAATTTTGTGTGTATGTGTCTATCATTCCAACATTTTAAAAGCGTTTAAATATTAAACAATGACAATGTACTATTTATACTTTTCTCCACCTTGCTATTCTCATTTAAAAATATATTCTAGACATCACTCCATCATGGTATGAAGAAACCTGCATTTCTTCCTCCCCTTGACTGGTTCTCTCTTGTGTGGATGTTCACTACTTTTGATTTGTCCTGAGCCCTACTGATTGGCTTTTGGGCCCTTTCCTGTCTTTTGCTATTCAAAGTAGTCTTTCAGTGAATCTCCTTCTGCATATGTCTTTTTTTCTTATTTTTGCTAGTATACCTTTGGCATAGATTAGAAGCAGGAATTGCTCGGACAACTAGCAAATATACATGGTGAATTATTTTTATATATTACCAAATTCTTCTCTCCAGGGTTGTGCCATTTTGCATTTGCACCAGCAAAGTATAGGAATGGCTGATTTTTTTCTATCTTATCACAGACTACATTGCTTTTGGAGTTTTGTCCATATGATAGTTGAAAAGAAGTTTCTTAATTTGGTTTTAATTTGAATTTCTCTTATAGGTGAGTTGTTTTCCCTCAGTTGAGGCCAATTCTGTCCTCTTCACACAGCCCTTCTCTATTCATACTCAGGAAGCCACACACTCTAAAATTATAATTTTTCTCCCCTATATCTTGGGTTGGTGCTCTTTAAAATTTTTTTTTAACATTTATTTATTTTTTGAGAGACAGAATGACAAGCATGAGTGGGGTAGGGACAGAGAGAGAGGGATTCACAGATTCCGAAGCAGGCTCCAGGCTCTGAGTTGTCAGCAAAGAGCCTACCACAGGGCTCGAACTCAAGAACTGCAAGATTATGACCTGAGCCAAAGTCAGATGTTTAACCAATTGAACAACTCAGGCACCCCAAGGGTTGGTGTCTTTTAATCTTCTTTACTAGTTCCATTTCTCCTATTCATTTCATATATAGTCCTGGTTTTCTGGATCTATTCTTAACATTTCTTTTTTTTTTAAGTTTATTTATTTATTTTGAGAGAAAGAGAGAGAGAGAGAGAGAGAGAGAGAGAGAGAGAAAACAAGTGGGGGGAGAAGCAGAGAAAGAGAATCCCAAGAAGGCTCTGTACTGTCAGCATGGAGTGCTATGCAGGGCTCGAACTCACAAACCATAAGTTCATGACCTGAGCCAAAATCAAGTCAGATGCTTTAACTGACTGAGCCACCGAGGTGCCCTGTTACTCTTAACATTTCTTTTAAAATACACTCCTTGGACTATAATAATGATTGCTATTCTTTTTTTTTTTAATGTTTGTTTATTTTTGAAAGACAGAGTACACTTGCACAAGCAGGGAAGGGGCAGAGAGAGAGGGAGACAGA
>NC_043701.1:81637632-81691846 GCF_006229205.1 Suricata suricatta | reverse complement strand
GACCTGAGCCAAAATCAAGTCAGATGCTTTAACTGACTGAGCCACCGAGGTGCCCTGTTACTCTTAACATTTCTTTTAAAATACACTCCTTGGACTATAATAATGATTGCTATTCTTTTTTTTTTTAATGTTTGTTTATTTTTGAAAGACAGAGTACACTTGCACAAGCAGGGAAGGGGCAGAGAGAGAGGGAGACAGAGGATCTAAAGCGGGCTCTCAATGCAGGGCTTGAACTCACTAACCCTGGGATCATAAACTGAGCAGGCCAGAAGCCTAACTGCCTGAGCCACCCAGTTGCTCTGTGACTGCTATTCTGACTGCTATGAAGCACGTGCCTGCAGCCGAGAGGTCTCCCTCGGCTTCTGTCCCACACATCAGACTGTCGGATGGAGACCACGAATCATGCCTCGCAGGCTCCTTCAACTTAACCTGCACAGTGCCCTTCGCCCACACGCCCATCCTCTGGTGTCTCCATGCAGTGAATGCAGTGATAGAGAAGCACAAATCGCCGGTTGCTCTAGCGATAGCTCGGGTTTTTTCCTGATGACTCCCTCTCTCACCATCCTTGTTTCGAATCTGTCACCAATTTTTGTTTACTTTACCTTACAAACAGTTCTAGAATCCACCTATTTCCTTCCACCCCTAACTACTGGCTTACGCTGCTGTCATTTATTCCCTGGACTATTGTGCCTTTCTTTTTAGGTGGTCTTTCCTTTCTTGGCTCTCAAACACTGTCAGACTTGCCTTTGAAAGCACAATTAATATAGTGCCATTTGCTATCTTAAAAGCCACCGAGGGCTCAAAAAACAAAACAAAACCCAAACCCCTAAACCAAACCAAGTCTCAAGTCATATTTCCACAAGTACACATGCATGTAGGCCAGTGCTTACAGAATCAACACTAAACTGCTCCAAGAGGGTCACCTCTGGGGAGAGGTTGGGATGGTACCATGAGAGGCGACATCGTGAGAGTATTAGTGTTAGTGAAGAAGGCTTTCCATTTTATTATTATTTGAATTACTGGAATGTTTCACATTTAGAATGTTTTCAAGTATTACTTAGATATTTTATTTTATTTTTTTAATTTAAAAAATTTTAAACATTTTTATTTATTATTGAGAGACAGAGAGAGACAGAGCACAAGCATGGGAGGGGCAGAGAGAGAGGGAGACACAGAATTTGAAGCAGGCTCCAGGCTCTGAGCTGTCAGCACAGACCCCGTTGCAGGGCTCGAACCCACAAACTGTGAGATCATGACCTGAGCCGAAGTCGGAAGCTCAACCAACTGAGCCACCCAGGCGCCCCTAGACATTTTAAAATAAATAAAATGGACCGAGGAAGTGAGCCTTCAGCTCCGAGGCAGACTGTGCTCACCAGCAGGCTGTGAACAATAAGAGTGTCCTCTTTGACTATGTATGACCTGAGAACTTAAATCAGGGCAGTCTTACCTTTGTGGTCCACAGTTTGACTGTCCAGTCAAATGATGACGTGACAAACAGGTGTGAAAAGTCGATCGGGCCCACAGCCATGTGGCAGTTAATTCCAGTCACTGGCCCTTGGTGACCTTCAAAGACCTCGCCGATGCCTGCTTTGCTGCACGAAGACCACACGTGAGTGGAATGTCAGTGACCTTTGCAAAGCTGCCATTGCTTAAAAACAAACGTGTCTCTGCATGATTCCTTCTCCATAATTTAGAAGAACAATGATAAACCACCAAAAATGAAACCACCTTCACAGTTATATCGAAAGAAATTAAATGCTGGATTCTTTCTGATGATTAAAAAGTAATATGGAACAATGTAATCTTTTTAACCTTCATGATTTAATATAGAATTTTGTCATTTAAAAGTCCTATTTTAGAAGTTCCTCAAATCCTATCATCGTTGGTGTAGCACATCAACGGAAAACACACATACTGGATGGATCTCAGAAGCTTTCATATTTTATTTAATAAGACTATTCTGTTCTTCTGATACATTTGGCACACATTCTGTTGTAACTCCTTTTGGGAACCCCGTTGGCTACAAAACTCCACATATCCTTGTATACTTGGATTGACCTTTTCAAGAAAATGTCTTAAATGAAGTTGACATATCTGAAAGGGTACTATTTGGTGAAACACCTTGCCCACCACAATATGATATACATAACTACAATGTAATACTTCAGAAACAATGTCTTTGCTAAAAGAAATGTTCAAGTCTATAAAATATAACTTTCTTAAGGGCTGGTGCCTGGTGTTTCTTGTTGCCAAGGGTTTGGCATATAGTAAGTGCTCAATAAATATTTGTTAAAAGAAACCATAAAGAAAAATAGACAAATTTAGGTCTTTCCTCCCCCAACCCCGAAAAAGAAACACATTGAGAAGTAGTGATATACATTTTGAAAGTTATCCGAGGACATATGTCGCTTATTTAACTAAGCTGGGATTATTTCCAGCCCCCTGTATCACACAGTAGTCTGTACATAATCATACCCAATTAAAAAATATACCAGAAATGCTGGATTTTGAAAAGCCATGTGCATGAGGTTATAAATATGACAAATACTTAGGGATTTTGGAATCTAAATATTATGTCACGAAGAGCAAAATGAATTAAGTTATTAAAACATTTGGGTTTCTGGAGCACCAGTAAATGTCAGCCTGCTCGGCAAACTCTAAAATCGTGAGAAAACGCTGCAGTGCGTGTTCATGTAATAGGCACTCAACAATTATTCCCAGAGAAGCTGCTAACAGCAGTTACACACGTGGTCATTTAAACTGTTCTAAAGAACACGAGGAACTGGATCTTTGAAGTGGCCCCTGGTGAGACTCCACTTGCTCTTAACAGTATCTTGAAAGAGTTTATAGGGTGCAAAATGAGGACCTTATTTAATTTATGGAAGTGGATTTTCACCTTCTCTATGTTAGGAGAAAAATAGAAATCTCCCACCACTGGCCCGTAGCCCTATGTGGCCATTTAAAATTATTATGAAGACAAATTCCTGCTATTTTACAACTTTATTAAGATCTGTATTTTATATTTCAGAAGGATGGACTAATGTAAGAAGCAAAATCGAGCTCGTTGTAAAAAGATTTGTGGTTTTTACCTTGGGTACCCTTCTTTGGAACCACACTACAGATTCTGATTGTGCTTAAAAAGGACAGTAGCCACAGAACAAAAATGTTCATCATGTAAAACAGTATTCACATTAGAGAAACTAAAAAAGAAAAACAAATCTGTAGGTTTTCCATGACTATGTTCTGTAGCCTTCACAGATAATTAAGGTCCTGAATTAGGTCACCGGAACCCATAGGCCTGCTGATTCTAATCCTTGTGTAGATAGACCTGTGACTCCATGGTCGCTCCCCTGCACTCCCTGTGCCTCTCTCATGCCACCATGCCACATATGACGTTCTCCCTGTAGGGCAGATATTTGTGCATATACCTTTCCCACTCTCATCACTGTCTCGAAGGCAGAAACCAGGTTTAAATAATGTCTGTGTTCCTGGCAGCATCGAGCAATGCGCTTTGTTCAAAGGAGGTGTGTGGTGAACGTTTGCATGAATGAGCAACTTTATCAGATCTTTTTATGCTCTCATAAAACCTTAATGCATGGTTTCCGTCAGTTTTACGGGCATGGAACCATGAGGCATATCTTCCTACTCATCTTTAAATCATGGGAGCAGGGGAAATACTGCCTGCTGCCATGTGTACAACAGTAGGAACGTCAGCGCTCATATTGTGTGAGTGAAAGAATCACATCGCTTATTGCTTCTACAAATCACAAAAACACAGGAGTATAAAATTGGAACACTTTCTGATTTCTCATTAAATCTAAATAGCCTGGGATGAGTAGAAGAGATGAAAAATCAATTGAATTAGGATTCCTAAAGTGAAAGAAAATTAAGCACCAGGGTGAACACAGTGAACCTTTCAAGAGATGGTGAGGCCACTCATTAAGCCTTGCATGCAATTTTACAATAATTCTAATTATTGGATTCCACTTCATCCTGATGGTTTTCCAGGGGCATTCACCAATCTCTCCATCAAGGCTGAATTCTTATCACTTAGAAACTTCATGGTGACTTGAATCTCTACCATTCCCCCCTCCCTGATCAGGAAGAAGAGCCCCAGAGCATCTCTCTATATTATTTCCCATAAAGATTTTTAGCTCCCCATGTACCATGTGTCAGGTCTCGGGCAGAAAATCAATGATGAAATGGAAATAGTTTAGTAAGAGAAAAATGTCAAATAAATGAATAGTTGAAATAAAATGCAATTAATGCTATTGTAGAAGCACGTAGAAGGATATACAAAATAGCAAACTTTTCTTACAGCCTGGGGCCCCATCTCATTTATTCTACTTAAATGTTCTCTGTAGTACTTATCATCTCAAGCCACATGTTCCCTTGTATATTAGTTTATTGTCTTTCTCCCTCAATCAGAATATGAACTCCACGTCTGTTTTGTTTCTTACAGCATCCTCATGACGTAAATGTGCTGGGCACATGGAAGGCTCTTAGCAAGAATTCCTTGAAAACATGAATGAATAAAAGGAATGGAAATTCTATGAAACCATAAAGGAGGGAACAGTTTTGTCTGCTTAAGAGAGGCAGAAGAGGCTTCAATGTGGAAGTATCTCGGCTCTGGCTCTTGAAGTCTGAGGAGTTAACCAGGACAAGAAGAGAGAAGTGCCAGACCCAATGGAGGAAATGAAGTGTGGGGACACATGAAGGTGTGTGGCATAAGCAATATCTGGGGACTCTCATCCCTGATGGGTGCGTGGCTAGTGCCTGAAGGCCGAGGCATGCCAGGAGCAGGCCCTCAAGGCTCTTACATGATACACTAAAAGGCTTGGATTTCTTTTCCTCAAGGCCTGTAATCCATCCAAGGCTAACCATGGCTAATTATCAGAGCAGATGGATGCTATAAAGTAACAGAAACTCGAGGTGCGTTTCGTGTGTCTGCAGACATTGCCTTTCTCATAACGCAAGGTGGTTATAATCCAGAATGCGATAGTAGACTTTTGGAAACGAGAAACACGTCATCAGTAAGAAAACACAAAATCACCTTCCATGACGGCAGGCTGTGTAGACCGTACCCTCCTCACTGCCAACCACGAAGTTATTGACGTCTCCCGTCGGGAAAGCCATTCCGGTAACAGCCACAGGCTTGGACTTATTGTACACCAGCTCCATGCTCTCCTACCAAAATACGGCATGGTTATATTCCTTCTGTCAATTCCATGCCATGCCAAAGATAGCACGGAAAAATCATTTGGCTAAGTCGTCTGTTTGCTTTTCACACAGCGTTACAAAAGACCCCAGCTGTGCCAGAAACCACGCTTTACTGCCCCTGACATTCATGCTTCTGCGTGTCTCTGGTTTCGGGCCGGCTGGATCTCATCAGCCTGTGCTGCTGCTTCTTAAGTCAGGCAGAGATGACAGGTGAGAATTTCAAAACTAATGGTGCAGAAACTAAAGATAATACTGTAATGGTTACACTTGTCAGCCCCAGGCTTTAATAAAACACACAATACCCTTGTATTTACAAACATTTTCAAAATCAATTGTTCGTGAGAATACACGTGTATTAATATCAGATGTGCCAAGCACATTTGTCAAAGCAGGAGTGTGTGTCCTCCACGGACTAAAACTAGAAAGTTGTCACTCAAGTCATAAAAAACAGATTTCAAAGGAGACATGATTTCATGAAGGGCAGCTATTGGGTGTATAGGCCATAAGCCTACAGAGAACAGTACTTAAAGAAGTCTTTAAAATAGCAAATGAAAGCCTTTATTTTATCTAAGATTATTTTCAAAATCAGGAATCCGTGTCTCTTAAGAGACATTCTGCTGAATGAAGTTAATGGCAGTGAAGAGTAATTAAGTGGAACCAACACCCCCAAATATTTCTGGTTGTTTACATCAAAACAGCCTACTTTGGGCACCTGAAGTAATCTAAAAAACTCATTCTAGGGGCTCATGTCATTATAGTTGCTAGGGAGGTTAGTCTTTCTGTGCAAACGAATAAGCCGCGTTGTCTTAGCCAAGGAGCGCAGAGACAGGCCGTGAGCCACCGGTCTGGGGAGCACAGACCGCGTCATCGTATGACGGACGTGCTCGCCACACGTGAGATCCACACACACAGGGAGTGATTCCGTGAGGGTACATTATGACAACACAGAAAACGGAGCCATCCGGTGGTCTGCTCCGCTGCTAAAATCAGCGGCAGGAAAGGTACAGTCTCTCGGTCACCCACATGGAACACAGAGGGACCAGGCGACTACTGGATGCTACCTCCTGCCACCCATTGACGTGCCATGGAGCTTCCAATCTCTGTACAGGGACAGGAGTCTGTAGGCATGTGAAAACTAATAAGAATGGTTTTGTAGCCCATGTACGACTGGTTTTAACTTAAACCAACACATATTTAATCAGCCAAATGGGCAATTAAAAATTCCTAACTAGAGGGTTCACTCTTATATCAGTTTGTAATCTCCACGCTTTTAAAAGCAAACAACATATTGCTGAGAATTTTAAGAGAAAGCTATAAAATATCCACATACAACTCCCAACTTGTCTCATGGTGATGCTCAGTCAGACTAGATGAACTTAAATCGTAAGGAGCTTATTAGCTCTCTCCCCGACCCCAAATTTTAAAAAGAATTTTCTCAGTCTTTAATATTCTCCACATCTGTATTCTTGGAGACTTATGGGACGTTGTTTATGGTTTCCACATTTCCTTATGTGTCTTGAAACGCCAATGTCTTCGAAAATTGGGAGGCAGACATTCTAGGCTCGTTATTCCAGGAAAGGGAATAGGAATGTTAAAATTGAGAATTCCCTCCTAGATATGTTTATAATTTTCTTGATGTTTCCTCACATTTTTGTCAAAGTCTCTAACAGTAAACTCTTTTCTGTGTTTTTAGTAGGAGGACAATGAAATACTTCTCTTCCCCCACAAAGAAATGTGGACGGAGTGTGTCTACGCATGTGTTTATGTGTGCATGCACGCATCTTGTCTACACAGATATAGTCTGAAAGTTGCATTTCCATGCCTCCCTGCAGTGGTCTCTTGCCCTTGTGCTTCTTTGTTTGGTTTCCATTACTGTAATCAGTAGTGGTTTGGACATTTTGGAACATTTTCGTTTTTAGCTTCTCATTCGTTGAGCAAGGAAAGGCAGGAGCCATCCTAACAAACATTCCGGAGGAGAAAACAGATGGTTGGACAAATTCTTCCTACATGCAAGCAGCAGTCTAGGCTAAGGATGCAAACAAGGGCTTGGGTTTCTGTTTTGTGGGGATACCTTTCCTCCAAGGCAAATGCCCTTAAGGGATTGCTCTGTTGAGCTCCAACTTCGTTTGCATTTGTTTAACAACGCTGGAGGGTAAGTACAATTCATACCACAGGCAACTTCTATAATTACTATGCTTTAAAATGGATTATTTCATTTTCACTTGAAACTGACCTAAGGATTAACGTATTACAATAATTACATGATTTGTGGTAAAGGAAATGGGTTTTGGCTTCAGGAGACTGCTGAAAGCAGGCCCCACTCTTTCAAGTGCATCCATTGGTTTTAGCTCCCATAGGATGTGAGGGTTTGGCTTTTAGGAACTATGTTCCATTAGGCAAGTATCTCTTTTAGCCAGGATGCTCTTATGTGTAGGGAAAACAAACCCACCTGTGGAGTTGAGAGCATGTCCAGGCTCCAGGAACACATTTTACCGTCAGTGGAGACAGTGATGAGGTTATGAGCATTCTGGGTCCCAACAACATTAACACAGTACACGGGATGCTGCGGAAACATAAACACGGAGGATCAGACGCCAGTCCAGGAGGAAGTGCTTACACTGAAGGGTCAAACACATTACTCTAAAACAAGGATAAAAGAGTGACATAAGTCTACAGTAACACAAGCCTCAGGTCATTTGCCACTTTTGATTTGGACCTGATTCGTTTCTAAAAGCTCTGGCATCAACACGTAGCAGTGGAAATACTTACCAAGCTTCACCTTGCTCGGTCAGAGGCAGTCCGACGGAGCTGGAGGAAGCTGCAGCAAATGATGATTGATGGGCAGAAGCAGCACACAGTTTGGCTTCTACGCTCACCATGAGTGATGAGAAAAGACAGCTTTCAAAAGAGTATAACTATTGACTTTTGGAAGGAATATGTGGTACTAAATCTGGAGTTTAATGCATTCTAGTCACCGTGCCAAACATTTGTTAACATTCTTTATAAAAAGTGGTTAATATTCATCAGCCTCTTTAATTTAAGGGGGAGATATTGGTAGCGGGACTTGCTGGCACAGTGCACCTCATGATAACATTAAGTCCTTTTATGTTACTGCAAAATCTAGGATAATGAGAGATTTATTTTTCAGAATATCATCTGGGTTGCTACGGAGGCTTCGATTGGGCCACGGCCTTGGTAAAAGTCACTTATACATCCCGGGAATCATAAGCAAGATGCTCTCATCTCCTGTCATAACGCTAGCAGGCAATCCCCACTCTGTAGCGTCCTAAATGGTAGGCTAAAATCATTTGCAGCTGCACATTAAATACTAAATGGAAGGTTAGCATAAGCAGAACCTGGCAGTAATGTGGGTAAGATTTCAGGCAGCTTAGCCATCACAGGCCAAACCACAACTTAGTTGGTGCCTCTCTGTGCAAATAGCTGACAGTCTAAGTCTTACTCTTGATGAGTTACTGTCCATAATACCTAGCCACAATGACAATGAAACAATCTTTAATATTGGAAAGTTGATATTACATAAAGGATGGTTCCCAAACTATGATTATCATATAAACTCCTGGTCAGAAGGAGCCATAATAATCATTGAGGGCAGCTACTCATCTGCCTGCACCAAGAGGTGGGTCCAAACTCTGCTGAAACACCTTTCTCAAGGGTAACCAAGTTTTTTTTTGCACTGATTCCTGGGGAGTTCCTCTTTCCACCCTTGGAGATAAAGGAAGCTCAAGGGGATACTTCAGTTCAGTGCCCTCTGGGATCCTAAAGATCAAGTCCAAGCAGTATTGACAGATTGTTGTTTTCTCACCCCTCCCTTCTAGTCTTTTCTAACTCAGACTAATTATCACCAGTTCCTCCAATGGGTCTTGAGGACCTGGCTTTCAGGCTTTCAATACCCTCCTTATCCTGGTCACTCTCTTTTGAATATATTATATTTTGTCTGAGCTCCTTTTACAGTGAAGTTCTGAGAATGACACACCACTGTCGACCTATATTCTGCTCAACAGAATACAGCAATCTAAGGAGTGTTAAATTGTCACCTCTCATGTGATAAAAAGTATGCCGGTGTTAATGCTAACTTAGCACATGCTAAGACTACACGTGCTTTTTTGGTAACAGCATCATCATCTCTTTTACCCAGGCTGATAGAGAGCCAACTAAATAAACCCCTAGGTCTTTTTCTCACCATGTCCCTGCAGAAACTTTCAATCAGCCGTAGTGCATGTGGACAGTGGTGAGTACGGCAGGGATCTGAAACTAAGTGTTATCCTGATCAGGTCTCTAAATTTCAAGAGGACTGACTGGTTGTGGGACTGTGCACAGTGGTTTTTCCCAAGCCTCCAGTGTGTGCAAAACCTGCAGAGGTGAGCATTCAAACTCAAGGCCCAGGTGATACAGCATTCAAAACAACTGGGAGAATGGATGAAACAACTTCTCACCTAAAAATAGCAGACAGAAGATTGGGAAGCCCACGTCCAAACACGGTTAGGAATCTGAAATCCACCTAGTGTTTTTTAGCAAGAGTCCATTAGGGTTTCTTTGTTAACCACCAAGCATCAACACAAAGCACCAAAATCCTGGTGGATTGGGACTCCTAAGGGTTCATATAAGAGGGAAAGGAAGGCATCTAGAAGAATGTATAGAGCCAAATGCCTGGAGAAAGAATGTGCATGGTAGTCCCTCCCTGGCTTTAATCAGCACTACTGGCCTGTGCCTTCATGAGTAATAAAACTTGGCTTAAAAAAAAAGAGAGAGATGTAAAGAAACCAGAACAGAAGTAGACACGTGAGCACACACACACACACACACACACACACACACACACAACTCTATTTAATGGGAAGAAAAAAAAGCAATGCTACAGCTTGTTTTTCCAGGATAGATGCCAGATTGTTTTTATTTATATAAAGAATAAACTTACTGTGTGGCAGAAGGGTTTTGCTTTAATTAGGATTTCCTGTTGTCCCAAATGCATATGTGTGGTGGGTGTGAAAGGAAATTAGTAATCTGTGGCAGGCCTCTTTTTCCTTAACCACTTTTGATCCTGGTACCAATCAGCCAGGCATTAGTGCAAGTTGAAAGGCAGTCACAAAATTAACTGTGCCCTTTTAGCTATGGATTCAACAAAATGCAGCAGAAGAGAGAAAAAAGTTTTCTTTTCAAACAGAAATATGTTACTGTTTGATTATAATAATATTTTTTTAATGTTTAGTTACTTTTAGAGAGAGAGAGAGAGAGCTTGCACAAGTGGGGGAGGGTCAGAGAAAGAGGGAGAAAGAATCCAAAGCAGGCTCTGTGCTGTCTGCACACAGCCCAATGCCAGGCTCCAACTCATGATCAGTGAGACCATGACCTGAGTTGAAAACCAGAGTCACTTAACTGATTGAGCCACCCAGGTGCCTGATAATAATAGTATTTTAGCTGTGATGATCATATCCTAAGTTACTTGAAAAAGAAAGCTTAACTCTTTGGAAGAGCTCCTGGATTTGGACTTTCCCCAAAATCTTATTGCTCTAACAGTTGGATTTATAATATTTGAAATTTCACAAGATAGGCTCATAAACACACCAGATATGCACATACAGCCAGGAAGCGGTTTCATGCTACTTGAGCAAAAACACCTGCATCAAACCATCTTCTCCTGGGTCACAATTTTCTGTTATTAGTTTGGAGAAATGGGGTAGGCAAGAGCAATTTTCCAAGATTCCCAGGAACTAGTTTCACCTGCTTGTGTCTCAGGCCCAAGTCAATCAGAATTAGGGCTGACTTGGTATTTGTCACTTTCCATTGTCAATCTTACAAGAATGGAAGGATTTTCCTCTCCATGGTCTTAGCTAAAGTAGCTCCAGTCCCTTTTTAAAGCTAGAATGGTTCTGAGGCCAGCCGATGAAACAGATGAGGTGACCACATTAAAGAGATTGAAACAATAGAACTGTATTCTAGGGCATAATTTGGGCATTTCAGAGAAAGAACATCAGTTACTCTGAATGTCAAGGTAGCAAGGATTGATGGAGACATGCCTGTCTTCTCATTCCTCCTAACAACTGCTAAACACACCTGTCATTCTCTTAAAGGAAATGACAGAGTAGTTGTCTTATGAACACTATACTGAACCTCTTCTGCTAAATTGTGGGTAATGGTTTTGAGATGTTGACTTTTAACCCGAGGGATTATATTGTCACTGTAGACTTTACTGTTGAGACTTACAACCATGCATTCCAGAATTTAAAGTCATAGCACTCCCTCAAATCAAAGATGGGAAAGGACGGTTGGCAAAAGTCCCATGTACCATCCCTTGACATGAAATGCTCAGGGCCCATTTGAAAATACGAGTTCCATGTTATACTGTTATGTGAAGGGTTACTTTACAACAATTTCACCCCTGCCTCTTCCAAAGTTTCTCCCTGTGTTCTTTTTTAGTTTCAATTCATCCTCACCTCACTGATGGTCTTTGGATCCAAAGGGATCCTTTATATGTGCTGATACTTGTAGATCATTAAGAGATTCCTCCAAACCCAGGGCTTCCCTCACCCACTTTTCACACAGCTTTATTTTGGTCAGTCAGGTTACAATCACTATAAATTACGTACATCCCAGCTTGGAGTTACTGACTGCATCTGTACTTCCGTCAGTCATCCCCTTACAGCGCCTGCGTGGCTGACAGCGAAGCAACAAAGGCTGACTTACAGTGTGTGCAGCGGCTGACAAGGGTGTCCTCTGCACTGGTGTCCTTCGATGACTGCGATTATCCCACAGGACAATCTGGCCCGAGTAAGTCCCACCAACCACCAAGTTGGGATGGAAGCGAGCGAAGCACACCGACATCACAGAGGACTGGGAGGAGAAAGGGGAGAAACGGGCACTGTGAAATGGCTGGAGAAGGCTGGTTTCTTCCTGAAGAGAAGACAGTTCATCACATCAACTCAACACATCCTGGAAGACATACAGCAGGTGTTAAATGCGTAGTGAGTAGAATATTTTGTACCTTAAACGCAGACTTTTCTCTTGAGAAGGTTGGTCAATTGTTACCCCTTGAAACTTGAAATTTGATGTCCTGGCCATGTCGTCAAATAGGCATAAAACCTATCTTATGTGCATCATTGTTTTGTGGTATGGAAAGCTTGGTTTGCGGGCATTTCCCACTTATCAATAAAATTGCATCAGAACTAATATGAATTCTCCACTAGACTCATTACAAGGGAATTCTTTACTTTGAGGGCATGGGTACATGGAATTATACTATATACAGTGTTGGCAAAGCCTCAAGGACTTTGAGACATGGTGCTTTTTTTGTTTTTTTGTTTTTGTCTTAATGTAGACTTCTAGGAAGTATACTGACCTCAGACTGATCAACTGGTTCCTCCCTAAATTCCCCCACCTCCCATGGGCATTCTCCTGACCTTGATCCTGCCCACTTCAGACAATTCTTAATGTTATTCTTTTTCTATTTTAACAAAGTCCGAACTCAATTTCAGTCCAACTCTACCAAGGCCTGTCATAGCATCACGAATGTGGTTTCTGAAGTTCCACAAAAGACTACTGGGCACTACATTTTATAGGAAATTACTTAGGACCAGGATACACTTAAAATCAGATACGTTGGCTACTTCACATTTGCTAAAAATTCCATTTTGATCCTATGTCTGCATTTATTTATATGTGGAAGCAATTGTTTTTAAGAAACACATTTCATCCTTCCAATTAAATTCAATGAATGACCTTATGTATAAGAAAGGCACTGTACCAGGCATAATTGGAATACAAAGCTAGTCATTGCCCTCAATAAACTTGTACCATGATAAAGGAAACCATAAAGCATTTGTACTGATGGCTAGGACTGCATATGCTGCTAGTTGATACGTGCTAGTCCAAGCCTTCATATGAAATAGAAAAGGGTGTCTCTTTGCATAGAAATAGTCATGTGGGGGAGGTGCAAGCGTTGGTTAGTGGAGAGTGAGGTGGATCTTTGACATCCTTGCACAATTTGCACACACAAGTAGCAGCCTTGAATGTGATGCGTGCCATGACTAAATTACAGCAGCATGTGTGTGCATGTGTGTCTCTGTGTGTGGGGGGCAAGTGGGGAAGATTAGCTAGGAGAGGGGAGAAAAGAAGAGAGTGAAAAGAGTGGATGGCTCGAGAGACCTCAAGGATGGGAATGGATCACCCCCTGAAGTACAGGTGGACTGCTCAGCACGTGGAGAGGAAAAGAAGGCGCTCCTGAGAGATGGGATAATAGGGGGAAAGATTAGAGGCACCAAAACAGAGGCTGGTGAACAGCCCACAGTCTGGCTTGGCTGGGAAGGAGCTTGCATGGAAGAGGCAGATGGCAGGGAATGTGGCTTAAGAGGCCACCCGTGCCAGACAAGAGAGGGCCTTGAATGGCAGGCACTGTTTGGGATTTTTTCCATGGGCAAGAGTGAGAAATCACAGCATTCTGAGGAAAAATGGGAGAGGATCAAAGATTGTATGTGACTGATAAGCCACAAAGTAGAAAAGTGAATGAAAAAAAATTATGATCTCTTTCTGACTGGAGGCTAAACATCCATTTCTAAAAAGATTAGATCTACTCTCAGCCTAACTCTTCCTTGTCTGAAACAGCCTCAGATACCCACAGGTAGAATACAGAAGGCAGACTATTTTTCAATGTCATGTTTTCCTAGTTGGCATGATTTTCAGTTTCAATTCCTTGAGCACGATTAGATGGAGAACATGCTTGTGCCCCAATCTGGTTTTCATAAATTTCAAGAATAACTCTCAATAATGACACTGAATTAAAGAAAAAGAAAATAACGCTGGTCAGCTTCTTGTTTTACACATCCCACAGAAACGATTCTTAGTTTTCAACTGATGAAATTCTTATGTTGCTTGAGCTATGTTGGAAACATTTTCTTTAAAGCTTCAGAAAGACTTAAAATTATCCAGGTGGTATCAACAATTGAATTTACCAAAGCTCCAATCAATATGGATAAAGGAATGTCATTAAATTAGAAAAATCCAGAATTCAACCACTTGATTGCTTCTGTGTTTGAGTTAATTTCCAGAAAATACTGTTCCAAACTTTGAACAGTTTGTTAAGAGACTACACTAGAGAAAAATAAACAGTGGGCATACTTCTATGAAACTGAAACACATTGTTGTCAATCACCTAGAATCAACCTCACAAAATGAGAATGCTTTCTAATTCCTACTTTTTCATTCATTCATCTTTCTTTCTTTCTTCTTTCTTTCTTTCTTTTCTTTCTTTCTTCTTTCTTTTCTTTTCTTTCTTTCTTTCTTTCTTTCTTTCTTCCTTTCTTTCTTTCTTTCTTTCTTTCTTTCTTTCTTTCTTTCTCTCTTTCTTTCTCCCTTCCTTCCTTCCTTCCTTCCTTCCTTCCTTCCTTCCTTCCTTCCTTCCTTTCTTTCTTTCTTTCTTTCTTTCTTTCTTTCTTTCTTTCTTTCTTTCTTTCTTTCATAAAACACAGTGTCCACTAAGTATTAATGAAACCATTTCAGAAATTTTTAAATGTGACAAAAGCCCCTAATTTTGAAATCAGAATTCTACTTGCTGTTGATAAAAAGTCAAATTCATGCTAAAAAAGAGTCACAATCCCTTAGAGCCCCAGAGTTCTGCTATCAGAATATACTTTGTTTTGCTGAAAATCAATCTTTACAACATCTCCATGAAGAAAAAGAATAGACACACATATTTTTATGTTTGGAAGACTAGAAGTGGAGGAGTAGTTATGTGATTGTCAATTTTACTTGTATTTTAAGCTCCATGCATTAATTATAATATGCATTCTACGTATTATAGAATATAAAGGTTCAAAACAGATCTGCAGGGTATGGCACATTTGACATACTATCATTCATATGGAAACACTAAGGCAGTATGATCTCAATTATCTAGATGTAAAGTTTAAAATTCAGTCAATTCTTGAGATGTTTTTAAGTACCCCAATGTTTGATGTAATGGTGACAAACATTTGGATGATTGACTGAGTTTTTTGTTTTTCATCCAAATGGTTATGTTCTGTCAGTCACATGGGAATAGTCCTCTAATTGCAGAGAAAGCTCTTCTTCTAATTTGGAAAGTCTGCATCAGCCCGTAGGAGTAAAGTCTTGGTAAGACCCCTGCAATCTCCTGCTGCTCATACAGCTCCTGATCTACTTGTTGTTGCCAATTGTCTTGGAATTTATTGTCTGTCAGCATAAAGAGCAAAGGATGACATCATCCTGTCAGTTATGTCAATTTGGTAAAGGGTAAAAACAGTATTCCAGAAGCACTGACTGACACTGTTAAAATATGTGGGGTTTCTTGTTGTTCTCATGTGCACACTACATCTTCTGCAGACATACTGTATGGAAAACAACACCAATAATATTGATGTTACTTTAAAAAATGTCATCATTTTCCTAGGCATTTAAAATTTTGTAATTAGTTCAGTTATTCAGGGTCATAACAAAGCATTATTAAATTGTATGATGAGTACAATTTAGACAAGCAAACTTAATTGGAGACAAAAAACTTCCCTACCTTGTTATTCTTAACATTATAAGAATGTGTATCTATATAGATATTTTGGGGGTTTTTAACTTTTTACTTATTTTATTTTATTCTTTAAAACAAGAGCCTTAGATTTATTTTGAGAAACAGCGTATGGCCTTTAAACATTCAGATCAAGTATTTTCCATGTGAGTGGAAAAATAATGATAAAGTTGATGAGAATTTCTGGATAATGTTAATGTCCAGTCAGTGTAAGGTTTTCTGACACTACAATCGAATGTTTTTACAAAGCTAGTGGCTCAGAAATATGATTAACTAGTTATTAGTACGTTAAAAACTTGAGGTAAAACCAGTGAGTGTGCCCTGCCATATATTCCAACACAGATTAACGCAGGGACAGCGTTACATGAGGAACCAGCGTATCCAAGCGGGCATGCACCACATTTTGATTATTTCTGTATTATGGTTCCATCAAATCAGGACAAGCAAGACTTCGAGACTATGTTTTGAGGATCAAGGCATCTCTAGTGACAGTTTCTGATGTACTATGCAGACATGGCAGCCCAGAGGCTCCCGAGTGAACTTTATTTTCTAATCTTGTGCAGACTGCATGGTTACTGGCCATTCCTGCAAAAGCAGCCCTCCCCTGTCCCTCTCCCTGCACGTCCACTTGCACACGAGATGACCCACTAAGCAGGATTCCACACCCTCATCATCTATTTCAAGAAAAGGCAGTTTATGCTCCCCCATTCACAGGGTGGATTGAGAGATGAAACGGGTGGAGACGCCACTTTCAACGTCTCCCTTCACTCACTGCATACTCCGCATTCAATTGCAGTCGGGGCCAACCCCGCCTTCAGCGGCTGTGGGGGCTGTTTTCTATTTTATAGAGCTAATCCTGGCCAGTCGAGGGTCGGTACTTCCCCTTAACCACAGACCCAGATGCCCAGGGCAAACAGCCTCTGGTCATTGCCGGTTGGGCAGCTTTCTCCTTATGTTCACATTTGATACGGTTGCCCGAGTCCTTTTGTGTATGGCACCCTGCCCACTCCCCAGCCACTATGCCTGGGTGGGAGGGCGAGGGGTCCTGCATTCAAAAGCATCTCCTATTTCAAGTACCATCTCTTCTGGGGAGAGGTGGGTCCCAAGAGGGAATGGTCATATTGTTGCCATATGCTCTTTAATGGTGGCTGACATTTTATTTGCCTAAAAGTAAATGCTTAACTGTCAGAGGGCTGTGAGGCAGACAGATCAGATGCTTCTGGCTTCTAGTGAGCTAAAATATATTTCTGCAAGTACCTAAGAAACCCACAAAGATATTTCTTTTGTTAATGGAAACACATGTAATTAGAGAACACTGCTGCCGAAAGCCCCTCTTCTAGGCAATCATATAGCACCAGGCATCTGACAATGAGGAAGGTGTGAGGGTGGTAAAGCCAAGACAGGAGTCATGAGTCGGCGCTTAATTTTAATTGAAATGAAGGACAGAGTCTCTTTTTCTTTCAGAGGTCTCTTTTCTTTCCTAAGTCTCTATCCCAGGGTGCACAGGTCATTCTTCTAAACTCTAAGAGTCACCATGTATTAAAATCATCACCCCATTAGTAATGGAAATACTCAGGACCAATGACTGAATGAGCTTGCTTGCTACCTCTTGACTCAGTTTATAGAAAGCAAGCAAGGAAGCAAGCAAACAGGTGATTCTAATATTTGATTTCCCAAAGATTAGAAACCTCTCATGATCATCTTTCCTATAATCCCTTAGTATTTGCATACCTTTCAGTAGTGAGATGCTTCCATGTACCAAGCAAGAGATCCGGACTGTGTGCTGAGAATACAAAAGTTGGTGTACAAACCATAATGAGATGCCCATGAGGGGAGCTATGATTTAAAAATGTTTGCATGTCAATTACACCTCAATAAAGCTGGGAATAGGAGAACAAAAAATGAGGGAAAAAACAAGTACTGGTGAGGATATGGAGAAATGGGACCACTCACACAATGCCAATAGGAATGTAACATAAGGCAGCCACTCGAGACAACATGCTGGCAGTTTCCAAGCAAGTTAAACATAGAGTTAACATAGGATCCAGCAATTCCACTCCTCGGTATACACCCAAGATAACTGAAAACATCTGACAACACAGAAACTGTACATGCCTGTTCACAGTAGCATTATTCATTATAGCCAATCAGTGGAAATAGCCCAAACATTCATCAACTGAGGAATAGATAAACATAATGTGGTAAATCCATACCATGGAATATTATTCAAAAATAAAAAGGAACACAGTACTGATAACCTGCTATAACATAGATGAACCTTGAAAGCATTATGCTAAGTGAGACACATCACAAAAGGCCACATGTTGTATGATTCCACTTATATGAAATGTCCAAAATAGGCAGATCCACAGGGGCAGAAAGCAGATTAGTGGTTGCTTACCATGAAGGTCAGGGGGACAATGGGGAATGACTACTAATGAGCATAAGGTTTATTTTGAGGGAGATAAAAACATTCTGGAATTATATAGTGATGGTTGCACAACTTGGGGAATACACTGAAAAAACCCCACTGAATTCTACATGTTAAAAGGGTGAATTTTATCTCAATTTGTTAAAAAGTTAGTGTGTAGACATGGAGCTTCCCAATCTTATTTCTTATCTTCAAGACAGCTGCCTGGACTATTTTGATCATTCTTTCCTTAAACAAAATTATTCAATTTTTTTCACTTCCCCTTGAACATCTCCTTCGATTTCTGCTCCTTAAGAGGCACTGAGGTGGAAAGGGAGGGTTGACGCACTTGAAGTCCCTAGAGCTGACGTCCTGCTCTGACACTACTAGCTGTGTAAAGCCTCCAAGTCTTAATTTTTTTTGCACATTTTCAAGTTGGTTCTTTATTTTAAAAGACTGTGGTGAAATACACAAAATTTATCATGCTAATAACTTAAAACTTTTTATGTGTATTATGCTTATTTATTTTTGAGAGAGACACAGAGAGAGAGAGAGAGTGGAGGAGGAGTAGAGAGTGAGGGAGACACGGAAACCAAAGCAGGCTCCAGGCTCTGAGCTGTCAGCACAGAGTTCAATGCGGGGCTTGAACTCATGAACCGTGAGATCATGACCTGAGATGACATCGGACGCTCAGCTGACTGAGCCACCCAGGTGCCCCTCATGTTAGCCATGTTTAAGTGTACAGCTCAGTGACATTAAGTATGTCCATACTCTTGTGCAACTGTCACTGCCATCCATCTCAGAACATTCTCATCTCCCCCAACTGTAACTCCATATCTGCTCAACACAAAACGTCTCATTCCTCTTCTCAGCCCTTAGCAACCACCATTCTACTTTGTTTCTATGAATCTGACTACTCTAGGAAACTCATGTACACAGAATGGTGTAGTATTTGTCCTTTTGTGACTGGTGTATCCCACTCAGCACAGTGTCCTAATGGTGTTAGTACACCCATGTAATAAGTGTTATTACATTCATGCTGTAGCAGATACCAGAATTCCCTTTTTTTTAAGGCTGACTAATATTTCATTGTATGTTTGTACCCCATTCTGTTTATCTGTCAGTGGACATGAGGGATTGCATCCACATTTTGGCTATTGTAAATAATGTTACTATGAATATGGGCATATGTACAAATATTCCTTCAGGATTCTGCTTTCAGTTATTTGAGGTATATACTTGTAAGTGCAATTGCTGGATCATAGTCTATTTTTAATTTTAAACTGTTATACTGTTTTCTATAGTGATTATATCATTTTACATTCCCATCAGCTATGCGCAAAGATTCTGATTCCTCCACATCCATGACAGCCCTTGTCATTTTTTTTTTTTATGTTTTTTAATTTATTTTTGAGAGAGAGAGAGAGACAGCGTGAGCAGGGGAAGGTCAAAGAGAGAAGGAGTCACAGGATCTGAAGACAGGCTCCAGGCTCTGAGCTAGCTGTCAGCACAGAGCCCGGTGCAGGGATCGAACCCATGAATTGTGAGATGATGACCTGAGCCGAAGTCAGATGCTTAACTGACTCAGCCACCCAGGCGCCCCTGCCCTTGTCATTTTCTACTTTTGTTCTGCTTTGTTTTTTTTTTTATAGTAACCATCCTAATGGAAGCCTGAATTCTCAATTTCTGAGAAACCAAAGCAGACTCCACGCTTCAAGCAGGCCCTTTTCTTTGCTTCTCTTCCCTGGGCTGTTGGAAGATTTGAATTTAGTAATGCAGTTTAAAGACTGATAAAAAAATATGCCCCCAATATGTGTTAGAAGTGACTACTTTGCGATTTAGAGAAACATTTCCATGAAAAATAAAGGTCAAGAGGCTTCTCATTTTGCTCAACAAATCTTTCCTAAGCAATTCTCATAGTAATGCTTGCTCCTGCCTTGATGATTTAGGTTGACAAACTGTCTCTACTGCACCTTTTGTTACATGGTTTAACGCTTTGGAGTCCTTATTTTTGACAAGCCCTGCTTCCTGCCTGGGACACTGACAGTATTTCCTGTTCCCCAGACCTTCAAGGCTGCTTATAGTTCCTGTTGCGGGTGGCAATTCCAAGTCCTGACATGTAATAACTTTGGGTAATGAGGAAGAGAAGGAAGAGGAAACATCGTGCAGTGTTTGCGCCAGAAAGGACTGCAGTGAAAAACCAAGATTAGATTCATGTCACATTATCATTCATATGCATACTCAGAAGGCAAGCACTGCAAATTTGGAGGACACTGGGATCTAAATCATAGTTGGTAGTAACTTCAGTGCAAGTAATTCTGAATACCACAAAATTTCAGGGCAATGGGATAATTTGCACACTACTCCCAAAAAGTTTTCTGAAATGGGATTCTTTTCTTTAAAACCATATTTCATACTTTGAATCATTGCTAGGAACCTACTTATATGTGATGTGACTTTGTATCTAATTATTACTCATCATTCACCTGTATCATCCATGTAGGTGTCCATGTAGTCTGTTTTCTGAATCATTGTTACTCCAAATTTGCTTGTACCTCAGCATCATTTGAAGAGCTTTAAAAAAAAAATTCCTCATGCTCAAGGCACATCCCGTACCAATTAAATCAGAATTCCTAGGGGTAGGACTCAGGCATCAATATTTTAAAAAATTCCACAGGAGATTTCCCTGTGCAGTCAAGTGAAAAGTACAGTTTTAAATCAGTGGTTCTCAAACTTACCTGAATACGAGGAGCACTGAGAGTTTATTAAAAACACAGATTCTTGGGTCCCAGCCTGGAACTACTGAATCAGGATTTAAAGAAGCCTGGTGGTATGTGGATTTAACAGACACCCAGGGTCTTGTTGAATTATAATTGAGCAGTTTGGAAAATCCAGTTCTGAGACAATGAATTCTTAGACTATATGACACAAAATCACAGTGGGAGGAATTTCCTTCTGCATCAATATAGGCCATGCTTGGGATGTTTCCTTCATGGATCAATTTGGTCACAACCTAACCAACAGGTCACAACCTTACCACAACCTGTGGTTCAATAAATGTTCATCTGCTACAATGTCATTGCTTAATTCCCTTCTACTTTATTTGCTAGCTTTTACATTTTCTTTCCCTTTCTTCTTCTTCTCCTTTCCTAGAGAATTGGGCTCTTAGAAAAGAATCAATAAAAAGGGCAGCGAAGGTTTGGTTCCCAACTTCCCTTCAGCATCACTCTTTATGCTGGCACCAAATATCCGAAAGTTCTTATTTATTAGTAAGAGGGATAACAAACATCATCATTGCCACACCATGTTACATTGCCATGAGCTTCTGGGGGTGTTTCAAAATCTTTGAGTACCTACTAAGTGCCAAACCTGGTACAATTCTTTGCCAAGGTACAAAACTGATATTGTTGTATCAGTCCTACTAGGTGAGTAATTTTCCCTTCATTGTTTCAGGTTAGGAAACCCAGGCATGAACAAGAAAGCCACTGACTTGGAGCAAATGAATCCTAGGTGGCAAAGCCCAGATCTGAACTATAGGCTGGCTGATTCAGAAGCCACTATGCCACGAAACATTGTAACAGTTGAATACCCGGTGCATTTTATCTATGAGGTACAAGCTGCACCCCTCACCCCCTCCCAGCACCACACCTCTGACTTCACACTGTGGGACTGATAATCACTGACTGAGCCTCATTCATCCCCACGTGGCAGAGAGGGATTTGGGCTCCCTGCCTGCTACGACGGCCTTGAGTCTCCAACCCCTCTCCGGTTGGACTTAGGTTGCTGATATAGAGAATGATCACCTGACTCAGCTCTCAGCCTACCAGTTGTGACAGGTGACAACAGAGCTAATTAATACCAATTGTGGTGATATTTACTATGAGGTGGGTACTTCCTGCTGCGAACTGATTGAGACCAATTAATCATTTCATAGGAGTCTACTGAACAGCTAGCAGCTGGAAACTGACTGCATCACCACTGACAAGCTCTGTATTTATTGTCACTGCTTTGGGAGAAAAATGCTTTGTTTTCATCTTGTAACTATGCAGCCAAACCAAAAATGCTGTTCCAACATAGGTTCTTTTTAAATGAGTGTTTATCCCCCCCAAATAATTATATGAATTGTTATTAATTGTTGTAGAAGAGAAGAGTGCCTCTGCGTAAGCCTTAACAAACAAGACCAACCCAACAACAAGGTTGAAAATCTTGGCAACAAAACCTTCAAACTGCAAAGCCATTCTGGGATGCCTGGGGTGGCTCAGTTGGCTAAACAACCGACTCTTGATTTTGGCTCAGGTCATGATCTCATGGCTGTGAGATCGAGCCCTGCGTTGGGCTCTGTGCTGAGCCTGGAGCCTGCTTGGGATTCTCTCTCTGCCTCCCACTCTGCTCCTTCCCTCCTCTCAAAATAGGTAAATAAACACTTAAAAAAAATAAAATGCAAAGCCATCCTTAGAAAGAAACTGCTTCAGACTGTCAACTGCACAAAGCATTGGAAACATTCCTTGTGCCAAGTGTTGGCCTAGATGGGACCCACCTGCTGTTACACTGCAGAACAACTGGGAAATTCCTATTTCTTTATAAAAGGAAAGTTTGTTTCCTTTACAAACTTGGTTTATAAAGTGCGTGCTCCCTCCCCCCTTTTTTTAATTAAAATTTTTAAAAAATTTTTGTTAATTAATATAAAGTACAATATTGGTTTTAAGAGTAGAATTCATTTATTCATCACTTACATACAATACCCAGTAGTCATCATAAGTGCCCTTTTTTTAAATTTTTAAAAAATATTTTATTTATTTTTGATACAGAGAGAGACAGAGCATGAGACGGGGAGGCGCAGAGAGAGAAGGAGACACAGAACCAGAAACAGGCTACAGGCTCTGAGCTAGCTGTCAGCACAGAGCCTGACGCGGGGCTCGAACCCATGAACGTGAGATCTGACCTGAGCCGAAGTCAGAGGCTTAACTGACTGAGCCACCCAGGCTCCCCCATAAGTGCCCTCCTTAATGCCCATCACCCATCTAGTCAATCTCCCATCCACCTCCTTCTGTCAGCCCTTAGTTGTTTCTTTATCATTAAGAGTCTCGTGCTTTGTGTCCCTCTCTTATCTCCCTCACCTTCCCACATGTTTGTCTGCTTTGTTTCCTAAATTCCATCCTAATTCAGTCATCACAACTAGTAAGAGTTCTATAGAGAAATTGGCACAGATTTGTTTTATTTTTTCATAAATTTCTTTTAATAGTTCTAGATTTGTGGAAAAGTAGTGAAGATAGTACAGTTCCCATACACCTCACACCTTTTCCCTACTTAACATCTTCTCTTTTGTTACATTCACATAGTACCTTTGTCATGATGAATAAACCAATATTGATTCACTATTACTGACATGCTTTGTGCAGGTGTTCTTATGTTTTACTCAGTGTCCTTTTCCTGATTCAGGATCCCATCAAGGAGACCCATCACCTAGTCATCACATCTCCTAAGATTTCTCTAGACTGTGACAGTTTCTCAGACTTCCCTAGTTTTTGACAATTTTAACTGTTGTGAAGAGCACTGGTGGTCAGGCATTTCCTAGACTGTCCCTCAGTTTGGGTTTAATTTTTTTCTTATGATTAGGGCTAGGCAAAAATCCTTTTAGGTCTTATAAGCATTTGAACAAAAAAAGGAACCCAAGAGTTCCAGGTCAGTTGGTGAAAGGGACTATAACACACACACACACACACACACACACACACACACACACACACACCATTTTTATAAATCTGTTCTAAAAACTGTACTATGGACAAAGCAAGGTGGGGAAGTACCACCATGTCTGGCAATAAGGCTCACTAAAGCACGCTCAGGTCAAAGAAGCCTTTTCAGTTCAGACTTCCAACCATTTACTTGGTGTGTCATTTTCAGGGAATAAGAAACCCAGGATGCTATGCCTGGGCTGGGATAGGAATGTGTTGCAAGCTGAAAGTGAACTTTTGCTTTACAAAAAAGACCCAAAAAAGCACAGGAAGAGATGAATACATGGGTTGCTTTATATGTTAATGGGCACCAGCTTTCTTCAAATCAAATGTCTAAATCCTGCTTAATTAAAAAAAAAAAAAGGAAGTTGATATTTGGATATGTCATCTGTTGACATCCACTACTTTGATTTATGGGGGTATGAACTAAAGAGAACAGATTACTTTATTCAAGAGAGAAGGAAAAGACTTCCAATTTGACAGGAAAGAGTGTAGGCAGCATTAGCTTCAGTACTTGTTAAAACATGAAGGATTAATAGCAAAAAAAGGGAGAGAAGAATTGTGAATGTCTCTAGTTCAGTATCGTCAAAAACGTTTGCGGCTTCTGAGAACGGCTCACCCGACCACATGAAAGTGGCGCTAAGGGACCAGCCACACGACTTCTCTAAATCCAGAGCTGGGACCGCTCTACTTTCACCATCAAGCCATCTTACGTGAAGTGTAGCCACAAATTAAATTTATTTTTTATTGAAAAAGTACTAAGTCCTTACAAAGAGGGCAAACACAGCATTTATAAACATGGGTCCCTCACTGCTTCCCTGCCTCCTGCCCCTCAACCCAACCTTGACAGAGTAAGCCATGTAAGCCGTGTAAAGAAAAGCCAGTTTCTTAGTCTATGGATCTGTGCTTGGCTATGTACAAAAGGCAGGATTGGCTTTCAGCTATAGAGTCTAACAGATTCCAATGATCACTTGTTCTTTCTTACAAACACAATAATAAACAGGCTGATCAGATTCAGAACTGTTCTACTGGCAAGGATGTCTGAAAACAATCGCATGATGGATCTGTCTCACTTTGTGGGCAACTGTTTCCTGAATTTGTAGGATTTGGGTTTTATGCTTGAGATTCCAAAAAGGAGGAAGAACATGCAGCCTCCCTCTGTATGTCACTCAACAACCCCTTGCTAATAAAATAAATTTACATTTGCAGGGTCCACCCAAAGAGCATGGAATGTCCCACACTAGATTATTACCATGCCACTTAGGTCAGAAATTAGAGGGGGACCATTAAAAAAACAACCTAAAGCATTCCACTATGCAAACGCTCTTCACATGGTTTTTTTTTTTTTAATTGCCTGTGGTGGTGTTGCCAGCTGTGACAGTGGATGGAATCAGTTGGATGAATCTAAATTTAGCAAGAAAATAAAAGAATGTTGCAAAAATAGGTCCTTTCTCATATTAAAACTACATGGTGAATACAGACCTCAGGGGAAACAAATGAGAAGTGAGGTCCTCCAGCCAAGAAGTGATGTGGTACAAAGGCAGAAGCAGTCTTTGTCTCTTCTCATCTGCCTGGAATTACTTAGATATGCTGATGCCTAAGGCATGGAGATGAACCAGATGACCTCTTAGACTGTGTCTAGCTTGGCGGTTCTATTGATAAACTACTACTTTGAAGTACTGAGAAGGACCAGAAAAAAATGGGTATAAGTGCCTGCTAAAAGATGGATGCAAAGAGACAAGGGTGAGCCGACTTTTGTGATTGTCACCCAATCCCGAGGCCCACCCAGCCCCCAATTTCCACACTGACGCTTTTTCCACTGAAGATTCTTTGATGTTTAACAAGAGACCCAAAGACTGAGAGTGACTAGAGTGTGGAAAGGGTTAGAAATCTGTCCTGGCTGTTCCTTTCTAAGCAGAAAGAAATCTGCTCTTAACATAACATGTACTTGGAAGACCAGAGGATAAACAGGTATCAAATACCCCAGTGTTCAACCTGAGCTGGTTTTTATTTTCTATTTAAATTTTTTTAAAATGTTTATTTATTTTTGAGATACAGACAGAGCATGAGTGGGGGAGGGCAGAGAGAGAGGGAGACACAGAATCCGAAGCAGGCGCCAGGCTCTGAGCTGTCAGCACAGAGCCCGACATGGAACTCGAACCCATGAACGGCGAGATCATGACCTGAACCAAAGTCGGACGCTTAACCTACTGAGCCATCCAGACATCCCAACCTGAGCTGGTTTTTAAAATGACAGAATAATAAATAAACTCAGTGACAAACAAAAATGTAGGAATAAAAATTCCTTTAGGATCAAATGGTTAAGTTTATAGCACTTTAGAGATTTTTCTCTGTCCTTTTTTTGTCTCCCAGGGGAAAACACTACCTCATGACTCAGAATGTACAAATTAAAGGCCATTCCCATGGAGTTTGAAGCTTCTAGTTTTGGGAAAAGAGCATAGAACCATATGAAAGGCAGTCTGTCAACAGAATCCTGTCTGAACCATGTCCTTCACTGGGTGATATGGGTGATTGTACTGGAAGGAAGAAATGTGATGGTAATTCCTAAACACACATGTGAGAGTAAACCCAATATGCTGCCAGTCAATTATGATAATGGAGTGGAGTACTTTGCTTCGTGCACATCTAAATCAAAATACACACGGACAGTACTTTTTTCCTTTTCTCTAAAAAACGATTTTATGTAAACAATAGCAGCAGGTTTTCCAAGTAATCTGAGTTTTGTTTATAGACTTGGGATGATGAGCATTTTATCTTTGGAACTGGTTGCTACTGCAATTCACAAAGTGCCCAGCGTTATTTCTCCGAGCATTGAAAAAAGAAAGGTGTCCGGTGCTCCTGGGGAACCAGGAACAATATGAAACCAGATAATGAAGAGTTAAGAAAAACTTCTCAGCCTGCTAATGAACTCCATCCTGCCCTGGTGAGACCACCCTCCATTTAAGTAAGAGGTAATTTAATATGCATCTAACTCAGTTGTGCTTGGGTTTCATCCAATCTAAGAGTATCAGTGTGATAAATTATAATGAATTGTCTGCAATACTTCACAAAGTGACTATAACAGACTTGAAAAACAAGATCTCTCAGCCTGATTTTCCAACTCCCTTTGAATACTTTTTGCCTTATTCTTGTCAGACCACTCCGAAACTTGAAAATGTTTCTTATACCTCCCTCACACTGAAAGTTATGTGCTTCGAGCTCCATTTGATTAGATCCACAATTGTTGGCTGTCTCTATTAAATCAAGCCCTACACTTGAAAATGACACCAACTGTGAGACCAGCCAAATAATATAGCAAGGGAACTAACATGGCTTCTTTAGTTTCCAAAAGGTTTCTTCACATGTTAATTTCCTTTTGTAATCCACACTGTGTGCTGGGAAGTAGGTTAGTGAAATAGACTCCATTCCTATTTCAGATTTTGAGAAAGCAGCTGGATCCAGGCACCCTAGTGTCTGTAGGAAAAATGGGCAGAGGCTGAGAAGGGCATCAGGAAAGTCAGATTCTAGCAGAGGCTTGTTGCTACAGCTGTGTGACTTTGCTCACGTGATTGAACCCCTTTAGGATGTACTTTCTTCATTTAGGTTAAGAACCACTATCCTAGGGAAAAGACCACCTTCTTTTCATTTAATGGCTTTAGGTAGCTCCAGCTCTTCAGAATGCAAAAGCAAGACTATTATTTTACAGAAGATCCATCCTAAAATCTATAGATGATCTCTCATAAATAAAAGCGAGAAGATTGGTATTAAGCCATTTCCGGTGCTGGTTGGAGGACAGCAGCCTTCAGGGTGACACACGAAATCTGTGTGGGAGGACCAGGATGGGATTTTTCCCCTCTCCTATTCATAGGCTATAGATGTGTAAAGAATCATGGGCTGGTGATCAAGACCAATTTTCTGTGTGAAAATCCCGTTAATTCTATCAGACTTAATGTGGGCAAAATACTGGGCATGTTGGACTTACCTGCAAGCCTCACA
Organism: Suricata suricatta; assembly: GCF_006229205.1. NCBI lineage: Eukaryota > Metazoa > Chordata > Mammalia > Carnivora > Herpestidae > Suricata > Suricata suricatta. Next base: position 81,663,939 of record NC_043701.1, on the reverse strand, counting down.
AGGGCAAGAGGTATGTTTTCAGCTTTGTTCCTGAGATGGTTCCTGAGAACTAGTAGGTATTTGTATCCATTTCCTATTGCTGTTGTAACACTACCGCACACTGAGTGGCTTCAAACAATACAAGTTTATTATCCTACACTTCTGGAAGCTAGGAGGGCTAAAACTGAGGGGAGAGCAGGGCTGCATTCCTTCCTGGAGGCTCCAGGGGAGAATCGGTTTCCTTGCCTTCTTTCCAGAGTCTACAGACTGGCCTCATTTCCTGGCTCACGGCCATCTTCCATCTTCAAAGCAGCAGGGGCTGGTTGAATCTTTCTTCTATCACATCACTTTGATTCTGCTTCCATCATCACACTTCCTTCTGAGCCTGACTCTACCACTCCCTCTTTCACTTATAAATAAGGACCCACCCTTGAAATGACATTGGGCCCACCCAGATACCCTGGAATGATCTCCTCTTCTCAAGATCTTTAATTTAATCACATATGCATAACTGCCACATGAGGGGACATATTCACAGATTCTTGGTAGGGGGAGGTAGACATCTTTGGGTGGCCACTATTCTGCCTACCACAGTATTCAATAAATATGTGATTGGCTAGTAAATCTTTTGAAAAATGGTTGGGTAAATACTTTGAGTTATTTGTAAGGTTACAATTCCCATAACTCTTCACTAGCCAAAGTCATGGTCACACGTGCACCATACACTTCTGATCCCTCTCAAATCTACAACCTTCATACTCATTCAGGCTCACGTTCACCTGACCCTGCTTTGGCTTTAAAAAATGCATGCTGGTTCTATTTTACTCTCTTTCATCTGGTAAACAGAATATAATCTGCTGTGACAGATTTTTCTGACCAAGTTAAGTGGATTGCTCACTGTCATCGAGAGACAAAAATGGAGCCAGAATAGAGATTTAAAACCGCTTTCTACTTCTCTTACATCCTATCTCATACTAAACTCCTTTCTCCAATTACCATTTCAAACAGCTCAACCAACAACGAAGAGAGGGTGGCAATCTTCAGGCAGAAGTAAACATGCATGTGGCATATTGCAGTCCTACCAGTGAACACCCAAATTTTGTTCTGTTGTTAACAACCTCCAAGTCATGTACCTTCCCCTTCACAATGAATGCTTCAAATCGAAGTCACGGTCCCTGACCTGCTCTCCCACTAGAGGTGCTACCAACCAGCATGGCAACAAGACCCAGACAAAACTCATTCAAATTTGTCTCATGGCATTAAAATGTATCTGACAATAAGCTACTTCCAAATGTCACCCAATCATCCTCCCACCAATGCAGGTAAATCAACACAGGTTGATTTTGCCAGGCAACCTACAGGAACTTCAGTAATGGACAATCACCTACTTTCGTTTTGAAATTTTCAGTTGTTTAGAAGCAACTGACATTTTGTGCCTGTTAGTTTGTGTCACTCAGGCGAATTTCTACCAGTTCTCAGTCAAAACAATACAGGAACCCTGTCTTAGCTTTGACCTAACTGTAGCATTCAGAAAGGGATGCCAACCTACTGTATTTATTTAATGCCAGTTCTATCAAGGTAGCATATGTAACTGGTATCAAAGAGTAATTGGGAATAATTGTAAATTAATTTAATACTGCACTTAAGTATATTGACAGTAAGAGGTAAGTAATGAAAACTAGAATGACACGCAACAACACTTTTTAGAATTCAACACCCCAGGCATTCTCCTCTTTTAAATCTGACAACCAACCGCACCATATTTTATCAGTGACAGTAATCCACAGATTTACTTACTGATTATTTTAAATATAAACAATGTATCTCTCTGTGACCAGAGAAAATAATCGTGCAAGACTCACAAGGTGTAAATTCTCCAGAACAATTTCTCCTGAAGTTCTAGTAGATCACCAAATATTTAACACCTACTGTTTGCACATATAAGCTTCTGCGGTGGGTTTAACACAGCACATAGCTCTCACTAAAGAATGTGAATTTCTGTGGGAAAATGTAGTTCAAAGGTAAATAAATCTCTACTATATAGTTTTCCTTATTTAAATCCATCATATGGATTTCAATTAATAATATTTAACATCAAGAAGAAAGACAAATGAACACAAAATGAAGTTTAATTTCTACATAACTATTCCTGGAGTCAGAAAGTGCCATAACTTGGTGATGATAATGTCTTTCACATAGCAAATACAAGGTACTGTGGAAAGTTCCATCTATGTCTATATTGGCCAGCTCAAATGTAGAGGTGAAGAACTTTGTCAAAAGGCAAAACAACCTAAAAAACCCCCAAAACCCTACATCTTTTTAAGGCAATGAGTCTAGGAAGGCAATGAGAGTTTCACTCTCCTGTGTAATTTGAATAACCAGCTCAGTTTTTCACCTCCTTTCCAAAATGTAGACAAGGGCTATAGCTAGCTACAAGCTGTCACACATCTGGAAGACTATTTTAAAACACATTCAAAATGTTTTGACTACATGATGCCAAGCATCTGGCAATACAAACTTCTCTTAGGTATTTTTCTCCTATAGAATTCAGTCTGTGTAGACAGTTGTTGTGCCAGATTTTGAATTACACGTTTTATTTGCAGAATGACAAAAATATATACGCAAAGGTAAGGTTTTCCTTATGCTTTTGATTTAGGTAGATTTAACTTAATGATGTTAACAGAGTGGCCATTGATTCTTGCATTACTTGAACTACTGTCTAGTGGTGTTCTCCCCCTGTCCCCAAAAGCCCTTCAGTGGCCTCTACTGGTCAGTTCCTCCCCAGGAACATTCTCTCCCAAACGGACAGCATTCACTCACTTGTCTAAATAATAACTGACTTTATTGGTTTCATTCCACAGCAAGGATGAGGGAAGGCGAGGTTTCTAGTTTTCTCTGTCTAATAGGAACCAGCCTTCAGAATACCTGTGGTTCACCACCCATCCCCAAACCATTTGCAGGATCGTGAGGTAGGAGGTAGGTATTCTTCATGTGAGGTCGCCCCCCTCCTAATGAAGCTAGCTCAGACTTCTAAAGGCTGTTTCCACAAACTAACCTAACCATCCCTATCTCCACACCACTTTCAACTTTTCACACTAAGACTTAAGTCAGATGACCCCACAGTGGGGGATGTTCTGGGCAAAATATGCACTAATTATTTCAGTTTTACAGCTTGCAGTCTACTGCAGATTGCTCATTCTTTGTTTTTGACTTAACAGAAGAGTGATAAATTCCTCATAGGCAGGGTACCGACCATATTCATCACTGTGGCCCCGCACCTAAGCAGGGTCCTAGGCACAATAAACTTCTGCTCAGTTGTTCTGGATAAAATGCAGTGCATTCCAGTGTTGAAGGAAAGATCACTACATTTCAACCCTGAAATAAACTGAGCCAGGGACTCAGGTTTGAGCTTCAGGTTCGCTATTTAGATAATCAGGAAGAGCAAACGCTTGGGGCGGGCCTGCCAGAACTCTCTTAGCAGAAGGGTGTTACTGGTAAATATAAAAACCCAGGTATTATGAACTTTGTTTGGAGACAGTGGAGTACCAACTTGCCTTCTTTAGGCTTTCTTGACGCAAAGAATACACACTTAGAGGAGAGAATCTCTATCTCCTTCTTTATGCCCCGACTGGCTTGTTCTGGAAGTTACTGGGCTGTTCAGGGCTCTGGAACACGATCAGCAACAATGGCTCTGCAACAGTGAAAGCCAGCACATGGCCGTGAAGCTCACTCTGGAAGTGTGTGACAGCAAGCCCTTGGTGTCTGACGGGGTGGGAGCATAGGGGGAGACGGCGGGCTTCGACACAGGAGTTGCAGCAAGCTGCCATTAGTGTCACCGGTGTCCTTGAAACCCTATTCATAACCATACCTGTGACCTCCACTTCGAGGGCCCAAAAACAAGAAGGAGGATTTGAAGAGCCCAGAAAGCTTAAGTTGCAGATGGGGTGAGAACTACAGACGTGTGGTTTATACTGTTAACAAGACCTCATTGAATCAGCCTGGTGTGGCTTAGGAGAGCCAGGATTTGATAGATAGATGGATTAATACATGGAGAGAAAATGGATTCGGTGACATCAAGCAATATAATATTTTTTCTATTTTATAATATACTTAATAGCATAAGATCTTGCTATTTCCCTTTTAAATATCAAGTATTTGAAGCAGTTTTATAATCCTCTGAGCTGAAAATATACCTAAGAAACTTGTAGAAGGTCTCCTAAAGGATTAACATTTCCATGGTAGAGAATGTATTTTAACTCAGAATTCCTTAAGGAAATCAGCCTTCTCTGCAGGTTTTACAAATAAAAGCAAGTGGTGGCTAGTATTTCTAACCCTTAGTCAGTTTTCTGTGGATGAAAAATCAGAATCAGGGATTATTACTTTTACAGAGAATGTTTAGACATCCCAGTGACATGATCACTATATAAAATATAATTCAAATGATCTCAGTTTAAACACTGACTTTGACAGTTAGTAAAATCATTTAATTTTCTACTATGGAAACTATTTTAATAATTTTAACTACTTTTAGATTATATCAATTCTTTGAGATGAAGTACGATGAAGAATCAAAATAATCTCTGTAAATTGGGCTCTATTGCAAAATTATTTCCATTCTTCAGTAGGGATACTAATGGGTAACCTTTTGAGGTCCCCTTCTTTTGTTTCTCTCCTTCTACCTCTCCTGTCTCACCCACCTCAAAGAAAACCTAGCTCAGGAAAACAGACTTACTTAATGATCCCCTTCTCTCTGCTTTCTCCCATTCTCTTTCATTCACATTCCCAACTTTACATCTCTCTTCTCATTTTCCTTGTTTCTTTCCGGGGAATGACCACCTCAAAGGATTAATTCAGAACAGGCAGCAGAAAATGGTAACAAGAGTGGGCAAATCAGGATGTGGATTTAAAATCAAGAGGTATTTTAAAGGAGGAGCGTTTCTCAAATTAAACATATGTTAAGAATACGGGCTTGTTGTTCGTGGCATACCTGCCGCCTGCGATCCTGCCCTCATCGGATCAGTCTTCAAGGGCAGAGCATTGCCTAGTAGAATAATAAATACAGCTGCTTGAGCGAGTGTGGATCTGGGCAGCCCAGCCACCTTCCATTCCTCGTGCTCTGACTTCACTGTTGGAACACAGGTGGCCACTGAATGAGCTGAAGTAGTGAAATGGATCATGGCCCCTTGGGCTCAAAGCCAGAGAGAGAGAAGAGAATTCGGGCTCCAAGGAATCAGGCTTTGGGCACATAACAATTCTAATATACGGTCTTGGCATTTATACCAATCTTTGTTTTAACTGATACTGCCTGTTTTCTGAGGCACCGTCTTTCTTACTTTGTTAAATGTGAATAGGCAACAAAAATCCTAGCTGCACAGAGGCTTAGACTGCTGCTCTTGGGGCTGACCTGCCATCAGCCTATGAGTCTGGCAAACTCCAGGTGAAAAGCCTTGCCTTATGTCTGCACTTTCATCTTCTCAGTGTGTCATATCGTGTAGTTCTCTGAGTCCCAGAGTTATGGGCCCAAATGTTACTGATAGGAACCAGTTGTATTTATGCTCACTAAAAGGTTTCAGCAGGATCTCTGTAGAAGAGCAATATATTATGTATTTGTTCGTATATATTCTTCCTTGCTTTAGAGGAGTTTTGAGATGGAGAGCAGTAATTAAGATACTTTAGGATCTGAATGCACTCTACTGATACACAAGATTCAACAGTCTTGGATCTCTCAGGATAAGCATCCCTGAGACGAACATAAAACATTCATAAGGGTTTCGAGGGAAATATTCTTAATCTGGTGTTGAAATAATAGCGGTATGAGAAGCTCAAGATCCCTCTTTCCTATTTGTTTTCATATTATTCCTAGGAAACAGGAACTACCTAACAAGCTGTGAAATGACCACAGAATAATAAAGGATAACTGGTTTCCCTTCACACTGTCTGAAAAATAGTACTTTCTAACAAAATGACTAATGTTGGGGAACAAATGATTTCTGAGTCCCTCAAGCATTTCATAAGTGTCCATTTTTAAAGTATAACATATAAACAACAAAACCTCCTTAACCATTCATTAAAGTAGTCAGGCCCCTGACATTTGATTACTAGTTCAGGTTATCATGTAGTCTTTGTGTGAATATATTCTCATATTTCTGTAACAATGTCCCAAATCAGCAGAGAATCTGATATATGAAAATTCTTATATATGCAAAAAATAGTTTGGAGGATGTGATTATTTGCTTTTCAAAAAAAATTCATTTACTTATCAAGGTCTCCTCTAGTGAGCCATATCTGATTGAGAACCGGCCTTCCTTCTCCATGTTGTCTGAATTTGTGATGTTTTAGAGAACTTGGCTCAGATGTCCCCTTTATAAAAGGGAGAACATACTGTAATGTTCTAAAGGCAGGAGGTTTGTGTTAAGCCTGCCTCAGCAGCTTCAATATATAGATGGGAAAATCTAATAAAACCCAGTTCCAAAATTTAGCAAGTGCTCACAATTTGAGCAAACACATTAAAGAAGATGCCATGAAGCAGGTAGACAGCATGATCAGAAGTGTGGCTTGGGAGGTCAGAGGAGGAGAGCAGGTAGAGCACAGGTAGAACTTTCCTTCCACTTATCACCTTCCCCAAAACTGAAGTCTTATCATTTTTTATGACTATAGATTGATACCATGTCATTACACCTTTAATGAAGTGATGTCAAAGAAAGCCAGCTGAGGGCAAAGGTGGCGAGACACGTGAAGAAGGGGTGCGAAAGGGCAGGCAATACTGTGTTATGGTGCTCATCCCCACTCCCACAGAAACCCAAAGTCAGCTGCCTTCCTTAAGGGATTGTTCCCCTTGACATTCCAATGTCACTTTGTCTCTGTCCATGATGCACAATCCTTTCGGATGAAATGCCATTCTGCTGTAAGCACACTGGAAAATTCTGCAGCACTGGCCAGAGATGGGATGGTTTGCTCTGGGACGGGAGCACGAGCAATGTTCAAATGAGGCAAGATGAAGACTTGGCAGGGGAAGACGGAATCGAAAAGAATTAGAGTTCAGGCATAGAATAGGTAGTTGGCCCAGAAAATCATGAAGTTTCCTTCAGACTCTGAGATTCTATAATCCTACATGTTATTAAGTCTCAAGGAAAGAGTGTTAACTCACATATGAGAAACAACATACATACAAAAAACAAAAGGGAAAGCAAAAAAAGTCCCTTCTTACTCCCCTTAGGGTACAACATGGCTAAACTATCTTAAAATGGTAATTTGACTTAACTGGGGATACATTTCCATTTAAAAATGATTAAAAGATGCAACAAAAATATGATCTCTGGTTACAACTATTAAATGGGTAGGGATGCAGAACTATGGATCAGTAGTTAAGATTGGCCAATACAATGTCTCTGCTACTCAAATGAAATTCAAGTAAATTTATGATGGAAATCTCCCTGAATCCACACGAAGTCTGTGCACAGGTTCTGTGCTCTACCGTCTACACGGGTGCTTGCGCACGGGTGTGTGTGTGTGTGTGTGTGTGTGTGTGTGTGTGTGCATGTGCGTTCATGCTTGTACTTTGCTGCTAAGAGAGCACATGTGCTTTGACTCTGGAGCTCTTTCCAGACATGAAAAGCCACAATTCTAGTTTTTATACTTAGAAAATGCTCAAAACGTGTTTTTTTCTAGGGGAACTAAATAGTGTGCCACCTTTGAGAGTCAAGTCCTTTGAAGCCCATCAACTGTTGTGTGAAACCTTCTGATTCTATTTTTGCAGAATCTTTGTCTTGTGTTTTCTGAGAGGCTTTGAGCTCTTGCATGCACATTCGTCTAGTGGCAATTTTAGCACAGCTGAATGCTTTTATTTGTGTGGCAGGTAAGACACACAATAATACACGTCATTATATTAATACTGTTCCCATACAAAAGTCCTTTGATAGGACCTGCTTGCTGGCTGCCCTATAGTGGGATCAGAAGGTGGAAAGCTTTTGATTTTAAACACAAGGGAAGGGACAGTAGGAGCCAGGCTTTTAGCGGTGGAGCCTTTCGGGGCCCCAAAGTAACTGTCACACATCTCGTGCAGAGGTACACAGTGTGTGACATCACTGTCCACAGAGAGCCCTCACCGAGACTAAAAACCACATATATGGCAAAATAATGTACTAAAATGTAGACAAGAGCACTCTCCTTATGAAACAGTATGAGCAGGGGGAAAAGCTGACTGAGCCACAGGGAAAACTTGCGTGTTAGCTGTGTGTCTGCTCTCCTTAGCAAGGTGAGGAGGTCCAGCACTTGGGGGGACACTTTGGCTTCTCTCTGCTTCATGCTCTGGAATTATTTTTTCTGTTTTTTGATGCTGTCTCTGTAATACAACCTCTTTACATAGTTTATCTCAGGAAATGACAATTGGCTGTCGAATCCCATACAAATTGATTGGATATGACAGCTCAAAGGAATAAATATTCTGCAGAGAAGAAAGTTTTTACTTATACTCTTGTAGTCTCAATCTTTTTTTTACCCCTCTTGCTTAATTTTATTATTTCAATTAGATCATTTAAAAATCAACACATCACATACCAACCTCCCCTAAGAGCAATCATAAGATTTGATGATTTTTTTCTGATACACAGGCTAGGGTTTCAAATTTGCATTATTTTATCTACTGAATTAACTATGAATTCTAAACCAAACTAATGCTGCCATGTGTTTTTAAACATCTCTAATCTAAACCATCTGGAGAGGCATGGTTTTGCAAAGGCATCCTTTTCAGGACACTCTGTGGATTTTGTCACTGCTTGAGGTTTTGGCAAACCATCAACATTACTATAATTCTCTTTTATGAAATATAGCTTTAGACTAGGATTTTAGAGTCTTGGGTGTGTGCGTGTGTATTTATATGAGTGTGGGCACTTGTGTACAATTTTTGCTCCTGTCCCTTTCTTTTTTCAGAAGACGATATTTATAATAAACGTATCTTATTTTTTAAACTTATTTTAAAGAAATAAAGGTTTTTATTGCATGTAAGGAATAAGTTTAATTTCACCTACTCAACACAATGCCAGACCAAGGGATTAAGAAGTGCAAAACTTCTGAATAACCCACCTTACTGGATGTAGGTATAATACTTTCCACACAAGTCATTAGGAGAAAACACACCAGCTTTAGAGACCACAACAAAAAAGTGTAGATATAAAATTATTATGGCAACAATGATTTGTGGACATGTAAGATATAAACTCAACATGTTTATAAGGAGATTACAACTAAAAATTGACTAAGCTAAATATTTTGTCTAAGAAAAGCAACACCTTGTTTATTTCTTTGGCTAATAATGAACAATTTCCTTTAAAAATTAGAAATCAAATACAAGCATGGTAAAATCAAAGTGTAGACTACTTATTACAACAAAGGTTAGAAAACCTCCCCAGGAAGGAAGGATGATGATTCTACTTCTACAAATTCTTGTCACTGATAATGCTTTCAGATAATTTCAAGAATTTAATCACAAAAAAATGGAAAGGATAGCCTTTTGATGAGAGTCACTGTCTGAAGTGAATTAAAATAATAATGTGACTCTCGGGGACTATGTACATCTCTGTAAGTTATAATAACGTGGTATGTTCAAACAACCTCTTTCATCCAAAAATATTAGGCAGCTTACAGATACACATAAATCAAAAGGTTTTGGTCAACATTGTAGAGGGAAAAAAAGGTCTATTTTTAAGAAATGCATGGCTTGGAGCCCAGAAATGGATCTGTGCTTATGAGAAAAAGATGCCAAAGCAGTGCACTGGCACCGCTCCCAGAGGTGGCAGCACCTAGGACACTCTCCGTGGCTGCTAATACGGCCCGGGGCAACTCGATAGCCCACCTTTCCCTTGTTCACTGCTCCTTTCCTGAAACGACAGTCTCCATGTCCACAACTTGAGGGACAGGGGTGCCCTTCTGAGACTCTTTTTTTTTTTTTTTTTTTTAAGAACTCCGGGTTTCTTTCAAACCTGCTCCTGTCTATATTAAAATGCTGAAGGATGAAGGAAAAGCACGCCTGACATTCCAGAGAATGGAAGCCCCATGGAGAGGGGCCCTGGATCACATGTCTTTAGGAGGGACAGCTCTTAACAGGCATGCTAATTTGGTCTTGGGGGAAAGTAGAACATTTGTTAACCCCTTCCTTCAAGGTCTCCAGGGTGAGTTCATATGGCAAATGGCCAGCTGGTCTATATAGACTTCAGTGCAGCTTCAGGGGGTTCCTTTATGAAGCCTGTGCCTGAGGCAATCAGCATGCGTCATTAAGCCCAGGAAGCAAATGCACCTGTACCTAGCACGCGGCGGAGGCAGAGTAGCAGGGATGACAGTCAAGCCATACACACCAGTACAACATTACCTGTTATAGAAATTTCCAGATCATTTTGTGCTTGTTGGTAAGATGCCTTCCTCATGTTCTCTCAGTGCTCCCCTGCTGCCCAGCCACCCTGGTCCCTTCCTCTGACACCCCTAGGTCACTGTCTCCCCCATTCAACAACTACAGATGCAACGCCTGATACAAAGCGGGGCCACATCTGTGCTATCTGGATGGCGCGATACAGATTACTACATATTTAGAATTTCATTCCTGCCTATTACATCATTGTAGCTGACACTGAGTACTTACTCTGTGCCTGCTGCTAAGTGCTTTCTATACATTCACTTATTTTACTGTCCTGTATGACTTGCTGACAGTCACAGAGCTTCTGGGTGGTGGAACCCGAATTACAGTCCCAGGCTGTATGGCCTAATACTCTATACTATCCCACTATATGCTTTCCTATCTCCTAGGATTCAGTGGGTATCTCATTATCATCATTAGGAAACAAACATTTAAATGATTGGGGTGAGAGAACTGTGGAATTGTCTCAGGCTCCCTCTTCATCTGGCAGATTATACCAAAGGCACACACAGGGATCTGACCAGGGATGTGACCAATGTGAGGGGAACCAGCCGAGTGATGGGAAAAGGGCATGGTGGGGACTGGGACAAAGTGAGCAGCTCTTGGGGAGAGGGGATGGCCTCGTCCCAGCTCCAGCCAGCTGCTGTGAGGACTTGGTCATGGCGGATACTCCACAACTCTCTGTTGAATGAGTGAACAAGTGAATGAGTGAATGAAAGGATCTAAGTTAGGTGAAATTTCTTCAGGAATATGTTCAAGCAAGAAAAATAAGAATGCCAAGGTTTCGGCTTCCTTCCATGTGACTACCATGCAATGATATTGAAACAACAACATGTAAAGGGAATACTTTTACATTTTCAAAGCATGTTAACTTACTACTATAAACTGAATTATATCCCCCACATTTTTTAACTTGAATTACTATCAAACTCCACTAATTGAGCCAGAGAGCCTTGTCGTGTTAGAAAAGACTTGCCCCTCATGTAGCATACTTCCGACTCTTGTGAGTCCTACAGCCAGCCAGTGGCCTCAACTCCAAGCTCTTACAATGTCCAGATTCCTCCACAAACCTGTATGTTGAAGTCCTACCTCTCAATGTGTTTTTATTTGGAGATGGGGCCTTTAAGAGGTGATCAGCTTTAGATAAGGTCATGAGGGTGGGTCCCCGTGATGCTATTAGGCACCAGAAGAGCTTGCTTTCTGCCTCCCTCTCTCTGCCAAGTGAGGACATATCCAGAAGGCAAGGTGTCTACAAACCAGGAAAAGAGTCCTCACTGGACACCAAAACAGCTGGCACCTTGATCTTAAGCCTACCGGTCTCCAGAATGATGGGAAAATTATTTTCTGTTGTTGAAGCTACCCAGCCTATGGCATTTTTTTATGGCAGCCCCAGCAGATTAATACCCTTATATAATCTCTTTTATCCTGACAATAATCTTCAGAGGTAAATAGAAACCATTCCCTGAGAACGCCCATGCCCTTCAGACAGAGGCTACTCTGTGAATGGCTGGCTGGCAGAGTGCTGAGGACAAGGGAGGGACAGGCTGGAAAGCTTGCTCACTCGACTGTCTGGCTCTCACTGCACAGCATCAGTGATTCCTGGGGCAATTCTCTGACGGAGCACACCTGGAGAAAGCCCCCCTCAGACAGTGTTAGCGCAGGGCATGGGAAAGGAAGGAAGGGTGTTTAGGGAACTGAATAATCTTCAGTGTTGGGGTTCTGTGCCCTCAGTAATATATGCACATGAATGGGGAAGGAAAAACACTAGTTAGTCTCAGGTTTCATCATAATAGTAAACTTCAGCTTGATCACTTGCAATATGAGATCGCAAGACAAAGGAAACTTTTAAAAAATGATTTGTTCAAAGGTGTATTCTCATGGTATTCTCTGCATCATATAGCTCACTCGGTCACTTGTAAGGTATACAGCCTCCTTTGTTGCTATTTTCAGATAATGGATTGTCTATGATACAATCTGTTTGCTGTAATCTTGCTGATAATTTTAATTTCCCTAGCTGAATCCCAGTGGTCAATTCTGCTTGTGCTATTTTTTTGGGGAGAAGATTCCAGAAAGAGGGCAGATAAAGAATAAGAGCTGGCAAGGCATTTTCTCTGCTTCCAGCTTCCTGGGCCAAAAGAGAAAAAGAAGCCTCTGCAGTTTGATTTAATAAGGATCAGTGTCTAGTTCAAGCCTCAATCATCAGACCAGTCATACTCAATTGGCATGAAAGAAGTATTTCCGAATGTCGGTGTTTCATTTCAGCACGTCCATGTAAACTCTCTTGGGCTTTGTCCTAAAGGCAAGAGACAGCCTCTGTGCTGCTGTTTTTCTTGTGGGATCTATATTATTTGCATCTTTTTTGTAAGAGCTTAATTTTACGTGTACACCATATGTATTCTTCAATTTTCCATAACTGTATATGCTTCAAAAAGTGTATCACAATCTACACAACAATGGTTGAGGTGTCCTCTTCTGGGCTTCTCCAGCCTTTAGTCCATTGCTCATCACAATGAAACCTTTTTGGGTTTTACTTACATTAGTTAGCATGTCCTTTGTCCGTGGACTTTGTTCTCTAATGACGAAGCACCTATTATATACTTGGATTTTGTCACCTCGCAACTCATTTTGAATATGTTGTCCTACTTGTCAGAGAACTTTCTATTCCTTCATCCTATTACCCTTAAAGGTAAAAACTGCCAGTTATTTTACCAGCAAAACATGGGTTTATTCAGGAATAAAACAGAATTGCAATCCAAGACAAAGAAGCTAAGTCATGGGCAAGTCAGGGAACAAAGAAGAGGCATGCTTTTTAAGGAGAAAAGGGTAAGTTGGGAAGGCTGTTATGAACTAAAGTCCACTGGAGTAACTTGGGAGCTCAAAGTGTGGTGGCTTTTCATTGACTGAGCTGTTGCCTGGACAGAGGATGAGGAAAGTGCTTCCTCCCCTGGCTGGAGTAGCAGCATCCTTGTGTAAGGTCAAGTTCATCTCTTTCTTTTGGGTCTGCAATTGACTAAGAGCCATAGGGCATGAGACCTCCCCCTGCTAAAACCTCTTGACTATTTTAGTGAAGTTTCCCATTATTAATTTTCATAATTCCCTCCTTATGTTTGACTTCTACTAGGTAACCACTCCTTGCTATATTCCAGAGAAAAGCTTAGAAAATGCCTTTTCTTTTCTTTTTTTTCTTTATCAGTCAGGTCATCTGAAAGCTACCTTTCCTTTAAGTAAAATAAAAACCCCTAAGTGAAATTCTAACAATTCTCTGATCATAATACTCCGTGGAAATGCATTTAAATTAATTTATGTCTTTGTGTCTATAGCTGTTTGTAGATTTGGATTATGGACCACAAGCTGGGCTGAGGGAAGGACAAAAATTGATGGAAGAAAAAATCAAGTTCATTGCAATAAACTTCATAGTTCCACTGAGATGGCAGGAAGTCTCTTTTCCACAATGTGACAACAAAGCCTCGACAAGTCCCCCAGGTGATTCAGCAGTGTGGTCAGCTGGAAGCAGGGCTGCAAGTCCTGACCCTCCGTCCCCCTCCTGACCACCAGTCCACAGTCCCTCCTGTGCTACCTCCACTCTTTGTGAGGGCAGATCTCTTCACGGTCAGCGGGAGCTCACCCCGAACCGAACACTGGATGGCCAAAAGCCTTGGATTGCAATCTCATCTGTACCCTTTATAGAATCTTAGGTGAAGCCACACATAAGTTAATTGAACATTTTAAACACTGGCACCAATGAAGTAGTTGGTATCACCCCACTTCACGTTCTGCTTTCCCTCTGAAATAAGGAGGGTTTCAGGTTGTTGTCAGTTTCAGTCCATTGTCAAATAATCTTTAAAAAGAGAATACTAAGAACAAAGAAACCAAATCAGGAAAAAATAAAAGTAAAAATAAAAACCTCTGACCAAGCCAAGCCTCTAAATATAGCTTTCTCCACTTACCTCAATGCAGATAATTCTAAGATCTATATTCCTGATTCTATTCATTCCATTTAAAAGAGAAAGACCACACCAGGGTAAGCAATGCAGGGTGGTCAGAATGCATAATCTAATGACAGTGTGTGGAAGCCACTACAGAAGATGTCAGGAGCAATGCCAGACTGTGTGGTGGGCCCACTGGCTGATTTCTATGCACAGTCCACCAACGTTTTCCAAGCTCTTACAGAAATGAAAATAGAAAATGCAGGACTAGAGCCCACCCTGAAAATTCAGTTCAGCAAAGACATGAAACTGCCCATGGAAGTAAAAGGTATTTGGCCTTGCTATTCTTAACAAGGAGAAACAAGCCTTCATACTGCAATCTTCTTATGATTAGGCTAAAAGCCTGTCAATCTTTGCAAAAGAACACTGAGCTGATGTCTGTGTTTTGTGCATTTGCTTTCTAGTGCCTGAAATAATGTTTTTCTGAGCCATTGGATTTGTTTGCAATTATACTGTTCTGGAGAATATGAAGAATACACAAAGATCAGCAATAAATGGATAACTAACACAATATTTAAAATTGGTAACAGTACAGTCATCAAAAGGCAGCCGTTGATTCTCCCTATCTAAATTCCTTCTTCCTACTAAGCAAACTGTCTAACTTTGAAATTACTGGAACGTCGCAGGTAAATGCAGAAGCACATCAGGCCTACCTGATTTCAGTGAGACAGTGTCTAGAAGGGATCAGTCATACTAAATAAACTTTACCAAAGGTCAGAAAGGATGTAGAAGAAAGGTGATAGGTCAGTAAGTTGGGCTTTTGGGTTTTCTCATACATATTTTAATTCTGTGGGCTCTCCAAATTCTCCTTTATGTTGAGAAGATGGTGAGGAAAGCCATCTCTAGGACCATGTCTAACTGATCTCTTATAAAATGGCAGGCTGCCAAAAATACATCTTGAATGAACTACACAGCCTTTGCTCGCAAGCCTCATGTGGCCACCTCACTGTGGAACGTGGCCTAGCTGATGGCATGATACAGTTGGTAGAGTGGGCCTTGGTTCCAGTATAGGTTCTGCTGCTCGTGAGTCGCAGAACCCTTCCAGTACAACAGAGAGAGTAACATCTTTGCTCTCTCCCTGTTGTAAGGATCAATGAGATGATAAAGGGAAGAGCACTAGAAAAATGCAAAATAGAGACAAATGCAATTATCACTGTAATTATTTGAGTTCAGTGCATTGTAACCAAACTGCCCTTATTATCCCCACAATGGGCATATACTAACTCATCTATTATTTCCCTGGCTGCCCAAGTTACCCCTGGTGTGGTCTCCCACCAGCTCAGGCATACTCAATATTACAGCACTTAGGCTTTCTTTTGGTAGTCACTGGTACTACCTGGTTTTTATCCTAATTTCATGGATATCCACTTAGCAAGGTGTCTCACTATCTATCGCAAAATAAATGGTACTCTCCAGTTCACATTGTCCCTCTGTCATATTCAATGTGGTCTTGAGCCTGTTCCTGAAAAACAAGTTTGGGTCTTCTGATCATTCACCACAGAGGCAGATTCCAGCCACGAGAGAGCTGAGGGAAAGAGTGTGGGTCTGTGGGGCGAGGGTGGGTAAGTGGGAAGGGGTAAAGGAACTGGTTAAGAAATTTCTCAGTTTGAGTTGAGTAGAAGATCAGTATTAGGAAATAAAGTCAAGAAACAGAGTTCTAGATTTGGTCAAAGAGGAAAAGGGAAGTGTGGGGCAAGAAGAAAAGTCCCACACTTCCAAATTAAAAAGGCTCACTAGTTTGTCACCTTATCATCCCTTTTCTTCGTCTCTCCTCTACATCCTGGTCTTTCATGCATATTCATATTACCGCATATTTAAACGTCCTGGCAGCTTTTAAAAATGCCCAGGCTGGACCGCAGACTAATGAAATCAGAATCTCTGCTGGTGGAATGCAGACATCAGTAGTTCCTAAAGAGGTCCAAGTGATTGCAGTATCACCAGGATGGTGAACATGACTCTGTTCCATTTCTTATCTATTCACCCATCCTCCATGCCACATACCTGGAGATGTTATATGGCTGAATCACCTACTAATGTGCAGGAGGCAATACATGTGCTTTGTGGTAAAAAAGACCTGATTTCAAAATTGGCTTTGCTAATCACAGGCACTCAACTTAGTTTCATAACTTCTCTGAGCTGCAGGTTCCCATCTGGAGAGTAACACAGGTTCATGACAATGAATGTAAAGATATAAAGAGTAGATTCTCAACACATATGAGTATTTTTTTTCCATAAATTCAATGTCATGGAGACCTTCTCCATGTCCTCTAATCGTATGCATCAACTTGGGTAGGCTATGGCACCTAGTTTTATTCAGGTACAAGTCTAAATGTCAGTATGAAAGTATTTTTTAAATGTAATTTACATGTAAATCAATAGACTTTGAGTAAAGTAGATTATCCTCCATAATGTGGGTGGGCCTCATCCAATCAGTTTAAAGCCTTAAGAGCAAAGACCAGTTTCCTGAAGAAGTACCAATTCTAAATCTTTGTCTCTGTCTCTACATCTCTCTCTCTCTCTCTCTCTCTCTCTCTCTCTCTCTCTCTCTCTCTCTGCTATTACTTCTATTTCTCTGGAGAAATCTGACTAATAATACAGCAGAGATCCTTAGAAGGCTTCTAATAATATTTGCCATGCCCACCTCTCCCTTTTCCTTCATTTCAGAGAGGGATCAAAGCTCTTTCCCGTTCACCTTCTTGAAGCTGGTGATACATTCTACCCCCTACATTAAGGTCAATTTAAGAGAAATAATTTTGGATCAGAAATTAAGTACTGTGGTGGTATTTAGCATTTAGGTTTCCTTAAGATTTTGTAAATGCATCTTTCATGAATATGAAGGGCCATTATATGAACTACTTATCATTATATCTGAGTAGCACAATCATGATGTTCAATACCTTAAAACATGTGTGGTTAAAGTCTGTAGATTTTGTTTGATACCTAGATATCAGAGCCTTCAGAGTCTTTTGCACATGTCATTTAACCAATTCCAAAGTTTAAAAGTATTAGAATCCTCACTTTTCTCCCAGTGAAAAGGCTGGGCTGAGTTTAGAACCTCCACCCACTTCTGGTCACCAGAAGTGAAGAAGTGATGATAATAGTAGGAATTTGAGGGATAACAGATATTTTAGTCAATATCTTTTGGTCAGATATGGAGAGTAATTTTTTTTTAATCAGGAGTTTATTTTCTTCTTAAATACATATATAGGATAATTTAAGGGAGAAACTAAAAATGAAATTAAATGTGCATTGGTGAAATCTTCAGTAAATGATCTCAAAGTTACAAGGACAGGAAAGAGAAGATGCTCCTTTCAGTCAATACTGGTATTAACTATTTTGTGATAAAATAGCTACTTTTGAAATTCCAGTTAATTCCAAAGACCTTGGAAGTCTGCTTCTTCATTCAGCATTATTAGATTCCTACTGACCTGTCTACTACACAGTGCTGTGAATAGTAAGCATATTATCAAATTGTTATTGTTACAGGCTATATAATAAACTTAGAATATGATAAACATATACATAGAGCAAAACAATAAAATGTGTTTCCTCATACTTTTAAAAAAAATCAAGACAAGCTTTTTGCAATATCAAAATAGCTTAAATGGCACTGTTTTACAAAAATGTGCTTCTGCTTATCCCATAATCCTTTTAGTATTTTCCTGGTAATTCAGCGAACTTTTTAAACTGAACAAAATTAGGATTTGTGCTCCTATGTTTACAGAAAGAGCATATCAAACTGACAAATTTGATAATCTTAAAAAAAAAAAAGAAAGAAAAACTGTTCTTATTTCAAAGGTCCAAAAAATAAGGGTTATTTACTATGGCGACCTAGACTTCTTGTTGTTTTTAAGATAGTAAATTAGAAAAACATGGCCAGAGTTAGAGGTTACTCAATCAGGTTGAAGCTGGGACTTTTATTCCAGCAGCTCCTGTTCCCCAAATTATATCTGATAATGTTCTAAAGTCTAAACATATTTTAGTTCAAAATGATACCCAGCTCTTAGATATAAAATGTCACCAAGCTTCCAAATATCAACAGGTTTACCCACCCTCCTCAGCTAGTGTATTTGTATTCAGAGTAATCTGCTGCTAAGTACCTCTGAATTGTAATATTTGAAAAACTGAAACTTTGAGCTGGTATGTTTGTTTTGTATTTTCCTATGCATAATCACAGCATAGGAACATTAATAAAGGGGTTGGTGTATTGGCCAGTGTGGAGGCCTATTATTTAGGCAGAGTCATGGCAACGGAGTAAAGCTGAATGCGTGCAAGTGTAAAATACACCTCAGCCTGTATTATGTTGAATAGAAGAGAAGACAAATGTGTCAAAAGACACAAGGAGTAAAATATCCAAAACTGTTTTAAATGATCTTGGCACTTGCAAACTAAAAACGACATCTGCATTTCTCAAAATTCAAGAAAGATTCATGATAAGTACTCCCCTATACCAGCTACAAAAATTTTATTATCTGGAAGCAAGATGGCACCTGTAAACTTAAAATTGGCCAAATTCCATTGAACTACATCTCAGAGAGAGGAAGAAACTTGAAATGGTAGTGATCTGAGGGTGTCCACATGGGTTGGCAAGCATTTGTTGCTGCTAAGCAGAGGAAGTGGTACACCAGGATTTCTTCATAAGCGTGAGCTCTTTATAAACTCATCCTCATGGGGGCTGTTTTAAATAGAAAGAAAATGACACACAGTCCCCAACTGGGCTTCCTCACTCTTTGGAAAGAGTTGCCACTTTTCCCAAACGTTAGGTTACTGTGGGGGAATTTTCCAAAACTGTCAACAATTCCATTTTTAAACTGGGTTCTTCCTCTCCACATAAGACAGATGCAAGGCAGCCTGAATTATATTTGGTCTAGTAGGAGACGTAAGTTATTTTTACTCTGCTGACTCCTACCTGACAGTGGAAGACGTATTCTGGTGTGGTTTTCTTAAACTTCATGTTCCAGACCAAGGCCACTCCATCTGGTTCATGGGGAGCATCTTCGTTGTTGTTGTAGGAAGCAACCATCAGCTCGGGGTACTGGACGGAAAAGGTCACAAGGATGAATTGTCAAGTTGCCAGCACAAGGGAAACTTCCTTATTCCAACAGATGCATGCTATATTATGTGATTGTAAAGAGCACTTTTTAGAAATATAATTTATTGTCAAATTGGCTAACATACAGTGTGTACAGTGTGCTCTTGGTTTTGGGGTAGATTCCTGTGATTCATCCCTTACAAACAACACCCAGTGCTCATCCCAACAAGTGCCCTCCTCAGAGCCCATCACCCATTTTCCCTTTTCCCCCATACCCTCCATCAATCCTGTTTGCTCTCTGTATTTAAGAGTCTCTTATGGTTTGCCTCCCTCTCTGTTACTATTTTTTCCCCTTCCCTCCCTCCACAGTCTTCTGTTAAGTTTCTCAAGTTCCACATATGAGTGAAAACATATGGGATCTGTCTTTCTCTGACTGACGTATTTCACTTAGCATGACTCCCCTAGGTCCATCCACTTTGCAACAAATGGCCAGATTTCATTCTTTCTCATTGCCATATAGTACTCCATTGTGTATATATACCACATCTTCTTTATCCATTCATCAGTTAATGGGCATTTAGGTTCTTTCAATAATTTGGCTATTGTTGAAAGCGCTGCTAGAAACATTGGGGTGCATGTGCTCCTATGAATCGGCACTGCTATATCCTTTAGATAAATTCCTAGTAGTGTTATCACTGAGTTGTAGAGTAGTTCTATTTTTAATTTTTTGTGGAACCTCCACACTGTTTTCCAGTCCAGTTTGGATTCCCGCCAGTAGTGCAAGAGGGTTCCCGTTTCTCCACATCCTCGCCAGCATCTGTTGTTTCCTGAGTTGTTCATTTTAGCCACTCTGACTAGTGTGAAGTGATATTTCAGTGTGGTTTGGAATTGTATTTCCCTGATGATGAGTGACATTGAGCATCTTTTCATGTGTCCATTGGTAAAAGGCACTTTTTTAACATCCTGGCATACTTAATACCAACGACTACTTCAGCCTCTTACAATCTGTTGTCTGCTTCCAATGTTCTGGGTGTGCTTAACACAGTCACCAATAACTACCAAACTGCACACATTCTTGGACCTCTCTGTATCATCCAACATTTGGGCTTCTCCCTCCTTTCTATTATATTGGCTCCCATACATCTTTCTCTCCCAATTCTTTTCCTCACCATTCTTTTCAGTTGCTATAGGTTTTTCTAATACCTATATTCCAATGGAATGTGTGTGTGTGTGTGTGTGTGTGTGTGTATATATATATATATGCATTTACATATATACATGTATACATAATACATACACACACTTCTGTTAGAAGATGGTCCTTATAACTTTAGACATAGACTTTTTTCCTATCAAAAATGATTAAACTTAAGTCTTCTAGGTGGCTGCAGGAAGTTACAACTGGTTGATGCAGCGGAAGTAATCATTCTTTATTAGAAAATTCTCCTCAGTGACAGAATCAAAAGCCCATTAGCAAAGGTCTTTGATTCAAAGCCCAATCAAAGAAACTAATATCCAGATAAAACAGAAGTCTCCAGACTGTCCATCTGAAGTTTAACTATGTCACATGTGAAAAGCAACTCTGTAAACACAACAGCACTACCACAGTGGCCAATGAGCAGCCAGATGTGTCTGCAATAATATCCCACAGCTCCACATCTGGGTCTCATAGTTGGCTCCCACTTGCAGTTTTTTTCTTTTTTCCATTAAAAATAGTTGAAATCATTTGGCTTTAAACCTCGTTTTGAAAATAGAGTGAGTTTTAGTAAAATTCCAGTGAAATGCCTTTGGCATAATTTCTGTTACCGGCATCATAAATACTAAAGATAGTGATTTAACTCATATCTGATGCAAGCTTTTATGATTTCAAAGTCTCTTCTTATGTGTCTTTTCCTGTCGTTTGTCTGAACATGACTAGTCCTTTTTACTTACTCTCAGGTGAAAAATAAATCTCTGAACAATTATTTAAAACTTGAATATTAAAATTACAATGTTAAAGGGAATTTGGACAACTATGAAGTTCATAATTAGTCACCAGGCTGAATTATCTAATCTTTAACCTCGGTGAATTTTACTGGAGATCACCAGATCCCCTCTCAAGCTATTTGTTCTTACAGAGAAATAAAGTCGGATATTTATCAGAGAAGAAGGAACCAACATGTTTTCAGGGACTATGTGTTAGATGTTGAGCTGAGTGATACATTCCCTCATTGGATCCTTGCCATCCTCAGGAGCAGAGGTGGTTTTCCCAACCCTACAGACGAAGAAGCAAGGATCTCACGGTAAGTGACTCATTGCGACTTATGTTGCTAATAAACAAAGAAGTGAGAGCCTTACTCAAAGTCCGTTTGGCTTCAAAGGCCATGTCCCTTCCAGTCCACTGTGGCATGTTTCCAGTGCCTCCCACATATATGTAATTTACTACACCAGGTGAAATGTGGGACAAGAATGCCAACAATAACACGCTCTGCTCTATAGGAGCTCACCCTTAAGTAGAGGGAGATAAGACACATGTATGAATAACTATAATGCAAACTTAAAGGCACAGCATGATATGTGCTAAGGTGCAAGTGTAGACAAGGTTCCTTAGAAGTACAGAGGAGGAAAGAACCACCTTAGCTGGGATGGGAAGTGGCAGGGAAAGAAACTGGAAAAGACATTTAAGAAGAAAGGATCCACGCAGTGGGTCTTGTCAGTGGGTAGGTTATTAGGAGAGAAGAGAGAAGGGAATGTGGCCAAGGGTACAAATATGAGTGCAGGAGATTCCTCTTGGTCATCTGCCTGGTTCACAGCGATTCTCTCATTTTTGGAGATTCCCTCAATACACAGGTATCTAGCTTCTCAGGGACAATTAATTCATTGCAGGGTTGCTCCTTGATCCAGCTCAGATCGCATCCCTTGAACTGGCTATATGGTAAATTTTGAACTGAGACACAGAACCTGTGGCCTGGCATATGAGTCAGGTTATGACAGCATCTGTTGGTGAGGTCCCTCAAGTGGCCTGGATTTCTATGCTTCCCGAGTCCCAGTTCTTCTTTTCCATGGATTTCCTAAGTGCACGGCGCCTCCCCAGTAAATCACCCTTTTTGCTTACGCTAACCAGAGGTAAAGTGTTCTTAACTAATGCAGCGTGGAGCATATTCAGGAGGTGTCAGGTTGTAGCATTTGGCTGGGGGCAGGTTATATGAAGGTGTAAACAAGAAAAAAGGGTGGGAAATGTGTCTGCACATCCCCAGAGACGTTGCTGAGTACAGGCTGATGATGATATCAGATCTTACTCTGGGGACAGTAGGAGTTCTAGTCAGCAGCTACGAATACTACTGCCACTACTGCCTACACTATGATGCCGCATTCATTGAGCACTTCCCATGTAATAGATGCTTTTTAAGTCCTACTACTTTAAGTATATGAATGTAATATTCATGTAATATTCATAGTAAGCAGATGAGCAAATTATTATTATTATCATTTTATGAATGAGGACACTAAAAGCAAAGAGAAGCCAGGCAACTTGCTCAAGGTGATACTGAGAGTTTATAAGTAATCGTTACAAATATTAATCTGGTCAAAGTACTTACAATGACTCAACAGTGTACAGATTGGAGGTAGAAAGACCAGTTAGGAAGCCACTTCCTAAGATAAGCAGGAAGTAGAAGGCACGGCATAAAGTCCGTGCCAAATGCACCTGCTAGTGGATTTGGACTGGTATCCGTGGGAGTCTTCTTGTACTGTGAACTTGATTGGATTTGGAAACTAAGTAAACTATTAAAGTTACTCAGGTTTGTATCTTGGAGAGATGCAAAGTTAGAGGATACAATTTACATGGGAGAGGAGTGTATACAGAAGGAGTAAGGTCATGCATGTGGTTCTGCACAAGTCTGGAAAAGCTATTGTGTGGTATGTGGACAGCATTATTGACTCCCAGTGTTCAACAACAGTCATGAATGACAAAGCTGACAGAATTGCCTGAGTGCCACTGTTTCTTCTAGGGAATGAAGTTTGGTGAATATTTTACAAATGTTGTAATGTTAAAGTGTTCTTGCTTGAGAAGCGTAGGAGATCAAAGAAAAGCCATGCAGAAACCTTACAGTTTCTTCCTTTTTCTCCCCTCTGTTCCACTCAGGTCAACACTCTAGTCATACACGCCACTACTAGACTCCAAGACTGTGCCTCTCCCCCACTCTTCTTTCTTGATATTACTGAATCGCATCGATTCATTTAGAAGTCGGCAGCCCATAACCATATAAACCTGTTCCTTTGAACCCCATAAAAATCTTATGATGTAGGAGCTGAGAATTCTAATTCCTTTTTCTCATGCTTCCTATAAAATATGCTTTTCAGAATTGCAAATCTCTCCTCTACAGTATAGATGAGCAGGTTATCCAAAAATGGTGAAAAGTACATGTGGTCTCTTCGTGGTAGAGCTTCTGCCCTTTACAGTTTCAGTTCTTGCAAAACACCATCACACAGAACTCCACGTGGAAACAAATCCTTCCCCGCCAGTGTGGCCATCACACGCTGTGGCCAGGCAGGGACCAGTCCTGCTGCTGCGCTCCCTGCCAATTCCTCGGGGAGCGTTATCAACCGACCCGAGAACACGGCAGAGGTTGCCTTTGAGGAATGTTTCAGATAAGGTTCCTGTGTAATTTCCAGACTCAGAACAAGTGAACAAGCCGAGCTAAGTGTCTCCTCAGGCTTGGATCTAGTTTCTGTGCACACCCGAGCGTGCTCACAGACCACCCACACACTGGCGGGAAGTGGCTGGGCCAGCCCTGCTTATATTAGTCTCTGCACGATCATGCACTGTGTGCTCTGTTGTTTGGATGTAAAAGGAGGTTCAAGAGGAGAGAACACTGGCCCACTCGGTGTCTGATGACAGTCCAGTTGGGAGGGATTACACTGTTCTCCAGTAGGATTAAATGGGACTCTTTACAGCATCTGTTTCACAGCTCTGCCTAGAACACACTCCCCTCCCCTCTATTTGTCGAAATCCCAGTCCCCGTTCCCACTCCTGTACTTCCTATCTGCCCCATATCATTCAGCACTTATAGCCTCTCTTGGTTTCAGATTCAAAAGCCCTTTGTGAAAGGCAGTGGTAAAGAGAAGAGCCCTGAAGTGCAAAGGACTTGAGTTCAAATCCCCTTACTACCACATCACAGCTGAGTGACTCTTAGCAAGTTACTTGGCTTCTCTGAGCCTCAGTTTCTTCAGATGCAAAATGGAAATAGTAATGGTGGCTGCCTCATCTGAGTTATGAGGCTGAAATAAGGTAATGCCTTCAGAGCAGTTGGCGCAGTGCTTGGCACATAAGAAACACAAAAGTTAGCCATGATTAAAAAAAAAGCTAGCCATGATTATTATTCCCAATAAAAATATACACTGTAAGAAAACAGATACGATGCTGCACATACATCCCCAGAGCTTATTCCTATTTTCCTCATTGCTCCTATGTCATTGTCATTGCTGGAAGGAACAAACATAGCATGGCTGTTACAAACTTGGTCTCAGAGATCATACCACCTGAGTTCAAACTCTGGCCACCTCACAGCTGGGCTGTGTGCCTTTGTGCACATAATTTAACTGCTCAGTACTGGGTAATTTGTCAAGTAGTTGAGTTGGCTCTTCAGCAAAGTGACTTTTGGTAAATTTGCCTACTTTCACTCTGAATAGCACACTAAGGAGCACAGGCTTTTCTCTTATAGGCAATAGGGAGTTTTAATCCAGGGAGTGGAGTGATCAGATTTGCATTTTAGAAAGGTTACTAGGCTAGGGGTCCAGAGGGAAAACTGTAGATGAACAAGCATGGACGTAGAAAGACCAGTTAGAAGGTTAGCAATATCACAGATGTAAGGTGATAAATACATGAGTGGAGAAATGGACAGTCTGTCTTTGTGACAGACTGGGTCCGGGAGGTTAAGGGGAAAAAGTTGCTAATGTTAATGATGCAAGTTCTGCTTTAGGCCCTTGGGTATACTGTGATGTCTTTAACTTGGAAAGAATGCAGTGGGGGAAAAATGCGGATATGTGAAAATAGTGAATTAGTGATTACAGATTCTAGGAGACACCTGAGTGGATCTGTCTGGTGTGTAAAGTGGAATTAAGGAGGGAGATGCGGGGGGATATAAACAGGCTACCACATGGTGGCTGAATCCATAGAAGCGGAAGAGATCTCCTCCAGACAGCATGTTGGGAGGCCAAGGAGAGGCTGGGGGCACAACCACAAGGACCACAGCAGTGTATGAGAAAAAAGAAGTTTGGGGGAAGTCTGAGAACTAGCAGAGAGTAATGCTGTGGAACTCGATGGAAGGATATTGTTTTTAGAATATGGGGAAGTCAACGAAGGTGGATGACAGCGAAGTCAGGGCAGATGAGAGCTTAAAATAGCCACAAGATTTGATGCATAGGAAATCACTGGTGATCTGAATAATAGCAGTTTTACAGACAAGATGGCCCGGCTCCTTGTCTGGTACCTAGCATATAGTAAGAACTCAATGCATATGAATAACAGAGTGCAAAACTTAAACTGGAAGTTTAAAAAGAAAAGAAAGTTTAAAAAGAAAAAGTTTCAGGAAAGAAAACCAAGAGGCATAGAAAAAGAGGGTAGGCTAGTGAACGTATCTAAAGAAATGGAGAAACTCTCTTATTTTTAAAACACAAATGCTCACTCAACCAACTGAGCCACCAAGGCGTCCCATGAAACTAGACCACACCATACACAAAAATAAGATCAAAATGGCTGAAGGACCTGAATGTGAGACAGGAAACCATCAAAACCCTCGAGGAGAAAGTAGGGAAAAACCTCCTAGACCTCCACCGCAGCAATCTCCTACTCGACACATCCTCAAAGGCAAGGGAAATTAAAGCAAAACTGAACCCTTGGGACTTCATCAAGATAAAAAGCTTCT